>NW_017732414.1:263824-265331 GCF_001890085.2 Hipposideros armiger | reverse complement strand
TAAGCTTTAGTTTCTATGTGTGCATGTATCCTTTAGAGAGAAGTGAAATCACACAAAGTGTATGAACTATTGAAGGCCTCTTGCTATTTTGGCAAAGGACACAACTATACTGTCCTGAAAAGTATACTTTTAAGGTATACTCACATCAGAGGTGCATAAATGTGTCCATTTCAATCTACTCTGGCTAGAAAAAAAAGAATACTATAATTATCTTTTAAATATGCATTAGATAGGGAAAAATTATTAATATCTCACCAAATATTAATTTATAAGGGATTACTCTGAGTTTGTGATACATATTACCATTTGTAATTTTTTATATTTGTTTGAACTACCAGCTTTGTCTTTTGTCCGATATTCTATTGAAACTGTAGTGTTTTAAAAATAACTTATAAAATCTCTTTACATGTTAAAATCTCCAACCATTCACCCATTCATTGGTAATTTTTCATTTTTCTATGCTTTTTAGATATTTGAAAATTTTTATCAGTTTGTGCTTTATTTCAATAGACCCATTCATTCTACATTAATATCTCTTTTAAACTCCTCATTAAACCTAGAGTATTCTGAACTCTGCTTCAATTCTCAGTGTGAGCTGCCTTTTTGTTTTTCAATTTGTGAAATGCCAAGAAGTCATCAACTGTATTTCTATAGACCCAGAATTTCTATTCTTATTACTATTACACATTTTTATACAATCCTGAGTTTAAGTTTATTATATAATGTCATAGAATATTCCCCTCCAGATACCTCTTGCAAAATAGTGATGGAGGCAGTTTTAGAGTTTTCTGGCTTCAGACGAGAAAAGGCTTTCTGAAGTAAGTTTTACTTGAAAAAAAAAAAAAAGATTCACTACAAAGAAAACAGCAATATATGAAATGGCTTCCCTATCCTGCCCTTGACCTCCACCCTCCCACCGTTCCCTCCACACACACTGTAGCAGCTTGACTTACAAAGTTACCACTTCCAGTACCATAGAATTTGCAATCCATTTCATGACCATGTCTCAGAAGGTCACATTATTTCACTAACTGAAGTGTTATCATGGATACACATGGAAGACTGTATTATCATTAAAATATGGCAAATAATAATGCATTGGCAAATTAATTTACCCACTATAATAAAAGTAAAAGAGGAGAAATATAATTTGTTATCCACTATACATGATGTTTTGTAAAGTATGTTTTTCATAATGAAAATTTTAAACTGAAAATCTCTAGCATTCACTGAAGAATAGAAAAATGTAAGTTAAATGTTATACATTTTCTAAAAACTAAACATATGATTGTCTTTCAACTGTGGCACAATACTAAACCCTATAAAAGTTCAAATTATTTCAGTAATAAAAATATGACCTATGAACATTAAAGTTCAAATAAAAAATTTAAAAAAGGAGACTTGTGACATTTAACTACCCAGTTTTCCTAACATACATATCAGTATGTTGTCTTTATTTTAAAATGTGCAAAAAATTCAAACAAGCAAAAACAACATAGATGTAAAA
>NW_017732414.1:213821-260634 GCF_001890085.2 Hipposideros armiger | reverse complement strand
TTTGAATTAGCTTCATTACAATAAAAAATGAACACACATATGTGTAAGTAATCTATTTCCTGAAATCTCTGCAGTCCCTAACTAGCTGACCAGATATTTGATGTGCTGAGAAGGCCCCAGTGAGGCAGTTTACTGGAAAATGTAGAAAAAAAGTTGTAGCCATAGACATCTGTTTTGATAAAACAAACCTATCTCCTTCTCTTGGGTCTTATCAACAGAAACTCATCCCATTTGGAACACTTGTATGTCTTCTGTAGGACTCGTTCGGAAATAGTTTATGAAACCCCTCTGCTGTTCCCTCAGATTCCTAAACCCTAGAAATCCCAGTACATATAGCCTGTCTAATAACTACAGTCAAATATATATGTTTCATAAATACTCATATAAAAATGTAAAGTTCATTAACATTTTGAGCAAGCCATACACCTAGTTTTCATTATAAATATTTGCACCTTTGAGGTTACTTTGTAAATGTTATATTTTCTTTTTTTAAAGATTTTATTGGAGAATTAGGGGAGGAGAACAGTGTTGGGGAATCGGGGAAGGGAACAGACAAGTTACTGTCCTTTTGTTCTTCAGTCTAATTGTGGAGGACATTGCTTCACTGGCCCATGTTGGTATTGTGATCATTGCGTTCTTCCCAGGTGAGGCAGATCAGTTGCTCACAGCTCACAACGGCTGCCAGCCACTCAGGTAGCTTATGGCAGCCAACTGCAGCCCCACTGTAGTCTACACTGTTGCCGGTGATTCACAGCAGCCCAGCTCCAGGTCGAGCTGTTGTCCACCAACTTAGCTGTAGAGGGCACAGGGTCACTGGCACTTATGTGGGATCCAAACCGGGGCCCTGCTGCTTAGAGCTAGTGTCCCAAGCCAGCTCTTAACCAACACGCCACTTGGCCGGCCCCAATGTTATGTTTTCTTAAGTCTTTCTTCTGTGTAAGTTATGTAAAGGAGATCCAGCAGCAGAACAATTGCGTTAGATGTCCCTGGAAAACTAGGCATTGTCAAATACTACACTGGGCATATGATAGGCGGAGAAACACTCCTTGAAACAAATTACAAAGAATTAACTAAGAAAATAAACACACAAGATGTACCCCCCTCTTGATCCTAGTTATTTGAACTATAAAGTTCTAAAATGACACATTACTCATTCATTAATCATCATTCAATACTGACTGAATACCTACCAGGAGAGTTTTTAGAGTTGTTTTCAATCATCAATCATTAGAGAATCACTTCATGGTTGCTAATGTCAGTGTTCCATATTTATTATTATTTACATATGATTTTTTAAAAACCAGTTTCTTTAAGAAACAGATTTTTTTTCAAGTAAACTTTATATGGTTATCAAAAAAAAAAGAAAAAACTAGTACCATATTATATG
Organism: Hipposideros armiger; assembly: GCF_001890085.2. Taxonomy (NCBI): domain Eukaryota; kingdom Metazoa; phylum Chordata; class Mammalia; order Chiroptera; family Hipposideridae; genus Hipposideros; species Hipposideros armiger. The sequence goes on along the minus strand of NW_017732414.1, from coordinate 259,247 downwards.
AATTAAGTGGAAGTCAGGCACACAAAATTAAAAATGAAATGAAATTATAAAATGTTATCCATGTACCACCTAAACTCAGTTAATAGGGCAACAGAGGTACATATACCACACTTTGAGAAATTTGGTCTTGGGAACTATTACTGATATGTAGCAGTTTGTTGAAACAGTGTATTATCCCAACATTAACCATCAGAGACTAATTGTCTTGACATCAGAAACTGAGTTTCTTAAGTTTTTAAATTCACTTTCTTACAAATAGTCGATACACAACAAGTTAACTACTGAATAAACATTACATAAACCCCTTGAGTTCCACACACAGTCCAATTTTCTTTGAAGGGTAAGTACATCTTACTCTTAAAAGATTATTCTGTTTCTAAATAAAAGGCATCTAACATTTATCTAAATAAAAATTATTGTTTTCAGAAGAAAGTTACTTTGCCTTGATTTGCCTTGATTTGGTAATATGCATATTTCATGGGCTCTATTTTGAACATTTAACCAAAGGATTTGATGTGATTATTTCAGTAACAATTCAATTAGAAATGTCAACTATGCTCAGCATTTAAAAATTAATAGCAAAACACATTAAAGATCAGGAAAATTTTGTTCTGGCTTAGAATAATTTTATAGCTTTATCAATCTCCTTGTCCATTATTTGCATATTTTAAACTATTCTGTATAATACACTCCTTGTAAAGGCCCATTAGTTCAAAGAATTTTGACACTCACAGCTCAAGGCATTAATTTTCATATCAGATATATATTTTCAATTGGCAATAAATTTTTCAAACTCAAATATACTTAACCTAAATGGTGAATATATACATTTCGAATAGGTTTAGCAGTAAATAATTAGGGAAAAAAGGGGAGAATTTAATCAAGCCTTTTCTGTTTCTCATTTATTTGCTTTCGGATACAGAACAGTCATTAAAGCATGACCCCTGAAGCAGCAATTGTGAAACAAATGTGGCTGGAGAAAGGGGAGCTGTGCAGTGCCTGGAGCTTCCCTGAGAGTAGTCATTATAGCAGCTCTGAGGAGAAGGGGAAGAAATAAAAACATCTGATATGTAACTTTAAAAACAAATGGAAAAGCCCTTGACCAGCATCACTTATTGAAGAAGTACTCCAGACTTAAATGAGATTAATGAAGACCTCATATCTCTGAATGGCACTGAGAAAAATAGACAGAAACTTATCTGTCCTTTTTTTTTTTCAAGACCATCTTAATAAAATCTAAAATAGCTTGTCCAGTTATCCAGTTGAGAAACATTGCTTATAGATGTCTTACTATGTGCTAGGTAGGCGTTGTGAAAGGTACCAGGGAAAACACAGTTTCTTTTCTCATAACGGTTTCAGTTTAGTGGCGGGGGGAAACAAGCTTAATCAAATACTGTGTATTAATATAAAATTACAAATTAATATAAATGCTAGGAATAAAAGGACGTTCACTCTGAGAGCATTTAGCAAAAAAAAAAAGGACTCTGTCTAGGATTGTTGGGTGAGGGTGACCTTGTCTGAAAGTTTTGCTGGAGCACACCAATAATCATTGCTCATTTTATTTATACTATTTGGTTCAAATCATGGTAAAATCTGATATTCAGATTATGTCACACATGGTCTAAGAAACTGAAGATTCTATACGAATGGAGAGTTAATAAAAACAGAGCTAACTCCATGATAAATTTCATCCACAAGTTTTCTTCCTTAGATTTCTCTCCATAGTCTCAAGGTATATGCAGAAATTTAGCACATAGAGACCTGTTTTCATAAGGTGCTGGATCGAGCGCCAAGGTCCTTTCCCACATTCTATAATGTAGACTACGGTATTCCCCAAGCCCTTACTCCTTCCATGAGTCCAGGACCATTTGACCTTGGCTTCCCTCTCCAAAACCACTCACAATACCTCCAAGCAATCTGTGATCCACTGTGATAGCTACCCATTTATTGCCCCTCAGCTCCAAATTCATTCTTCCTCGCTTGCTTGGTGAAAATGGAACTGGGGCATTTAAATATACTTTTTCCGTATCAGTTGTGACAATGTTAAGCTTTGTCAGTAGAAAGGGATAGAGAGGCCCTGGAAGAGGAAATGGTTTTCATTCCTGGTCCTGGTATGTGCTCAGGACTGCTCCTGCAAGGTAAGTGGCTCTCCAGCACCTGCTCCACCATTAATTAGGCTCTTACAGCTCTGGTGGCCCCCTTGTCCAGCACCAGGTCCCCACAGCATGGACAGCGTCCCCCGCCCCTGGCTCCTGCAGTGCTCGTGGCCAGGCAGACAGTGGCTCTCTCGTTCCTCCAGGCAGTTCTGTAACCTCTGGTGAGGCATCTCTCTGCGAACAGCTTTCCTCCACTGACCAGAGAACCAAAACACAAATGCCATGTTTTTAATTTCTGAACATAAATGGCTACAGGGCAACTACAGAATGTTTCATGTGTCACTCTGCCTTCCTGGAATACGCGTTTTCCATTACACGTCCGTGTAATTCCTACGCAATCTTCAAGGTACAACCAAGAATATATTCTCTGGGGTTCTTCACCTTCCCACTTCCCAAGGGCTAAGGCTGCACTAGTGTCCTTTCTTTCTTTTTCTGTGCATCCTGTGATATCTTTGCCCGGCTTCTGGTGCCTCCTCACAGTCTCTGCTTCACTTCTCTACCTCTCCAAGTCAGGAGTCTCTTGAAGTTAGAGAGTATGCCTTTCCATGCCAGTACAGCTCCAGCTACCCATGACCCTGAGCTGAAATAAGTGAGCTGGAAAATAATTAACTTGCTTTTATTCTTCTCATAAATGTATATGCAGCTCACATTGATTCCAGTGTTTAATGTTAGAAGTGTTTTGGGCCTTTATTTAAAAGTTTGGTGATGTTCTTATGATCGTGAATACTATGTTGCAGTAACTTAACTCTTGTTTATATTAACCAGCCTATGGTAAAACTGGTTTCATCATACATTGTTTTACCTAAAGTATCAGTTACCAGGATCGTAAGTTGAGTGAGGACTTAGTGTACATATTGTACACATTTAAAGGGTTAAATGACTGGATTAATAATCACCTTTTTTTTTTCCTATTTCTTGTCTAATCTTTGCTCCATTTCAATCAGTATTACAGAGACCCCCAGAGATGGCATATCCAAAGGCCAGTCTTATTTTCTTTCACCTTCTCATCTTTTCCCAGGTTTCTTTCTCCATCTCCCCTTACCATAAACATATATCTGCGGTATTGTTTCCATTTTAAACTGATCATATGGTGTTCTCTTGGCATGCTTTCCAACTCTATCAGCATCCAGAAACACAGGAATGATCCTTCCTTGCAGCTTGTTGAGCTGCTCAGTGCTTCTATGAGGTAAAAAACAACGGGAAGTTGCCTCTGGGCTCAAAGTATGCAAATCTGTGTTTTGAATATCTGAGTATGATTATTTACTGTGGTAGTGTCACCTTGCTCTGGCTGTCCAGTTCAATGTTGCTCCTTTTCCCCACTCTGAACCTCTTTCTCAACTGCATTTTGATCTTGGTCCTATTGCTCTCAAAGGGAACTTACACAGCTCTCATTCCTGTTCAATTCCTGCTCCCCATCTGTGATGTTATGATTTAAAATAAGAAATATATATTTGGTCTTCATCTTGTTTCTGGCAGAGAGCTCCTGAAACTCTTAGAATTTCCTAAGTGATGAAAGCAACAAAAGTGACTTTTGTTATGTTAATAAGGTAACTTTTAAAGAGCACCTAAGGATGGTGGCTGGTTGCCAGTGGGGCCAACCATGTGATGAGAGGGTTAAACTTTTAGTCCAACGCTGACCTGCACAGAAGGGAGAGGGGCCAGAGATTGAGTTCAATCACCAATGGCCAATGATTTAATCAATCATGCCATGCAATGAAGCCTCCATAAAAATCCTGAAGGATGGGGTTCATAGAGCTTCAGGGCGGTGAACACCTGGAGATTTGGGGCGAGTGGCACACCTGGAGAAGGCAGTGAAGCTCTTCAGTCTTTCCCCACACCTTGTCCTACACATCTTCCACTGGGCTGTTCCTGTATCTTTTCATACTAAACCAGTCATCTAGTAAGTAAAATGTTCCTCTGAGTTCTGTTTGTTGCTCCAACAAATTAATCAAACCCAAGGAGGAGGTCTTTCAAACCCCCAGCCTTGAGTCTGTCATTCAGAAGCACAGGTGACAACTGGGTCTTGCAACTGGTCTGAGGGGGTGGTGGGAGGGCAGTCTTGTAGGACTGAGCCCTTAACCTGTGAAATCTGACGCTATCTCCAGGTAAGATAGTGTCAGAATTGAGTTGAATTATAGGACACATAGCTGGAAACAGAGCATCGCTTGGTGGTGTGGAAAACTCCCAAACATACTGGAATTATAACTAAAACCTTTAATATCCAATTCCCTTCTACCTCCAGGTCCACCTCTACCTGTTCTAGAATCCACAGTCCACATCCAATTTCTGTCACCTTATTTCTTGGTGTTTGGGTCCTAGAAGAAAACCTTAGCAACCTTCTTCTTCACCTAATTTACTAGTGTCTGTTACCCAAATTCTGCAAGTCTTCTTTTCACTGGAAGCTTGAATCCATCCAAACCAGCATTATCTGCTTCTCTATTCCTGGGTTTCTATTCTTGAGTTTACTAGCTTGGTTTTGGGGCTGTTCGCGGACTTTATTTAATAATGAAGGATATTAATGAACTAATCATTTGAATGTGTAACTCTTTGCTGAGAGAAAATTTGTGCACAAAAGAAGAAATTCATTGGACGTTTTCTCCTGATATGTGGGTCATCCAAATCATTCACAAAATAGCTTTACTTAATTCTAGAAGGCCAGCACAATTGTTGTTAATATAAGTTCTTATTTTAATATGAATGTTTATTTGATGAAATCATGAACTTACTTTATGTTCTGTATATATACTCTGTAATGCAGTAGCTTCCCTAAATTATAAGCCACAGAATGTAATAAGGTGCTTAATTGAGATAATTAATTTAGGTATTACTATTGATTCCATATTGGTTATTTAACCTCAGTTTTCTTGTCTACAATAAGAGGATAATATCTAATAGAGGACTAGATAATAGAGTGAAATTATTGGATTTAATGTTTTGAACTCAGAAAGTGTTCAAAACATTTTAGCTCTTATTTTATAGTAAACACATTTGTCTATTTTATTTTACTTGAGAAATTAATTTCAATAATTAGTACCATTTGTTATAATACAATTATTCTTTTATTTTAATTGCATGTATAATGAATCTAGTGCTAAATTCTTGATCAAAAATAGAACTCTCAACAATCAAATTGTTAGAGTGAAAATATCAGCTAATTTATGATGACCTAATTTGTTTTATAGCTTTTAGTAACACATGTATTATAGTTGAAAAGTGAGATCTTCCTGTGCCCTCACATAAAAACACTCTTGATAAGGACATATGTGAAGTAATATATTCATTTTAATGACTGAAAATAAAAAACCCTATACTAGTCAAACTTCTTGCAGAAATTGCAATGTGTGTTATACTAATCAAATCCTAAAATAATTATCTTCCCCAAGAGATGGGATTGCCCTAAAGTGTCTAACTTTAACTGAAAGTAGATGGGATACAGAAAAAGAGACGTGTTTTCCTCTGAGATGGCTGGTTTTATTTTACATAGGCTATTATTATAAAGAAAAGTCATTTGAAAGAAAAAATCTGATTCTCATATTTCGGGTTCAATGACTCTGAAAATCAGATACGGATAGGTGTTTACTTGCTTGCCTCTCTGCTGGGATCCCCCTCTTTGCTCCAACAGTCATGAAAACAATAGTTGTCTTATTCTCCACTTGCTTTCCTTTTGTATATTTACTTTAGGCTTGTCTTTTACTTTATCCACTATTCTTAGTGTTTGATCTAAAGATTCCACTGTTTGGCCAGAGATAATTCTCCTGCCCCTTTCCCCAAATCTCCCCAGATAAAGAATGAAAAACCCAAGCTCTTGAGGTTAGATTTCAGTTAATATCAGAAAGACATTTTCTCTCCAGCATTATTCTGAGGCTTCTGTGTTTTTGAGAAATAATTTGAAATATGAAAATATAGCAGCAATCTTACTGATGCAGTCACTAAAGCTTGCTTAGGCTACCTCTATTAGTTCACTCTTCAAATCAGTAGAATTGATTCACAGATCTTTAAATTATTTTTAAGAGTCCAATTGCAGGCTAAAAATGATTAAAGAGAAATTCACTATATGATTTGTTTGATCCTTTATATAAGTTACACTATTGATTTCATTAAGGGTTTCAAAAATTATTTCTTGACCATTTCAATATTTATATTTAAAACAATGATAAAAAAAGAACTTGATAAAAATACCCTGTTCTAGTAGATTATACTACTTTATGTTCCAAGTACAGGCATGTGTGAGTTTATATTCAAATATACTATTTATAAACATACATACCTTTGTACATGTGGGTGTGTATGGTAATGATTTTAAGAATAGATAACAGATTATTGAATTTTAGAATGACCATTAAATCATTACCAATTTTCCTGCTGTAATGCATTTTAATACTATCAATTATTATAATTTTCTTACAACTAAAAAATGTGGTGAAAATATTGTTTAAATTAAAATAGAAAATCCATGGAAAAGTCAATATCCTTATTGAGGAAACAATAAGTACAACATATAATAAGCAGAAGAACAGATTAAAACTAATTTATCCTGCATTTTGTACAAAGATAGAAACATTAGTGCTTATCAATGATAAAGGATCAAGGTCTAAACTAAGGCTAAATTACAAGAGTGTTCAAGTCTAAGAAAGCAGACAAAATATTCTTTCATGCCTGAGACAGAAGAGAGAATTAATATCTAGCTCAGGTATAAACAGTAGTCAAAAGTATCGTACTCTTATGCACATATTAGGGGTGTTTCCCGTCTCTCACATATAATTACAATGTGATAGTTGAGCTGAGTGCTTCTATGAATGACTCTTCTGATACTTTGACCCTTTGCAGTTTCCTTGCACAGTGACTCTGGGCCTGGTCATGTAATTTGCTTTGAACAATATGACATCAAATATGACCCAAGCAAAGGTTTAAAATGTCCTTTTACATCGGAGCTTGCCCTCTTGGAAGACTGCCATTGCTGCATAAAGCCTTCTTGAGGAACAAAGACCACAGAAAGAAGCCCCAGCTCTCCTATCTCGGCCTCCTCAGCTGAGTCCAGCTTCCAGGCAGTGTGCCTGCTGTATGCAGCAACATGAGTGAGCCCAGGTGAGGTCAGCAATATAACTGATACAAGGGAATACAGCCTCTGTTGGGCAGGATGAGATAAGGTATAGATATTGTAGTTTTCTATTATAATTATTGATATATACGGGGGAAGACAAAGGTGGAAGGATAGTTAAAAATAATTGTGATATAGTATCCTGGGTATCCAGTTGAAAGGTAGGGTATCAATTATACTTGGGCTGCTATTCTTTTCCTTTTTATGGTTTCTAGCTCATAACAGTGTGTACTTGTTGACTGAATGCATGGATGCACTATGCAACTTCCTGCAATTTCTTATCTTTGAACAAGACAACAGGTAAGGGTGCTGATCACATATATCCCTTTTGTCCTATTTCCTCACATTTTCCTATCAGAAGTGTATCGTTTATCTAGAAGAAGCTAGAGCACCAGTAGCAGTACTCCTGGGGGTGGTGGTAGCATTTAAAATAATAGGTACCACGTGTATGTAACACACTGTGATTAATGTCTTACCTCATTCAAGCCTCACACCAGACCTATAAGGAAAGGCAGGGAGGACTTTTAATGTCCCTGTTTTACAGCGAAACTGAAGCTTAGAGAAGGTTCAAAGGTGTCCAAGGTCACAGGGCAAGTAAATGAGGACCCTGGGTTGCAAACCCAGGGCTGTTTAACTTCAGAGGATAAGTACTCAACTGTTGTTCCAAAATACTTCCACTGTTTTTATACTTGTCTGCACCACTGACACGTGACTCTATGAAGACTCATTCCAGGTCCAAGTAATTCCCCCTTTACCAAAATACGAGCACCACAGATCTATCGAGACAGTTTCCCCACTTCCGGGAAGGTACACAGCACAGGAGGTTGGGAACCAACAAGAGTAATGCGACTCGTGAGCACAGACATCTCCAAACGGAGGGAGAAGTTCAGATCGGGAGACCATTCCTCTTGTCTCTTGTGGCTGTGTTTCTTCTCCCAGTGATGAGATAGTGATGAAAGAAAGCGTTTGTGAAAATGTTGAAATGGGAGAGGGAGCTTTTACAAAAGGATGTTAAATTTAGGAGCTAACAAATTTAGGATAATTTATTATCTAAGCCAGGTTAACTCACAGTGAAGGGGGCACTACTATTAGGTAGGCCTGAATAACAGGTGTAAACTGTGACTATTCCAGACATACTGGGTTACACAGTAGCTAAAATAGATTTAAGGTAGTTTTGGGATTCTGCATTGTCTACTGCAGTGATGATATCAATCATCATGAGATGAATATTTCCAAATAGCTGTGTCAAGTACTGATTCGATTTTCTCTAAATAACTGATGTATTAGAAGGGTGGTATTCCAGTTATGATAAAATTAAATGTCTTTTATAGAAGAAAGTGTTACTGATACTAGGAAAATTATATTATAAGAATATGTTTTACGTTGCATAAGAAACTAAATTTGCAAATTAAATTGTCATATGTTATTACATTATATCAAACCTTTCCCAATTTAAAAATGCAAAACTGACTTTTCTAGGGTACTCTATTCCTAACTTTTACTATATTTCTAAGTACTGCAATTTTCATTATTTCCATCCCTTAAGAAACATATTATTTGTGTTTAAAAATAGAGAAATCAAAGGAGTCCTAAAGGAAAAATATGAGAATGCTATTTAATATAATTATAGTCTTAAAATCTGCATATATGATTTGTTATGAGAAAAAAAAATCATCTTCAAGTACATTGTAAGGAAATAGATGCCTGGAGGACAGTTTTTCCCCAACATTACATTTTATCTAACAACTCATTCTGTTTTCTTAATGTCTCTTACCACACACAAGCACTCAGCTGTTCGTTTTAATGTCAGTCGGCAAACCCTGTGTATTTCCAGATGAATCTAATTCCTGAAAGATTATAAACCTTTCTAAAAATTAATGACCCAGGCAAAAGTCTTTTTATAAACAAACCATTTCTACTCATGAATCTTAATTAGTAGAGGTTTTTATGCTAAGATTATCCAAGTTCTCTTTATGGATGAAGAATCTCCTTTTATTCTTAGCACTACATCACAATACATTTGCAACACTCCTAGGACTTAAATAAGGTAGGCTACATATAAGCCCATGCTTTGAAACTTTAATGTGAACAAGAATCACTTGGTAAATTTGTTACAAATGCATATCCTCAGTCTATATCCTTAGAGGTTCAGGTTCAATTGTTTTTGGCTAGGACACAGGGGCTTGTATTTTTAATAAGCAACCTGGCTCATTCTGATGAAGGCTGCCCTAGAGTGCATCTCTGGTTTGGTGCTTTTTAAGAGAGTCTGCAACATTTTGTAGGAGGAAAGTAAATTAAATGTATTGGCCCAGTTCCCATTCAACCACTTAGAATCATGTCAGTACACACAATTTAGATTCAGTTTTTCAAAAACACAGCCAAACAGAATCATCCTCATTATTTCCCAAAGAGGGAAAAATGTTTTTTTAAAGTAACAAAAATGAAAAATGGTGGAAGGGCTATAGGAAGAAGAGGTAATGGTCTCAATGACCTTGGAAAGTTTTGTGGGAAAAAAAAAAAGGAAAAGTACCCACAATAAATACTCAGTTACAGTGAAAATTGGACGCTTAAATACATATTAAAACACAGAAACATACACACACAGACACATGTGAATAGGTTCTTATGGAGACTAAAATATCTGTCTTGAACAAATCATAAAGAAACGAAACTGAAAATTTGTCACATAAATAGGCTAAATAAAATTATAAATATCAGGAAAAAATCAGAAAAGGATTTCATTTTTCTGAGAATAATATTTTTTGAAGTACCAATTAGAAGACATATTTCTTTCAGACTGTTGATAATTATTGTTACATTTAAGAGAGTCACAAAATAAAATGCAAACACTTTACTCTCATTTTGGTACATAATAATATAAATACTTGTAAAGTGGACATTTTTATTCCTCCCCTTAAGTTTATTTAAGTTACTTAAATCGGCTCAGTGACTATTTTGTCATATTTTATATCATTCTGTAAAGTTGTTTTAAAAGGAAAATAAAAGTAGAATAGAAAACCCGCTTTGTTGTAAGCAAAACATTCTTTTCTCTGTACTAATATTTATTTTCAGTAGCCTCATAACAATCATGTGTTTGTGAATAACAGAGGGCAATCTGGAAACCTAGTTTCAACTTTCATGTAACAAATCATTCCAAAGGAGCAGTACAGCTGTAGGCCTTGATGCAGTGTCTCTTTTTAGGTATTCAGGTACTTTAGTTCATCTGTTTTCGGCTGTCAAATAATTATGTCAGAAACTGTTGCTTTCCCTGTCTATCTCCTCTTTTCCATCAGCTGGTTGTTTATGATGTTGTTATCTTATCTATAGTGTAAGCCCCATAGGAACGGATTGCCACCTAACCAGGAAAGTTACAAAAGGCAGCCAGTGGCCAGCAAGGTGTAACAGAAAAAACACTGAATTTGAAGTGCCAGCTCCAACCAATTCCATCTAGGTTAGTGAAACACAAGGGCAGATCAACGTCTCAATGGTCCTAAAATCATATAATCTGAGGTTTCCTTTAAGATAAAGACACCAGGGCCTGGGAAGGTACCCATAAAAATGATGGATTACGAAACTTAATCTTCATTATCTACATGGTAAATTTGCCTCTGGAGAGAACGATACTCATGGTTCTCGATTCTGATAAATGTAAAATGAAAGGCGCAATGTTTGCCTAACCTACATTACCAGATTAGTGGAAGGGGTCTAAATATAAAACAAAACAAAACATGGAAATGCACTGAGTATCTTGCAAATGCAAGTGGTATAGGAAATAACAGCTCTGTATTAAGGCTCACTGCTGCCGCTACCCTGAACCCAGGCTGCTCAGGATGTGTTCACTCTTGCACAGCCTTTCTCTGTTGGACTGTCTCTGGTTTCCTTACTTTCCATGGTCTCCCTGGATTCTGACATCGCTTGACTGCCCTATCAGTTTTTGTTTAGTCAATTTAGTATAATCATTTAAGGGCCGACTGTGGCAAAGAAACTGAACCCCACCCTCTCTGTTAAGTCCAGTTCTGGCTCACTCGTTGGTTCTACCTCAGCACTGGCACGCATTCCCATCCCAAAGCATTCACAGGTCTCACAGCTCTGCTCAAATACGCCTTCCTAGTCCTTCACCAGACAGACTTACCCGCATGTCTACACTGTGGAGGGCCCCTGCCCTTATCGTAACGCTCCACTCTTAACTCTTGTGGCCTGTACCCTGGCCGTTCACTCCCTGAGATGACATTATGTTTGACAGACTCAACTCGAAAAAGCTGCATGATACAATATCTTTATTGCTTCATTCAGAGGCTACTGTAATACTCTATATAAGTCTCGTAGCTGATCTCTGCTTTTAACTTCTCCAGACTCATCAATTTTTTTTGTCAGGGGGAAAGACATGTTATGCTTTGTGGGCCATATGTGTCCCTGTCACAACTCTCATTTCTGCCAGTGTAGTGCAATCAAAAGAGCCATAAACAACACTTATGTGGATGATCATAGTTGTATCACATTATAACCATATGTATGGTCACTTCAATTTGAATTTTGTATAATTTTCCCATGTCATGAAATATTGTATCCCGCCATTTAAAAATGTAAAAGTGCTTAGCTCTCTAGCTTGCCAACCTTTGCTCTCGACTATTTTGCACACTGCTAGGTTTACCTTCAGAAAACACTCCTTTCATTGTTCCCAGGGATCCTTTCGTTGTTACCGGTGCCTCCAGGCTCTCCCCCTTACTATTCACCCAGCAGAAGCTAAAAGTAGGCCTTTTTCACGGACAGCTTTCCTGGCTTCTGCTCTGAATTCCTCTTATTTCTCTTGCAATGTATGCCCTACCTTCCTAACTGCAGCCCTTGTAATTCCTTTTACACTTCATGGTCTCACCTACCATTTTGATATGCGCTTAGCATCATTCCTTCATTCCTCATATTTTCCTCACTTCCATCTCCTACTACAAGTCACAGTATGTATTTGGTTAGATGGAGGCAGGCCTCGTTGGGTAGAGATAAAATTGGATCCAGGATGATCTGGGATGTTAAGACATGCTTACAGGATTTGCAGGTGGTCCCCTTGGGTTTACTTAAGTTCTCTTGGTGGAAACACGATGGATCATGTCCCTGGCTTGCTTAAAATCTTTAATAATCCCCCACTATCTTCAAATGAAATCCAAACTCCACAGTAAGGAAATCAAGCAGCTTTATAATGGCTTCTGACACATTTTTGGCTTTGTCTCTTAATCAATTCCACTAACTTACTTGTGAAACAAAAATACACTTTCGCTTTCCCATACATGCAGTATGCATTCCTCCATTTAATTATTCATTTAGTCAACAAATATTGAATAGTTACTATATTCCAGACATAGTTAAGGCAATTATAAAAACGTCTATAGCACACTCTTCTCCCTCAAGGAGCTCATACACCAGTGTGGACACAGCAAAAATTAAAAAAATAATAATAATAAAAGACTTTGACCACTGCTACAAGAGGAAGATCACTTCTCAGGGTAGGGAGGTAGGGAAAATGTACTGTAAGAGGTGACATTTGAGCTATGAATTGAATATGCTAAATATTTATCATATAAGAGGTCAGAGGAAGGTTTCTCAAAGCAGTCTAAACACATAGGACATAGTTCAATGATGTGAGAGAGGCATGGCCGCGAATTACACATGAGTTGGCAACACAGCATTGAAGTGTGCACTGTAGAGCCAGGCTGCTTGGGTTCAAAACCCAACTTTGTCTTTTACTAGCTGTGTGGCCTTAGGCAAGTCACTTTAGCTCTGTTTCTCATCTTAAAATGGGAATAACAGCGTTTTACCTCATAGGGTTTTTCATGAGGATTAAAGAAATTAATACTCAGCACATAATAAAATAAATTGTTTACCATTACTATTATTTTGATTATCATCATCATCACGTTGAAGTCTCCAAGTAGTTCACTATGGCTAGGGGATAGGGTATAAGATGCTTGATATCATGAATGGCTTTATAAGCAGGTTACAACATTTAGAACGTATCATCTGCTATGTTTGGCCGTGTAATCCCAAAACCCAGGCTGCAATCGGGAACAAAATCAGACTCTCTGGGGATGAGACCTAACCATCAATAAAGCTTTCCAACTAACTTCACTGTAAGTCAAGATTGAGAACCACTCTCTGGATTAGGGAGCTTCACTGGATTCAAAATAATCAGAAGTGATACACCTCCAGTGAAATACTGTAGCACTTATCTAAAAATTTGGGGAGCGATATCTAATATCCAATGAGCTTTAAAATTACAGATTCCTAAGTCTCACCCAGAATTTTTGTATTTTGACTTTATATTAAGCAGGGCCAAGGATCTTTGTTTTTAAAAAGTATTCTAGGTTATTCCGATGTAGGTGACATGCTTATCAGACTTCCTATAACACTGTATATCACCCATATGGCCTATAATATATAATGCCTTGTATTACAATTATTACGCACATCATTCACATTTTCTATAAAACAGTATTTCATGGAGGGCTGAGGCCAGGCCTTAGGCACCAGAAAACCTGAGCCACACATAAATATACATACTATAGTTCTTTTTTTTTTTGTAATACTATAGTTCTTTAAAGAGGAGATTCAATAAGTATTTTTTTTTGTTCATTCTATTAGAGAAAAAAGGCAGCTCTCTAGTGACACTTTCCAAACTCTACATGTCCCAGTGGTCGTTTTTAAGATATTTTGTCAGCAGAAATAAAATTATTCAGGCTATCTAGTGATAAATGAATGAGTGATACATAGCTTATTAATTATTTCACAGATTGCCTCAAGTAGGGTATTGCCATTTTCAATTTCCACAATTCTCTAAGGGTCCTGACAAGCCTGTCTGAAATAATAGCATAGGACATGTTTCCTGGATAAACTTATTCTTTCTGACAAGATCCATATTTTCAATCAATAGAAACCTCATTCAAAAGGATTCTTCATACCAGGGCTAAGTAAATTCAAGTTCTATATTAGTACATAAATTTATTGAGTAAATTCCAAGGTTATGCTGAGGATCACATTTTTAAGTCTACTTGATTTCTAAAAAGTCAGGCTGAAATATAGAATGCTGATGCCTTCATGATAAAGTTCTCTGCATGGGGAGTATCCAACAAATGAGCAGCAGTCTTTTTAATTTCTCCTGTTTAAGACTATGGGAAGTTATAAATAGACAAAAAAATAAAAATAATAAAGGAAGAATCATAAAACGCTGCAGCTATTACAGACAATCTTTGTGTTCAAAATAGTAAGTATCAGTCTCATAGCTGTATATTTTTAGAATTGGAGAATGATCTAGAGATTATTAACTCTATGTCCTCAGCCCTGCCTGAATTTCCACTTTACATATCTGATATGGGGCTCTCCATTTTAGCTTAACTGTAATTTTTAATGCTTCTAAAAGCAACACACTCCCTTTTTGGGAAACATCCCCTTCCTGGTATATCATTGAAATTTTATAATAATACATATATTTTGGATTTCACACACTCCTCTGGACTTACTGCTGACTGAGCCTTTTAACCTTCTGACACACATCCCTGCCAAGGTCACACAGAGCCCAAGAGCAGAGAAGTCACTGGGTCTAGCTAGGAAATGATAGGTGAATTACTTCTGGCATGTTTGCTTCTCGCCTTTTGCTCCAAATCTTCTTGCTAATCGAGATCTCTTGAACATGATACTTGCTTTTGTATCCAGTCTCTCTTTCATTTGAATTTAATGCTCATTTGGAGGGTTCTCCCCAAACCTCGCAGTGATGCTCTGACTCAAACCTGACCAAGGCCGAGTCCAGTGTTCGGGATCAATCATAGAGGAGAGAGGGATTAGCTGAAGGAAACATCTGATTTGTCTTCTGGCTGACAGTTTTCAAATGACTTTGAGATAGTTATCCTTATTTACCCCTAATACTTCTCTTTTTAATTCCTTTGAAATTTCAATGTTTTTTTACTGAGCACATTTTCCAAATAATTTCTATACTGGCCGATAAGCTCTGGGTGCAGACGACTTCTCGACTTCTAAATCTAGAGTAACAAATCCACTTGAAAGCACTGTCTGCACCTAAAATTCAGCCTGACCCAATACCACCATTATTATCTTTATCACACATCTTATATTCTTCCTAATTGCTTTATTGGGTCACCCATTAACAGCTACACTTTCTCCAGCATAAATTGTCAGGATAATGTTTCACTGCTCCCAGTAGCTTATTCTAGTAACCTTTTAACTTGTCTCCAACTTCAAATCTGTTTCCTTCTATTATATCTATTTTCAACACAGTAGCCAGAATGATCCTGTGAACATACAAGCCAGAGCATGACACTTCTCTGATTAATGCTCTGCAATGATTCCTATCTCTCATTGACTAAAAACCAAAGCCCTTTTATAGTACTTCGCCATCAAGTCACTGCTCAATTTTTACATTCTTAGTGTTTTAGTCTTCCAGCCCAAAATAATTTTCTCCTTTTAACATATTCAGCCATTGCACAACTAAATCTGCTTGTTTTAGCATTCCTATTAATTTATAACCTTTTTATCTAGGTTGTCAATATAAATTCTCACCTTGGGCATCACTATGTTTGTTTTATTGAATTATTAGTATGGTCCATATTTACATTCTTTTTTATTTTAACAAAAACACAATCTTATATTTTACCAACTGTACTGATGAAGGTAAAACATGATATTTCTATGAGTAGAGCTGTGAGACATACATCAGAGAATGACACTAAAGTAGACATTGATCCATTATACAACAGTCCCAGAGCTTGATTATTTCTTTATTTGTCTACTAGTCTACTGTGAATGATGCCAAATGTCTTGCTGAAATTGACATCAACTACAGCATTTCCCCAGTAACTCCTTCAGAAGGAAAATTAAGTTACCTTGATAAGCCTTGCTTTTAGTGAACTTATATTCCCAATGATCGCTGCTTCTTTCCTTCCAACTAACGTTATGCAAGACAATAGTTCAATAACCCATCCTACTACTTCACAAACATTAATTAGATTCTAGAAAACTGCACCAACGAGTTAATCTTTAAAAATAATCTCTGCAAAGTTTTTCTATCTCTAGAGTTCAGGCACATGGTAAGAGTTACAAATCCCTTAAATCAGACTGTACAGGGTATTTATTTTCACTTGTTTAATGGGGTTGCATGTTCTTAGAGAACTTCATATATTGGTTAAATCAATGTGTTCAATATTTTTATTTATAGTTTATCTTCATGGGTCTTGTTTAAGAAATGCTTATGTATTCTATCATACCATACAGAAATTCAAATCCAGGTTGATAGAAATTTAATATGAAAATCAAACATGTCAAGCATTTAAAAGAATGGAGGCGGGTGGTAGAGGAGTGTAAAAGGGGTCAAATACATAGTGACAGAAGGAGAACTGACCTTGGGGAATGAAAACACAATGCAATATATAGATGAATTATAGAATTGTGCACTTGAAACCTATATAATTTTACTAACCACTGTCACCCCAATAAATTTAATTTAAAAAGAATATATAGAGTATCTATGATGATAGAGTACATATGGACTTTTTAAACAAGATCAAGCAAGTCAAAGTTTAAATAAAAATTTTGAACTGGATTACTCATTTAGATAAATTGTATGTCAGTTTGTAAACATCTATGATATATATTTATATGTTTTTATAATTGAAGGATTTCATCAATAAATACAATATATTTATAAACTTGGGTTTTATTTTTTAAAGATTTTTATTAAAATATAGCCTCCATACAATATTATATTAGTTTCAGGTGTACACCATAGTTATTCAACATTTATATACCTAAAAATGTGATCACCATGATAAGTCCAGCAACCATCTGACACTGTTCTATGCTATCAGAGTATTACTGACTATATTCCCCATGCTGTACATTACATCCCCATGACTCAGTTTGTTTTATACCTGCAAATTTTAACTTCTTATACCCCCTCACCTTCCCCCTTTATTTTAAATTTTCAAGTAACAGTTTACATTCAATATTATTTTGTATTAATTTCAGCTGTACAGCACAGTGGTTACACATTCATAGAATTTAAGAAGTGATACCCTGACTAGTCTAGTACCCACCTGGCACTATGTACAGTTATTATATCATGGACTATATGGGTATTTTGTAACTACCCATGGGTAAGTTGTAACTACCAATTTGTACTTCTTAATCCCTTTGCCTTTTTCACCCAGCCTCCCCAAACACCTCCCCCATCTATCACTCTGGTAAATCTAGTACCCATCTGACACCATAAATAGTTATAATATTATTGACTATATTTCTTGTGCTATACCCTATATTCCCATAACTACTGTGTAACAAACAATCTGTACTTCATAATCCCTTTGCCTTTTTTACTCACTGCCCCCCAATCCCCTCCACCTGACAACTATCAAAATGTTCTCTGTATCTATGAGTTTGTTTCTGTTTTGTTTGTTTATTTTGTTCTTTAGATTGCACATATAAGGGAAACCACGTTGTATCTGTCTTTCTCTGTCTGAAATACTCCACTCAGTACAATACGTTCCAGGTCCATCCATGCTGCAGCAGATGGGAAGAACCCATTCCCTTCCATGGCCAAGCAATATTCCATTGTGTGTGTGTGTGTGTGTGTGTGTGTGTGTGTGTATATATATATATATATATATATATCTCACCCACTCTTTATCCATTCATCCATCAATGGACACCCAGGCTGCCTCCCTATCTTGGCCATTGTAAACAATGCTGCAATGAATATATGAATGCACATGTCCCCTTCGAAGTAGCATTTTGGGTTTCTTTGGATAAATACCCAGAAGTGGAATTACTGGGTCCTTCTTTGTCACTTGTTATAGCCTCTGTTTTAAAGTATACTTTGTCTGGCATAAGTATTGCTACCCCAGGTTTTTAATTGTTTTTTAATTTCCATTTTCATGAAATATCTTTTCCCATCCCTATACTTTCAGTCTGTGCTCTCAATCTGAAGTGAGACTCCTATAAGCAGCATTCTTATCCATTCAGACACTCTATCTTTTCAGTAGAGCACTTAATCCATTTACATCGGAAGTAACTGTTGATTGATATATAGTTATTGCCATTTTATTATTCATATTATATATTACATATATAATATATACATATATATATATATATATATATATATATATAATATTTTGTCGTGAAGAAGTCCTTCTAACATTGCTTGTAATATTGCTTTGGTGATGATGAATCTTTAGCTTTCTCTTGTCTGGGAAGCTCTTTATCTGTCCTTTGATTTTAAATGATAACTTTGCTGGGTAGAGTAATCTTGGTTGTAGGTCCTTGATTTTCATTACTTTCAATATTTCCTGCTAATCCCTTCTTGCCTGCCAAGTTTCTATTCAGGAATCAGCAGACAATCTTTGGGGAGCTCAATTGTAAATAACTAACTGCCTTTCTCTTGATGATTTTAAGATTATTTGTTTGTCTTTAACCTTTGACATTTTAATTACAATGTGTCTTGGTGTGGGCCTCTTTGGGTTCTTCTTGTTTGGTCCTCTCTGCACTTCCTGGGCTTGTATGTCTATTTCTTTTGCCAGGTTAGGGAAGTTTCCATCATTGTTTCTTGAAATAAGTTTTCAATTCCTTGATCTCTCTCTTCTCCTTCTGGTACCCCTATAATGCAAATGTTGGTATGCTTGATGTTATTCCAGAGGCCTCTTAAACTATCCTCAGTGTTTTGGATATTTTTTTTTCTTTTCATTGTTCTGTTTGTATGTTTTCTGCAACCTTGTCTTATAGATCACTGATTTGATCCTCTGCTTCATCTAATCTACTCTTAATCCTCTCTAATGTATTCTTCATTTCAGTTACTGTATTCCTTATTTCTGACTAGTTCCTTGTATGTTTATGTTTCCTACTTCTTTGTTGAAGTTCTCCCAGACACCACTGAGCATACTCATAACTAGTACTATGAACTATGCATCTGATAGAATGCTTGTCTACATTTTGTTTAGTTCTATTTCTGGAGCTTTGTTCTGTTCTTTTATTTGGGACATGTTCTTTGTTTCCCCATTTGGATACCTACCTGTGTTTCTTTCTATGTATTAAGAAAAGCTGCTATGTCTCCAAGTCTTAGTAGAATAGCCTTATGTAGTAGGTGTCCTGTGGGGCCCATGGCACAGTCTCCCTGGTCACCAGAGCCAGGTGCTCCAGGTGTGTCCTTTGTGTGGATTGTGTGTGCCCTCCTGTTGGAGTTGAGCCTTGGTTGCTGTTGGCACATCAATAGGAGGGACTGAGCTTCAGTCTGATTGCTTGTGAGGACTGGCTGTGACTACATTGGAGGAGCTGTGGTGCAAGGGCTGACTCTATGGAGCAGGATTTATTTTAGCAAGGCTCTGTTATCTGTCCAGTCTGCCCTTTTGGTGTGTCATCCTTGCAGGCAGCAGGTGATGCTTTCACTCAATCTGAAGCTGGAAACCAGGCATGCCATCCCTATGCTTCCTAGGAGAAGACCACTGTAGGCCAAGTTCACCTGCAGTCTGCTGTGCCCAAGGCCATCTGGAATGAGCCGCAAAGCAATTGCAGATGGGTGCTGCACAAGCTGGGTTTGGAGGTGCCTCAAGAAGCCACACTGGGAAGGAAACCAACGGCGGCTGTCCCTAGTACCACGCTTAGGGCTGCTCAGTCAGAGGTATGGTACACGCCAAAATCAGATGTTACGTGTTTGCATTGTGAATCTTTGAGAGATTTTAGAAAAGTCCACAGCATGAGTCAAGATAGGTTGTTTGGATGGAAAATACAATGAAAGGAGCTTGGATATGCCACAAAGTTGAGTGGGGTATGGTCTCAGGGAATCATCAAGGCTGGGCAAATGAATGGTGTTAGCAAGTTTGATGGAGACTCAGATATGGTGGCCACTTGCATCTGCACCCTGGGAAAGGGAAACAGACACACAAACAAATGGAATGGAATTGAAAACCCAGAAATAAACCCGCATATATATGGGCACATAATTTTCTACAAAGGAGCCAAAAACAAAGAATGGAGAAAAGAAAGTTTCTTCAAAAAATGGTGCTGGGAAAATTGGAAAGCCATGTGTAAGAATGAAACTATAGACTGCAGTCACTATATACCAAAATTAATTAAAAATGAATGAAAGACCTAAACAGAAGACATGAAAGAATAAACTGCATAGAGGAAAGCAAAGATACTAAACTGATGGACCTTGGGTTCAAAGAAGATTTTATGAATTTGACCTCAAAGGCAAGGGAAGTAAAAGCAAAATAAACACATGGGACTATATTAAACTAAAAAGCATCTGCACAGCAAAAGAAACCACACAAAGAGGCAACCAGCCAAATGGAGAAGATATTTGCAAACAATACCTCTGATAAGAGGCTAATATCCAAAATATATGAAGAATTCACACAACTCAACAACAAAAAATTCCAATTAAAAAATGGACAGAAGGACTTAACAGACATTTCTCCCAAGACATACCATTGGCCAACAGATATATGAAAAAATGCTCAACTTCACTAGCTATTAGGGAAATGAAAATCAAAACCACAATGAGCTATCACCTCATACCTGTTATATGGCGATCATCAACAAGACAAGTAATAACAAGTGTTGGAGAGGCTGTGGAGAAAAAGAAACCCTCATACACTAGAGGTGGAAATGTAAATTGGTACAGCTGCTATGGATAAAAGTATGGGGGTGACTCAAAACTATCAAAAATAGAATTAACAGATGACCCAGCAATCCCTCTCCTGCATATCTACCAAAAATTTTTGAAAACATTTATCCATAAAGATATATGTACCCCGATGTTCACTGAAGCATTATTCATGGTGGTCAAGACATGGAAACAACCAAAGTGTCCTTTGATAAATGATTGGATAAAGAAGACATGGTATATATACATAATGGACTACTATTCTGCCATAAGATTAAATACTTGCTATTTGCAACAACATGGATGGATCTCAAGATTATTATGCTATACTTGAGATTATTATATTATACTTATAAAAATAGTCAGAAAGAAAAAGTCAAGAACCATATGAATTCACTCATGTGGGATAGAAAACTGAAAGCAACAAAGGAACAAGACAGACAAACAAACAAAAACTCATAGGCACAGACAAGAGCTTAGTGGTTATCAGAGGGTAAGGAGGGAGGGAGGTGGTAGAAGATGGGAAAGGGGATCAAATATAGGGTGATGGAAGGAGAACTGACTCTGGGTGGTGAGCACACAATGTGATATACAGCTGATGTATTATAGAATTGTACACTTGAAAGCTATATAATTTTACTAACAATTGTCACCCCAATAAATTTAATAAAAAAGTTATATATAAAAAAGGAAGTGATACCGCCAAGCCTCTTATTGATTTGAATATGTCACTGATCTATTATATTGGACTTTTTATATAGACAATATCTTTGAATAATAACAATCTTATTTCTTTATGTCTATTCTTAAATGTTTTCTATTCTTACAATGAGGGAATCTAGCAAAATGCTGAACAAAATAGTGACGTTGAGTATCTTTGTCAAGTCCCTCACTGCCTCTAGAGTTTCACAATAAAGTATGTTTTTGATTTAAAAATCTGTTATTGTGTTAAGAAAATTACATTCTATTACTTCTATGCCAACAATCTTTATCATGAATAGATGCTGAATCTTCTCAGTGGCTTTTCCTGCATCTACTGAGATGATTATATTTCTCCTTTAACCTGCAAAGGCAGTGAATTACATTAATAGATTTTCCGTTAAAATATCCTTGAATATCTGAGATAAAACCAACTAGGTAATGCTGTATTATCTTTTACACATTGTTGTACTTAGTCTTTTTTTTTTCTTTTAGGACTGTGATGTCTTCATTCAAATATGAGAATTGTTTGATTTCTCTTTTTTTCTAATACCACCCTGTGTAGGTTTGGTAGTAAGTCTATATTAGCTTTATAAGTTAGGAAGAGCCCTCTTTTTAATCAATGGTGGGATCTGCATAAAATTGGAATTTTCTGTTTCTTGAAGACTTTAATGCTCCCCAGAAATCACACTATGCTTCCCTGGTCCATTCATGTCCAGGTTCCGGGATGTCTTTTTCACACTCTTTGTGTTTTCAAATCGCCAATATCGCTGCCTCCTATCTCTCAGATAGTTACCTTCCTTCTTATTTTACTGTGAAAATGAAGTCAATTAAAAGGGATTGTCCACAAGCTCTTACCACTACAAATATCCAAATATCTACATCTCTATCCATCTTGTTTCAAGAAAGGAAGTATCAAATATTGCTGCCATCACATGGTCATTTTACCATTACAACTATTCAAAAAATACATACAAGTATTCAAAGCATATAATCTTTTGTAATGGGACTATGGGTAAATTTTTTTTTTTTGCTATTCTCTATTCATAAAATTTCCAAAAAACACTTATGTGTTCCCTTGCAATTAGAAAACAATGAAACTGGCATTTTAGAATTTCAGTCTAGAGTTATCTATATTTTTCTGTGTCGCTTATAATAATAGTATTTGACCACCTTTCTTTTTACTGAGAAGAAAAAAAAATCAAAGAAGGCAAAGAAAAATGAAATGGTTCAAGCAGATTAATGCTTCACGTGCTTCATAAAAAGGCTATGTCAGATAAATGTTGACTGTGATTTTTGTTCTATCCTATGTATAATAACATCATTTGTAATGTTCTGACCCTTCCTAATCTTATTGTAATTAGCCTTGCATGTAGCCCTCTGTCAGTAAATAATCTTCATTGAAATCTAGAAGGTATGAAATATGAGTATCATATATTTTCTTTAAAATGGTATGCTTGAAAAAGAGAATCTATATTTTTTAACTATATATTACTGAATTTCATCTTCACTACCTGATGTTTTAGGTATCACTTTAGATATTTTAGGTATCAATTTAGACATTTTTAAGTCTTAAAAAATTGCATAATTTATTAAAACATTAGCATCCATATTTAAGCTATGGAGTAAATTAAATGACATTTATACAATATTAGATACTGAAATATGTCTATAACTACATATTTAAACTTCAACATATTCAAGTTGTATAAAATTTGCACCATAAAGGATTCTGCTATAAGTTTATTCACATGAAAAAGTTCCTTTTTTTAACGAATTTTAAAAACTTACTAATTTGTATTTGCATGCTGTTTACCATTATATATATATATATATATATATATATATATATATATATACTTTAAATAAAAAAAAAAGTTGGGGTCAGCCAATTTTTTGTAGTTTACTCAATTTTTTTCATTGTGTTTATTTTATCCCTAAACTCTAAGGTATAGTCCTACAACTATTTTCTACTCAAAAGCCGATTAAGTGTGTACATCACAAAGAAGTCCAGAAATTTTTGTTCAGTGGTTTGTAATTTGTGTCATTCATTGATTCCTTTCTTTTTTCCTTTATTCCTCCCTCCTTTTCTCTTTTCATGCTTTCTTTTCTTCCTTTCTTCTTTATTCATCAGACATTTTAGTAGGCAACTTCATATTAGGTTGGGTTTTAAAACACAGTGCTAGTAAGAAGGACATTACCAGTGAAGTCTGAGAACATCTAAAGAAATCCATGCTTTATTATTTACCAGATATTTCACCTTAGGAAAAGGGTAGAATGATTGTAAATATCTTTCTTTTTCTCATGTAAAAATGGTTTGAGATAACCAGAGTTACAGAATGAAGAGGATTAAATTTAATCATGTATATAAAAGCACAAAGCACCATATTTGGCATATAGAAGTTGATTAACTGAAAGTTAATTTCATTTTCTTGCTCAAAGTGGTTGATTAATAATGTAATAATTACATTAAATGTGAAATATATTAAGATTGTGGTATGAGTAAAATGCTAAAGAAACACAGAAGGAAAACTAAAGCTTTCTGTGAAGATAGGTTACAGGGCTGGCCAAGTGGTTCAGTTGGTTAAGAGCATGAGTGCGAGCTCTGAGCAACAGGGTCGCCGGTTCAATTCCCACATGGGCCAGTGAACTGTGCCCAAGCTAAGCTGCTGCTGAGTTGCCAACAGGTGGCAGGATGGCTCAGCTGGTGAGAGCATGTGTTCTTAACAACAAGACCGCTGGTTCGACTTCCACATGGGATGGTGGGCTATGCCCACCCACAACTAAGATTGAACACAGCACCTTGAGCTGAGCAGTTGCGAGCTGCTGATGGGCGTCCAGATGGCGACTGGACTTGGAACTATGCCCTCCACAACTAAGATTGAAGGATAACAACTTGGCTGTTCCCCTTCCCCAATTCCCCAATAAAATCTTAAAAAAAAAAAGATAGGTTACAGATATTTGGCTGCATTCTAAAGGATAAGTAGAACTTTGCCAGATGAAGAAAGACTGGGCAGGTATTCTATGTGTGGAAAGTAACATCTGCAAATGTTTGGAGCTTAAAACTGTATAGAATGTTTACAGACTATATGTGGCTATAAGGTAGGATGCCTTGGAGAAGAAGGGAGAGAAGATGTAGGGGAATAGTCTGTAACAAGGCACGAATGTGATGCTAAAGAACTGAGTGATATATATTCATATAGACCAGGGATTTCCAACCAGTGTGGATACTCATTCCAACAGCCACCAAGGCTTTTGGCAAGGCCTGGGACAGCATTTGGAACAGTCACCTTTAGCAACAAATAGGAATGTAGACCCCAGTGTGATGAACAGATATCTTTTCTTTGTGCTCCAGAATATTAAAAAGAAAAATAAACAAAAAAACTTGGAAACATTTATATAAATGTTATGATAAAGATGCTGGGTTTTATACTTGCTAAATTTTAGATGTTTCTTAACTTGACATTGGAAAAAGCAATGGACCTGGAGGAAACAGATAAGCTAAAGACTCCAAATTACAGGTGTGAGAGTGGGTGTGAGGTAAAGAGGCTGCTTTGCATGGAGCACCACTATACTGTAGCCCCTACAGTTTGGTACAAGGGCCATTCGGGCTTTCAGTATTTGCTGAAGAGTATCAGCATGCAATGTGCCTCTGTTCTTGTCAAGGTCTTTCACAGAGTGACCCACTTATGTTTTACATTTTACAACTGTCTATTCTATTTCTGCTCAGAGGGTTAGGGTGTCCCTCAGAGACACATGGCTTAACTAAGTACCAAAAGGGGGAACAGGTGGCTCTGGTTTAAGCCCACACAGTTGACTGGCTGTCCCTGCCAAAGGAGAGCTGGCCTGTCTGTGAAGCTACGAATGAAGTACTATGCCTCCCTCTGGCCCTAATACAAGACCAAGGCCTGAGCTGTCTTGCTTCTTGCCCACAATATCCAGAAGGTAAGACTCTTGGGTCAACACCACAAAGTTAGGAATTTCAAAAACGAAAAATAAAAGTCCGGCCTGCTTTACCTTAAAACAAAGTTATAGGACTGGACAAAAACAGATGAAATACAAGATGAAAGCAGTACTCATATGAGACAGCGATGGCAGCAGGAAGTGGCTTCACTTTGCCCCTCTGCTATCACAGCTACCCTTCTACTTCCTCCTGTGTGTTCAGAGGGCTCACCTGCTGAGCTCAAGCTGGCAGGCAGCTGCACCGCTAGGCCAAGTCATCACACAAGGCTCTAGATTGCCTGCCACAGAATGTGCCTGATAAGGGGTTGTGAAGGTTTTAGTTTGATCTGATTGTACACAAGGCAGTATGTCAACTTTTACAGCTCGTATTTGGATGTCGAAAAGCATATGCTTTTCTAGTCGGAGCTTAGTTCAAAATTTAAAAAGTCCACAGTCCCTCCTGCCAAGTAACCTTGCCTGCTTGAAAGCAGGGAGTTCTCTAATGGCTGGAACCAGGATGGATCTACAGGGAGGCAAACAGCTAGCACTGCTTTCCAGTCCAAGAGAAAGTTTCATGGCAATGGAGAGTCAGATAAAAACATGCAGGTTGGGAAAAGGCTGTCCCAGAAAGGGCATCCTTATCTAGGAGGTTTGTATCTGGGTTATAAATAGGGAAAAATTCTCCCAAATGATATAATTCACATTACACCATTACAAATACACCATTAGAAGGGAGCAGCGAGGATTTCCAGGAGTAATGTCCAATAGACTCAAAATTCTCAGTTCCATTTGCAGTCCCCAAGCACTAAATCAGATGGACAAGGATTGGCATGGACCAGGGAGGGTATCTTCTGATTTCAACATGTTAATGGGCAAACAGCATTTATAATTAAAAAAAAATGGGGTAAACGCTCTAAAAGAGGTGTGAGTGTAATACTGTAGGAATGAGAAAGTCAGCCCACAGTGGTGGGATCATGTATTTGGAGGCTTTTACCTAAGAATTCTTGGTAAAGAAAAAAGAAAAGAAACTAAATACAGCCTGCTAATCATCCCAGCCTTTTATAAACAAGCAAAAATAGAAACAAGCAGTAGAGGAGGAAGAAAAGAAATTGAGCAGGTGATCTGAATAAAGGTTATTATAATTCATGAATAAACAGGTCTTTTGGTGTTATATTCCTTTCAAAAGTGTCAGCATTAAATTCTAAACATCACATGTATAATATATTTACCGATGATATATTAAATTTTGAATCCATGAGCATACATGAAATACAGGTAAGACTCAGAAAACAAATGGTTAATTTAAGTTCCCCACTCCATAATAAATAACTGTATACTTCTCTGGTATTACTGATTATAAAATAAATTATCTCTGAAGGATTTGACATAGCCAAAGAATTATTTTATTTCTGGAATCACCTCCCGGGAGAACAAGAATCCTTGGATCGTTATAGCTATGTTAAAATCAATTAGGATTGATCAGAGAAAGAGAGTTGAAATAATAACATAGAAAACACTCCAAGGAGTTCAAGTTCCCATAACATGAAGAATTCATAATAAGCTTTTCTATCCCTAAGAGCAAAGGCCATGATAAATTGAAAATGGCTTGCACGCCTTCATCAAGATCTATTATCTTTTGTTTCTTACTTTAACAACCTACTTTGTTATGAAATCTCAGACATAATAAAGTTGTTTTATGTTATGAAATATGATCCACATTTAGGATATTAATTAAAAGTCCTTATCAGAATTCCCATTGTATAATATTAGCTCATTTGTATGATGAATATATTTTAATTAGTATCTCACCATACTCATTGAGATTTAAACCCAAATGGATAGTATCTGAGAATTATTAAAAATAAAGGCAATCACAGTTGAGGATACCTATTATATATCCACTATTTTCAAGTGGACACAAAATAAACAAACAAATAAAACCAAATCAAACTTATAGATACAGAAAACATTTTGATGGTTACCAGGTGGGAGGAGGGGTTGGTGAAAAAGGAAAAAGCGATTAAGAAGTATAAATTGGTTGTTACACAGTAGTCATGGGAATACAGGGCATAGCACAAAGAACATAGTCAATAATATAATAATTATGTTCGGTGTCAGATGAGTACTAGATTTATTGGGGTGATAGATGGAAGGGGGTTGGGGGACAGGGTAAAAAAAGTGAAGGGATTAAGAAGTAGAAATTGGTAGTTAAAAAATAGTCATGGGGATGTAAAGTAAAGCACAGAGAATATAGTCAATAATATTGTAATAACTATGTATGGTGCCAAGTGGGTACTAGATTAGTCAGGGGGATTACTTCTTAAATAAATTATATGAATGTGTAACCACTATGCTGTATACCTGAGATTAATATAATATTGAGTGTCAAGTGTAATTGAAAAATTAAAAAAGGGGAGAAAAAGTGAAGGGAAATGAGAGGTCCAAATTTCCAGGTACAGAACAAATAAGTCATGGGGATGTAACGTACAGCATAGGGAATATGGTCAATAATATTGTGATATCATAGTGCGGAGTCCAATAGTTGCTGGATTTATCATAGTGATCACTTCTTTAGGTATATAAATGTTGAATAATTATGATGTACACCGGAAACTAATATAATATTGTATGTTAGCTATATTTTAATAAAAATCTTTAAAAAAATAAAACCTACTGGGAATAGAAAAAAAATAAATTAAAATAATCAAAATAAAAATGCAAAAAAGAATTCAGTGCTGACAAATGCATATATGTGTAATAGCATTATTATTAGTAGTATATCATTATTAGAAGCAGCAGCAATAAATGTGGTTCTCATTTAATTACCATTCTTCCCATTGGAGTCTACAGTAAGTCTCAATTGGCTGAAAGATCAACTTTTGAGTTGTTTTGTTCTCTTTATCTTTTCATGTTTCCTTTTCTTTGTCTTCTGCAATTTTTTTGAACTTAGTAGTGTAAAGGTTACAAGGCCTCACTCTGAGGCTGTAATTTGCTCAGTATCCAATTGTATTACAAAGATTTACTGCCTAACAGCTAACTTCAAAACGTCCCCTGGCTGCAACAAAACAGCCAGGATAAAAAGATGCAAACTTGTTGCAAAAAGTGCCACTTTTTCTTCTAATTCCTTACTATCTGCTACATTTAAATTTTACATAAAGGTGCATTTTAAAATCATCTTACTTCTGGGCCGGCTGAGTGGCTCAGTTGGTTAAGAGCTCGCTCAAGAGTTTGAGCTCTGAGCAACAGCGGTTCGAGTCAGCCCGAGCTGAGCAGCCGCTGAGCTACCAACAGGTGGCAGGATGGCTCAGCAAAAAAAAAAAAAATCATCTTACTTCTTCAGGATATTTGAAACTAAAAATAAAGTGCTCAAAATTGAAAAATTTTTGACATCAAACAAAAATACATTATGATGCTCATAATCCGTTTCAACTAATTATTTCTCTTCTCCATAATTTTTTTCTATTGATGTTATCTTTACTTCAACTCCCACTTATTCTTCAATCTATTCCAACCTAGTTAAGTCTACCAATCCCAAACTTTTATTTTAAAGTCATCTGATTGAATCCTATAAGTTGCAAATTGCAATGGAATATTCATTCATAAATTTGATTTTAATTGACCTTTTTGCAGCATTCGATACAGTTGAACATGTTTGAATTTTGTCTCCCTTCCCACTCCAGTGGCACCACACTCTATAGTTTTCTTTCCTTCTTTACTAACTCCTTTCCAGTCTTCTTCCTAAATCCTTCTAATTGCCAACTTAATTATTGAGTCTTGGGCCATCTTCTTTTTCTCTATACTCTTGCTAACTGAGCATATCCATTCCAAAGTTGTAAAGACTATCTCTATGTTGTTGATTATTAAATATTTCCAGTGCATCTAGACTGTTACATAAAACTCAGTATCTCAATTTTAATGTCTTGTGACAATTTCACATTTAACATATCCACAATTAAGTTGTTTTCCTCCTAAAATCAGTTTTTTTGCATCAACTTTTGGTATCTTTTTCTCCCATTTTCTCCTCTTACTTAACATTCAACCTACCTGCAAACACTACTTTCTACCCCCTGAACTCCTACATTGACACATCAGCAAATACTACCTCAGAAATATCTCATTTCTTTACTGCCACTACCCTTGTCCTGTCCAATGAGATCTCTCATCTAGTCAAAATGGTTTCCCTGCTTCCTTTCTTGCCTCTTATAATCCATTGTGCTTTAATCAAATCATATCACTCCATACTCCACCCCCACCACTATTTTGAATTCTTTAGCTGTTGGTTTCCCACTGCATGCACAGCAAAGTCCTAACTCCCTAAATGGCATATAATTCTGTGTGCTCTCACCCTTTCTTACCTTTCAACTATATCTCTTCTCACTCTTATCATTACTCACTAAAGTCCTGACACATTGGTATTCTCTTGCAAAAGTCAAACAGAACCTGCATGAAGGCCTGTTCACATGGTGATATTCTCTCTGCTCATGTACTCTGTATTTATTGTAGCCTTCATATACTTCAGATTTCAGGCAAAGTGGCGCCTGATCAAAAGCCTTTCCTAAGTTTAGACCTCCAGTTATTCTCTATTTCATGTTTTGAAACTTCACAGACATTTTCAAGAGTTACTGTGATTTTCACATTAGAGAGAGAGGGAGAGGGAGAGGGAGAGGGAGAGAGCCTCCTCCATAGAAATATAAGGTCTTTGAGGATAGGGACAATGTCTGTCTTACCATTTTGTTCTTAGTAACTAGCACAGATCTGACACATAATGAGCCCTTTAATAAATACTATTAAAAAAACCACTGTCACCCCAATAAACTTCAATTTTAAAAAAATCCACCATTTCATTTGTTTGGATACAGTTTTTAATTCGATTGTAGTTTTTATTTTTTTGAACAAACATAAATGTTTTGCCTATTAATGAAATCTCAGAATTGGAGGTATTCTTAAAAACTTCCAAATAGTCTATTATGTTATGTTACAAAAAAAATTGTTTACAATAATATTATGTCAAAGCATTTCACATGTATTTGGTTAGGCCTGTTTTATAAAAACAAAGCCTAAGACAAGGAGTCAGACACGTGTTTTGTATTGTGAATGTCTTTGTAAGGGACGGGAAAGATTCAGGACAGGACATTGCAAGAAGCTATGCAAGGATGCAGTCTCAGAGTCTAGGTTCAGCTCAATCCCACAAGGAACTAGAGAACATGAATTAAACCACGTTTTCTTACACTAAGGCAAGGGTTGCCTGGCCCTGTGAAACCCCATGTCAATCCATCAATGGCTGTGGGCTTCTCCGGGGGCTGGCAGGGGGCACGACTTCCCTGGCTGGGCAGCACCAGCCAAGGGCAATGCTTGGAGAAGCAGGCAGCTGTGAGCCATTAGCAGCCAACACTCAGCAATTGACGAATGGGTGAACTTGCTCAGTAAATGGGATATAGGCAGGGTATTTATTGTACATACACTTTTTCACTTAAACAATCACCTAATGTGGTTATTTTTTTTTAAATTAAAGTTTATTAGCGTGACAATTGTTAGTAGTTAAGTAGGTTTCAGGTGAACAATTCTGGAATACATCAGCTGTATATCACATTGTGTGCTCACCAGCCAGAGTCAGTTCTCCTTCCATCACCATATGTTTGATCCCTTTTACCCTCATCTATAATACCACCCCCCTCAAACCTATTTTATGATTTTGAAATTAAATACAAAAGTTAAATGATTAATTCAAGAAAAAATTCCAGCACAAGTTGCTGCCCAGAATGGAACACAGGACTTTCACTCTAAAACCAAGCCTTTTCTCCACTGAAGCCTGCTTTGTATACGCAAAGGGGATCTTATAGAAGTAATGAAGCTCCACATTGGGAGACGGAAACAATGACTTCATTGCCAACGATATCCTTTTAAATTAGGCATGAAAAGCACAAGTAAGATTAAAATGTAAAAACATTCAACTCCGTTTTTAATAATGGTTTTGCTCTTCTCATTATGAAGAGAATCACCATGTTAATAATGGAGATAATATTTGCTAGCATCAATTTGGTGTTTACTGCATGTCTATGATCATGCTGAAAACTTTGAAGGCATTTTCATATTTAATGCTTTCTATAGCCTGATGGGATAGATACTATTATTATTCCTATAAAATAGATTAAAAAGTAAGCCACATAATTTTTGTCTTGCTCAAGGTCCTAAACCATGAAGTGGCATTGGACTTGACCCAGGTCTGCCTGATACTAGATTCTACATTACTAATCAATGTCACTGGCAAAATGAATGTATCTAATTATATACACTGCAAAATGATTCTATTTATAGGACAAAAGTCTTATGAGAAATAGAGCAAAAATATCTCAGAAAGTGATTTTTAAAAATGTAGATATAATTCACACTTTATTTTTCATATCACCCTAATTACTGAAATACAATAAAGATTAAAACAAAGAACTATCATATATTTTGCTATAACAAATAAAGAAAAAATCAGATGCATAACAAGTTACTAAAAATGGGGAAAATAGATGTAACTCTTAAAGTCAAAATATCGGACGATAAATAAAGAAACATCCATCTTTACAGAAAGGGAGTTGAAAATATAAAGAAAATTATTTGGAACATGAAATATGCTACAAAAACTTCTCTAATTTTGAAGGCTAAATTTCCAATAGAACTATAAATAGAGAAGATTTTTATCACTAAAACACAAGCCATCCCTTTAAATAAATCCATTCCTTTTTAAATGGAATCTTAAGGGCTGTTTATCACAAGATCTCTAGATACATGAATTAAATACCAAAGAATCAAGAAACAAGTAATTCTTAGAATACTAGAAGAGGCATATCACTGTTTCAAAATACACTTGGGGATTACTAAGAAAGAGAATGATGATAAAAGGGCAACATGTAAGTCCTAGTGGCTATAAAAGTTATGTACCACCAGAGTTTATTTCTCAGCTGTACATTCTACAAAAGAAAAATTTTATCTGCAAATCACCCTGCTGAGGGACTTGAAATGCTGAAAAGGTAAGGTGCTTGCTCTAACATAAGAAAAAAGAAGAGAAGAGAAGATAGGAAAAAAACAACCTGGGAGTAATACATCAAAATAACTGTGAAAATTGCTGGAGTGTTTGTGTTCTTTTTTTGGAGGAAAATTGTGGTGCTTTTGACCTAAAGGAATTATCCTGAAGATTATTTATTTCTCTTGTGTCTAAGGCGTTTGTAGATACTCTAAATCTTATACTTCTGAAGCTTATGTAATATTATTAACCAATATTACCCAATAAATTTAATAAAAAATAAACAAAAAAAGATTATTTCTCTTGTTTCTAATGGATTTTGTAGACATTCAGTCATAATTGAGAGCAAAACAAGGAACAAAGTATTTTAAAAAAAAGAACATGATTTACATTTTTCTTAAATTGTTCTCAGACATCTGGCATTATATTTTGAAAATATAACTACATGTGAAAATATGACTATAATTTATTTCTTTCAAAAGAGATTTTTTAACACTCATAAAGTACAACAATGGTCAATGGAGTTTTCAAACTCCATTTCGAAGAAACGTAGTTGTCTTGAAGTCCCAGAAAAGTTGAAAGCCAAGTACAAGCAGACCTCTGCATCTGTTTTATTTATTGTAGTTCCATGTACAATTAAATTTGGAACCTAAAAGCAGTATTCATGTGTGTGTGTGTGTGTGTGTGTGTGTGTGTGTGTGTGTGTTTGTATTATATTTAGTTGGTTGCTTATGCTACTTTGAAAACAACTGGTGTAAGTAATCGGCTAAAAAGAATAACTAAACCTGGAAGATTTTAAACAATTAGGTAAAGGAGAAGCCAAAAAAAAAAGTGATCTGCTCAGATACAACTGAATTCTAAATATTTTAAACAATAACTTATTGCTGGAGGTGACTTAAAGCAAAGGATAAAGCCTTCCAAAGAACATGTTATTATTTGTTTTGTTGATGACAGCCCTTCTAACTGGTGTTAGGTGATATCTCATTGTGGTTTTTAGTTGCATTTCTCTGACTAGTGATGTTAAGCATTTTTTCATATGTCTATTGGCCATTTGAATGCCCTCTTTGGAGAAATGTCTATTCACGTCCTCTGCCCATTTTTTTAATTCAATTTTTTTTTTTTTTGGTGTTGAGTTGTATGAGTTCCTTATATATTTTGGATATTAGCACCTTATTGGAGGCATTCTTTGCAAAAATCTTCTCCCATTTAGTTGGCTGCCTCTTTATTTTGTCAATGGTTTCTTTTGCCATGCAGAAGCTTTCTAGTTTGATATAGTCCTATTCATTTATTTTAGCTTTTACTTCCCTTGCCTTTGAAATCAAATTCATAAAATCCTCTTTGAACCCAAGGTCCATAAGTTTTGTACCTATGTTTTCTTCTATGTAGTCTATTGTTTCAGGTCTTATGTTTAGGTCTTTGATCCATTTTGAGTTAATTTTTGTACATGGCGATAGCACTCTAGTTTCATTCTTTTGCATGTGGCTTTCCAATTCTCCAAGCACCATTTATTGAAGAGGCTGTCTTTTCTCCTTTGTATGTTTTTGGCTTCTTTGTCGAAAATTATTGGTCCATATTTATGTGGGTTTATTTCTGGGTTCTCAATTCTATTCCATTGGTCTGTCTGTGTGTCTGTTTTTCTACCAATATCATACTGTTTTGATTATTGTTGCTCTGTAGTACAAGCTTAAGTCAGGGAGTGTGATACCTCCAGCACTGTTCTTTTTTCTTAGGATTGCTTTGGCTATTCAGGGTCTTTTGCGATTCCATACAAATCTGATGATTTTTTGTTCTATTTCTTTAAAAAATGCCATTGGGATTTTGATGGGGATTGCATTAAATCTGTATATTTCTTTGGGTAATATGGACATTTTAACTATGTTGATATTTCCAATCCATGAACACAGAATGTCTCCATTTCTTTGTGTCTACTTCAATGTCTTTTAAAAATGTCTTATAGTTCTCAGTGTATAGCATTGGAGAGGCTGTGGAGAAAAAGGAACCCACATATACTTTTGGTGGGAATGCAGATTGGTGTAGCCACTATGGAAGGCAGCATGGATATTCCTCAAAATGTTAAAAATAGAATTACCATATGGCCCAGCCATCCCACTCTTGGGTATCTACCAAAAAAATCTAAAAACATTTATCCATAAAGATATATGTGCTCCAATGTTTATTGCATCTTTATTTATGATGGCCAAGACATGGAAACAACCAAAGTGTCCTTCCAAAGATTATTGAATAAAGCAGTTGTGGTAATATACACAATGGAATACTACTCTGCCGTAAGAAAAGATGAACTAGTGCCATTTGTGACAACAGGGATGGATCTAGAGATTATAATGCTAAGCAAAATAAGTCAGACAGAAAAAGTTTAGAACCAGAGATTTCACTGATATGTGATATATAAAATTGAAAGTAACAAAGGAACAAGACAAATGAAGACACAAAAACTCATAGACATAGACAATAGTCTAGTGGTTACCAGAGGGTAGGGGGGAGGGAGATAGTAGATAAGGGTAAAAGAAATCAAATATATTGTGATGGAAGGAGAACTGACTGTGTGGTGAACACAAAGTGTGATCTATAGATGATGTATTACAGAATTGTTAGTAACTTTACTAACAATTGTCACCCAACAAACTTTAATTTTTTTTAAAAAAGAATATATTTGCTAAGCAGAAATTAAATGAGATTCTAATAGAAACTGACATTTCTATTTATAAAATTAGATGAACCATTCACATTATACTAAATGGTGTTTCCAGAGACAAAAATAATTTCATATATTAAGTCTATGAAAATGAAAATATTGAAGTTGTCATAATGTATTGGCATGGCACTGATAATTACAAAGATTGTAAAACTCTCCCTAAAGGACAGAACCAGGTTTAGTTTGTTATTTCTGTTCACATTAACATCTTATTGGAGGTCAGGAAGTATAAAATTCATCTTTTCTTATGGCAAGATAGTATGCTATTGTGTATATTACCACTTCTTCTTTATCCAATCATCTATGGAAGGACACTGGTTGTTTCCATGTGTTGGCCACCATAAATAAAGCTGCAAAGCACATCAGAGTACATATATCTTTATGGGGAAAAGTTTTCAGATTTTTTTGGGTAGATACCCTGGAGATGGATTGCTGGCTCATATGGTAATTCTATTCTTAACTTTTTGAGGACTCTCCATACTGTTTTCCACAGTGGCTGTA
The DNA here is from genome assembly GCF_001890085.2 of Hipposideros armiger. Classification (NCBI taxonomy): domain Eukaryota; kingdom Metazoa; phylum Chordata; class Mammalia; order Chiroptera; family Hipposideridae; genus Hipposideros; species Hipposideros armiger. The sequence continues at coordinate 223,472 of NW_017732414.1, read as the reverse complement.
TCAATTTGCACTCCCACCAACAGTGTATGAGGGTTCCTTCTTCTCCAAGGCCTCTCCAACACTTGTTATCATTTGTTATGTTGATGATAGCCATTCTAACTGGTGTGAGGTGATATCTCACTGTGGTTTTGATTTGCATTTCCCTGATGATTAGTGATGTTGAGCATTTTTTCATATGTCCATTGGCCATCTGTATGTCCTCTTTGGAGAACTGTCTATTCATGTCCGCTGCCCATTTTTTAATTGGATTGTTTGTTTTTATGTTGTTGAGTTGCATGAGTGTAACTCATTCCTTGACTAGGTATTTGTTATGCTGGCAATTCTTCACTGAAATAAATTTATCATAGTAAATTATGAGGAAATAATCATGCACTACATACATCTCTACACACAAGTTCTAAAAAGTAGCCAAACTCACTGAAAAAACTGTCTCAGATACTCTGAATGGGGAAGGAAGGTTAGAAGAACTCTGAGAGGTAAAAGGAGGGAGGAAAAGTGTTAGAAGACTATAAGGCGTTCCAGAAGTGGTGGGGCTATAAGCCCTATTCCATGGCTCTAACTCTGGATGATGGCAAGACATCAAAGGGGTGGCTACTTAGAATGCTAAATAGGCTAGCTTCTAGGCAGATGGTGCCTCATTCTCTCCACAGATGGTCTTACACAGAGAGTGGCAGGAAAGCAGCAGACTCCTGCACAGTATAGCCCGGTATGCAGTCCAGTACAGACCAATGGCAGATGATTTGAGGGGTATCCCTGATTCATGGGTATTGAGTTAGGTTCCAGCAATGTGGCACAATTGGTGAAGTAAGTAATAATGACTCAGATTGAATTCCTGTATTGTCAGTAGAAAGGTGGTTCAAGAGTAGATTTGGGTTGATTGGAAGAAAATAGAACATGAAATATTTATTGCACAGCTGAATATCTGGGTTAAGATTCAAAACTACTAAATAACCTACATTGAAAAGAAGGTATTGTGTATGCCACCTTATCTTCCTCGATTATCTAACTGAAAATTTCATGGTAGTGGAATTGCTATATCAAAGGGTTGGGACATTTTTAAACCTTGGGAATGCATTACCAAATCGCTTATCCAGAATTTGGGACAATTAATACTGCTAAAGACATCACATCCTTCCTAGGTTTACATGATACCATTATTGGGTTTTTATGTATGTGGGTATTTTGTTTTATCCACTGGTTAAAAAAAATAGTGCCTCCATATTTTCTTATATTTATTTACTTCAAAACTAGTGAAGTGAAACCATTGTCCTTGTTCTTTTTTTTAAAAATCAACTTTAGTGAGATATGATGTCTGTAAAATGAACTACATCCAATTAAAGTGTACAATTTGATGAATTGTGATGAAAGCACCACCATAACAATGCTATAAAACATTACCATCGACCGCCCAGTTCCTGTACTTCTGTGGAATTCATCCACCCAACCCCTCCTACAGACTGCTGTTAACTACTGTCAGAAATCAGTTTAAATTTTTCTAAAAATATATATATATCATTTAGCATGCATTTTATTGTGCTTCAGTATGTACTCTTTTCCAATTTCTTTCATTCAGTGTAATGATTTTTGAGAATTTAGTATCAGTATTTCTCTTATATAAATCATTTTGAGCCTTTTTCTCATTTATCTTCAAATCATTTTTAAATGTCATTATAAAAATAAACTATTATTGAAGTTATCAAACGGAATTTAAAATTTTAAAAAATAACATGTAAGATGTTATTTCTTTCCGCCTATAATAACTAAATCCTAAGTTAGGAGCCATAAGAATTAAATTTAAAAAATACTTTTATAAAATTCATCTCATATTTATGCTTTGAAATTGAGTATTATAAATTAAGTAAATATTTAGTCATTTTTTGGTCCACATTCAATCAAAGAGTGAAGTAGGATGCTCCATGAATATTGGAGTTTTATTATTGTTGTTTTGCAAGAAGTGTAATGTACTGTTAATGCAATTGTGATATATGGGAACTAAATCAATTTCCTAATCTTTGTGTTTTTACTTTATAAAACTAATATTTCATTCAATTGTTTTTTTTATTTTTTAAATTGTTTTTAACAAAAAAATTGTATAAATAAGGTGTACACCATGATTTGAATACATATACACAATGAAATAATTACTACAGTTAACCTAATTAACATATCCCCTCACATAGTTACCACATTTTTTCTACACACATGATATATATATGATGTATTACAGAATTGTACACTTGAAACCTATGTAACTTTACTAACAATTGTTATCACTTCTTATTTTTAAATAGGTATCAGTTTAAGAATTAAATAAAATTATCAAATGACAAAGTTTATATTTAATTAAGATCCATAGGAATATAATTTATTAATTGCTTGTGTTTACTATGTAAGAAATTATATTTAACTTACAATCTTTTCAGTTGCAGCACCTTTTTCGGGAACTTAAAATCAAATAAGATCCATAAGTAACACATTAAAAATAAATTTTCAGTTTTAATAAACTGGAAAATCATAATCATCACTTTATAAGGTCTTTTGAAAATAACTTTTAATTGTGAATACCACGGTAGTTGTTCCAGAAAAAAATATATAATTTTTCCTTTGGGGAGAGCGAGAGAGAGAGAGAGAGAGAGAGAGAGAGAGAGAGAGAGAGAGAGAGAGAGAGAGAGAGAGAAACAACTCCACAACTAGCTACTGTAGTAAAGATAATGTCTATGAATGTTTGAAATCACAACTATAATTTCCTATTTTGATATTCACAGTGATCACACCACCTATAAAAAACACAAAAGAAAGGCAATTTTATTGAGCTCCTATTATTACCAGATTCTACATTGAACATTTAATTTATATTGTCTCACTTAATCCTTCTGACAGTCGTAAGAGAGAAATATTATCTTCATCTTGTAAACGAGGAACAGTTGTTTAAAATAGTTAAATAAATTCCACAAATTCACCAGGGAATAAAAGCTGCAGTTTAGTTCTATTCTCTATATACTCATAGCTAATTACTAAATCAGTCTTCAGTTTTCTCATCTCTATACAAAATAAACCAGTTCCTTCAATCATTCCTCCATGGACTAATCCAACATTGTTAATTTTACCTTCTGCATCCTCTCTAAATTCTTTTTTTATTTTCCACTTTTGGAATACCAAAATAAAACTTATCGAAATTCTGAAATGATGCTACTAAACATGTTTAAAATGTTAGATAGTAACAAAGAAAATTTGGCCACTGATAGTTAGAGTGGGAATTCTAGATACCAAGTTCAACTCTGGGGACCAGGATACAGTAATTAGGAGTAATTATGAAGAAAATAAATTTGTATCTAAATTGCACATAATTTTTTATTAAGAACTATTAGAAAGAGAAATGGGTCATTAGCAAATATTTTACTCTAACCACATAATAGTAGTTATGGCCACAAAGGGATGTAAATAAAAATAGACTTTCTTTAAAGGCAGTAAACCTCTGGGACAGAAGCTATTTGCTCACAATTTTAAGAGCAACTGAGGCCATTATAAAGCATTAGAAGGTTGAGTTTTGGTACATTAAACAAGCAACTGGATTCCCTAATTTTCAGACAGAGTTATCATTAACCTGTTAATGTTTATTCATGCCAATTCTTAACAGGCTAAAAATAGATAGAATTCTACTGAGACCAGTATCCTTCAGGCAGCATTAACACCTTCACTTGTAAGAAGTAGATATAAAGTTTCTCTGTCCTGTTTCAAACCGCAAATGTCAATCTTTTTCTTTAAATCAACTCTCTTTAGTTCCAACTCACTCGCTTAATATATCTCTCTCACTCTCTCTATCTCACTTTCCTCCATAGTAGGATTTTAAATTTCTTATTATTAAAAGTGTTTTTTTTTAATTTTGCATAACAATAACAGCTGTGAATGCTTATAAGGCCAGAAGCGCTATGCTAAATCCTCTGTGTACATTATATCATTTAACCCTCACAAAAACCACATGACACAGGTACTGCTTTCTCCCACTTTTCAACCAGAGCATGGTTGAACAGCACGCTCTGTAAGTGGCAGAACTGAGCTTTGAACTCAGTTAGTCTGACTCCAGAGCTCACATACCTCATCACTAAGCTATGCTGCCTCCTCTTAAGATTACACTTATGGAAGACAGCATTTCCAGTTAAGTCATAACCAACTCCTTACAAAGGCTTCACTATATATATATATATTATATATATATATATATATATTATATATATATATATATATTATATATATATATATTTATATTTATACATATATATGTATAATTTTGCAGTTATTTCAGAAACCAGAAAGTTTATTATTCATTAGTAGTTTGTTTCTTTTTATTAAGATAATTTTTCAAATAAATCAGAATCAAGAGTCATTTAAAATAATCTAATAGTAAAATATTATAGGAAGATAGGAAGAAGTTAGTGAGTAGCTTTGCAAATGTTAACTCTTTGATGGCAGATACTGTCTTATTCAATGTGGTGGTATCTTTGAATAGAACACTTGGTCATAGACAAGTCAAATTAAATGAAATTTAATTTAATCCTATAAATTTCTTCAATTTTGAAAATTTGGACTAGATTTTCCTATGTGTTTTACTTTCTAAGTTTTAGACCCTCAAAAAAGAAAAAAAAATCCCTGTGTTCATTTCATGCTTTGTTCACTCTTCATGTTTGAGAATATAAAATGTTTATTTTTTGAATTTCAGATCAATTAGATAAAAATGTCAGGATATGTGTGCTAACTCTAAAGCTCAAAAGTTGATCTATTCATCATGCTTACTGTTTATAGTCCTAAAAATGACAATGTTCTTTTATATTACATCATAGCAAGCTGCAATAGAAACCTGGTAATCATACCTTCTCCCCCTCTTCCCATGATTGGAGTGAATACTTTATTTTTGCTCTATCAGTTTCAAAAGAGTAATAATTTAATCATATGGAAAATATTTGTGTATTTTGCCATTTGAAAGAAACTGGTCTACATTTGAAAAATTAGGCTGTCTTCTCCAATCTACTGCATTTTCCTATAATAGGTCTCAGTAGGACAAGAATAGCAGAGTATTATAACACCATAGAGTATGTTTATTTGTATCAGGGCTTTGATATGCAAATTTACTTTCTAAAAGACTGAGAAATAAACTGACCATGAGGCATTCTCCTAAGAGAATTCCTCTAACAGAGAGGAAGAGACAGAGACAGAGACAGAGGAGAAAGACTGAATTCTCACTCTTTCCTATGTAATGTACTCAAATGCAAAATATTACCTCCATTAAAATGCATAAAAAATCAATTTCAGGGTATGAAGTGTAAATGCTGCAATAGATTCATTCTGCTAATCCTACAGATTATTTTTTACTGAGGCTGATATTTGTCTTTATGAGTAATTGAATTTTATAACTCCTTAGCAGAGAAAATGAGATATTTCTCTATTTGAGAATTTTTATCTACACAGAATATAAATAGAAAATAACTTTAAAAAAGCACTATAAAAATTGTAAAAAAAAAATAGAACCTTAAGATTTTGCTTCTAAAAGTTCTATAACACAAGATTGAAAAATACATTTTCCCTGACAATAGTTTTTAGTCTTGCTTGCTTATATTATATCTAATATTTCAATAAATATATGCAGTAGTAAAAAGAGTACATGAAAAACAATTTAAAAAGCAATTACAAAGATAAAAATAAGTAATATAAGAATAAAGTTCTTGAAATAAGGTTGTAGTTGGGAGGAATTCCTTGTAAATACTAAATTCAAATTTGAAAAAAATAAAGGAAAAACAAAATTTAAATGTAAATTAACAAATTTAAAATATTTAATATGTAAATTAGAAATTGAAAATCTGGGAAAAGTATGAAAATATTCTACATAATGTAATCTTACAAAATGAAAGTATGACTGACTAATGACAAAATAAAAATAGAAAATGAGAAAAAGTAGAAATAATTTTTCATATAAAATCCCCATTTTAGGTAAATATATACTATAAAGGATGTTATGCTGTAAAATACTACTGCAACTAAAAGTTGAATGGAAATTTTTCCACAGCTGGAAATTCAAAAAAGACCCAATTTGGATTTAATAATTGCTAGTAATCTATAATCCTAATTCACAAACTTTAACAGCTGGGGCCAGCTAACTCAAGGAATGGTTTATCAGGCAGGATTCACCATTTTCAATACTTCCAGTCATCACAGCAATAATGAGTGATGAAAGAGAATGGTCTTTTGGGGTAATAGGAAGTGAGGTGGTCAAAAGGAACCCTCATAAATTTAAGGTTGCCTAAAACATCACGCACAATTTATTAAATCAGATATAGTTTCTTTTCTAAAAAGTTGGTGAGACGTTGTATCCATGAATCCTTTAAAGCTGCCCAGACATGAAAATAATGAACAAAATAGAGAGATGTGGTGCTGAGATAAGAAATTCTGGCGAGTACGATACCCTCCTGTTCTTTGATAAAACAAGAACATGAACTTTCCTCGGGTGGGATGCATATGAATAAGGCTCCTGGGCTTAAACTGGCCTGCCAGTACCCACTCAAGGAGGTTACCACAAGGAAAAGGCACCCTAATAGCAGTCTTTTGTGGAACTTAATGAAGAATAAAAGGATAATATAGAGAGATGACGCTGACTCTTGATTTGCCTCTTCAGTGATCCAAGAAATGGGACATCAATTACATAACTCTCAGAAAAAAGGACACAGATACCATACAGGAGGAAAATGGGCATTGGAGGCCAGCTACACAAAGACATCTGGAGGGAGGGTCAGACTAAGAAGCAGCGACAACTATCAAAAAGAAGACTGCCATCTCATTTACTACTGTGTGGAGACAGGTGTCCACTTTTGTCACATCACAGATGGAGCTGGCATCTAGAAGTAAGAGAGAGAGAGTTGTCTGGAAGCTCTCCCATCCCCCAGTGCTCTTGAAGCACAAGAGCTATTAGTGCAGATGGTAGATGTAGAAAAGCTGTGAGCGGAGTTTGGGATTGACATTTTAAAATGAATAAGTGATAGAATAAACTAATAACCTAAGTGGTTAAAAAGTTATAGCATCTGTTCACAACTTTGTTCCCTGAAAAAGTCAGGTAAAATGCCCCCAGTTGAGAAAAAGGAGGGAAATTCTATTATAATATAGCTGGGGCAATTGTTGGAAAAAAAATTAAAATGACATTTTATTTAAACAACAGGTTGTAATTCTTCAATAAGTCAGTTACTCTACTGAGTGGTATACCCAAAATGACATCATTTTTGTCTATCTTTCTGGATAACACCATGGATCATGAAGTTCAGGTGTATACATATACTCCTGAAAAATGGCCCAAGAAACATATTGTTAAAGTATGTGGCACACCCAGATACAACTATGCCCCATAAACCAGAACTCTGGAAGAATGCCTTTATTCAACAAATGTTTTTTCAATGCCTCATACGTGCCAAGCACAATTCTGGGTATAGTGATCTTGGTGATAAGTGGGCAGAGTTAGATATGTCCCTAGTAGTAGAATTACATTATACTGGGGATAAACCATAGTAAGGACGAAATCTTTGAAGAAGTGATACTGAAATAAGACCTGGAAAGTGAAAAGGTATCAGTCATGTGATGGTCTAAGTGGTAGGGGAGGGAGAGAAGTTGTTACAGATTGAATTGTGTCTCCCCAAAATCATAGGTGAAGCTCTAACCTCCAATGTGACTACAATTGGAGACAGGGCCTTTAAGGAGGTTACTAAGGTTAAATGAGATCATAAGGGTGGGGTCTTATATGATAGTGCTGGTGTCCTTATATAAAGGTGTCCTTATAAGAAAAAGAAGACACCAGACGTGCTTGTGCACAGAGGGTAGGTCACACAGCAAGTAGGTGGCCATGTGCAAGCCAGGAAGGGAAGTCTCACTAGAAACCAACTCTGCTCAAACCTTGTTCTTGGACTTCTAGCCTTTAGAACTTTGAGAAAATAAACTGTTGCTCAAGCCACCCAGTCTGCTGTATTTTGCTATGGCAGCCCTAGCAGACTAATACAGAAGGGGAGATACTTAAAATAGAGGAAACGCAAAGGCCCTAAACAAGGAGCAGCTTGGCGAGTTCGAAAAACTAATGTGATATGAGTAAGAGTAGAGTGCACTTGAAGTACAGCAAATGTAACAGATCAAGTTTCAGAGGCAGGCAAGAGTTAGACTACGGGTCATGAAGGGCTACTAGGCCATGACCATGAGTTGGGACTTTATTTTGAAGATAACATGAAGCCAACAGAAAATAAAAGACAAGAGCAGCTGCTCCTAGGAAAATGGATTATGGGAGTTTCAAATGTGGAAATAGGTTATTCCAGGCAAGACTTGACCTATGAGGTTGAACAAAAGGAGGCAACAGATTAGGGGGAAATTTTGAAGGTAAGGTCTATGGAACTTGCTAAGTTAATAAGAAAAAAAAGTGTCAGATACCACCCTTTACGCACTCTGGCTGCAAGTGTCTTCATTCCAACAGTCAGACAGGGACGGCAAGATTTAGATATCTATACTAAAGGTTTTTTATAACTTGTGATTCATTAAAATGAAGAAAATCATTGATGACAATGATTTAAGCTGAAACATGTATGAAGATTATATTCAAATTACATAAACACAATTTTTAAAAAGCCCTAAAGGTAGGTCTTCACACTTTTATCATTCTGCAAGTAATTTTTTACCCACAGACTAGAAGTAGTTACTTTACTGGACCCACAGGCTAGAAGCAGTAGTTATGAAACCTCTCTTGGGTACCCCATAGAGCTTGCACTCGATGAGCCTCGATAAAAGAATTTGCATTTCTCCCTTCAGGACCCCTGTGGATGATCATAGTAATATAATTCTTAAGTGCTAGCATTGTTACTGCTTTGTCTCTCCATCCTGCATTTTCTTGACTCTTTATCCATGTTCCAACAGACTTAGGTATTGTGCAGGCCCATGTCAGGTTCTTGTAAACTGGACTGCCCTAGAAACGATATATTATTCTAGCTTGGCCAGCATGGTGTGTTACATGACGTCATCTTGATATAACAACCAGATCTGTTTGCTTTTTGTATGTATTATTCATGTTATTATTGTCAGTGGATTCAGCTATATCAATATTTTCATCTTCTAGTATTTATTCTTGGGCTTTGTTGGTGTTACCTGATCTTGCCTAAACTTGGCAGAGTAACCCTGCTTGAATCTGCGGGTCTGGCTGGGTTGGCTCCTCATTGTAGTCTGGGCTCAGTCTGCTCTAGCAAATGCTAGGAAAGCTCTTCTGATGGTATTGGCAGAGGTACAACAGAACAAACAAAAACCAAGTCTGGCCCCTTGATACACAGGCTCAGAACTTAGGCTCTTACTCTTTGGCCAAAAAAAATCATATTGCAGAAGCCAATGCCAAGGAGTCTGGAAAAACACTTTCCCTTAAGTTGGAAGAACAGAAAAGTCACCAGGAAAGAGCTTGAATATAATGAAAAGTGAAGAGTTGGGGCCAGTAATTCAATTTGCCATACCTACATACAAATATTGCACATATGCTCACCCTTCTCTCATTACACAGATTAAAACAAGTGCATAACTATGACAAATGGACACACACTAGGAAAAATAAAAATGTAATGAATCTCTCTCTCTCTCTCTCTCTCTCTCTCTCTC
>NW_017732414.1:161337-213121 GCF_001890085.2 Hipposideros armiger | reverse complement strand
AGATGACATAAAAATAGGAACTAAAAATGTCTACAGACTATATAAAAACATTCAAAATAAATGAGTATAAAAGATTGCAAAATGCAAGATATATATACATATATATATATATATATATATATATATATATATATATATATAATTTATATTTCTATATATGAGTATCAAATAGTTAGAAATCAAATTTAACAAAACAGTACTTACTATAGTATCAAAATACTAAATATTTTTGGATAAAGCTTCCAAAATATTCAGAATACTTACACTAAATGCTAAAGGAATATTGCTGAGAGAAATTAAGAAGATATATGGAGAGATAAAATTAGAAGACTTAGACAGCAGAAGCATGACAGCATGAGGGGTAGGTACTCCTTGGTCTTTATCCTTGAACTTACAACAAATTCAAACAGCTATAATTCAACAAAGAATTCCCTACGCAACACACAAACACATCTGCGAGATCCGTGCATTCAACAATCTGAAGGTGGGCAAATTGGGGTGAATAGGGGAAGAGAGATGGGAGAAATGCAGAGATTGGGGCCCTGGGACACAGCCTAGAGTTCACTGTGGTCCCGGGAGAGGTGAGGATTGAGACTGAAGGTGCACTCTCTATGGCCCCAGCAATTCTGCCTGAGGGATCAGCATAAAATACGAGTGAACCCAGTAACGGGGGCAAAGACCGAATACAGAAGTGCGACAACTTCAGTCTAACAGCCCTCACTGCCAGGCAGCAAACACAGTCACGGAGCCTGGCTGCCTCCCCCCAAACTACCACAGCTTGCTTCCTCTACACAGTCTCAGTGTTAACAGTGGGCTGCAGACATGGTAGTAGTGTTGGATTAAAGACCAGAATATCTACAGCCCTGAGAACTAGAGAGACAGTTCCTGAAGGGCAGAAACACAGTGCAGCTAATTGCAGTGACAAGGGAGGAGATATGGTGACAAGGAAGCTGTGGTCTGGCAGTTCCCATTATTCGGAAGAGAACAAAATCACAAACACACCAGCCTCCTCTCCCAGACTATTTCACACCTGATCCCAGCGGGGGCACCCAGGGCTGCTAAGGCACACAGCACTGCATCTGGATGCAGGGGTAACGCTGGGATTTCAGAAGCTCAGAACCCCATCGCCCACAACATCCTACCATAGGGATGGTGCCCTGAAACTGAGGCCACCTGGTCACAGAGGACAAGTCCACTTCCCAAGGAAATCTCCCACTACAGGAGAAGCCAGAACAGCTCAAGAGAAAATAAAATGCTTCAGTCCAACATGCTGCAGAATTGTCTCCCATAGATGCACAGGAAGAGAAATAATCTGTTAATTCCCATGAGTAATCAAGGAAACAGGGCGGATTAGAAAGAAAATGAACAATCTCCAGAAAATAAACTTAAAGGCATTGTACTATGAGGCATGATCAAACAATACAGTGAATGTTTAAATTAAAAAAATTATTACAGTAAAAGACACATTCCCATTAATCCCGCTCAAAATACTCCCCCTCTCTTTGAACACACTTATACCATCATTCTTGCCACTTTCTGAAAGCAGCTCTGGAAGTCCTCTTTCGTGAATGTGTTTAGTTGCTCTGTCCTAGCTGCCTCAATATCCTGAACTGATTCAAAACATTACCTTTCGTGCTCATTTTGATTTTGGGGAAGAGCCAGAAGTCCCATGGTGCCAGATCCGGTGAATAAGGTAAATAGATGAGGGCACACCATAATGTTTTTATTTCACAGAAATTGCTGCATACCAGAAGCAATGTGTGACACAGAGCATTGTCATGATGGAGGATGATTATGACACACTTTAAAACACACCTTCTCTCAATCATAGCTCACACCTGACTGACTGCACCGAACAAGTTGAAACTTGTCACACACTGTTATTAAGGTTTTGATGTCCTGCTTCCCACATTGAAGGTCCCTGCCTTTCTGTTGGATGGGACTGGCAGTAGCATTCACGGTATTTTGTGATCACAATGGAAAGGTTCTGTGTCACACATCGCTTCTGGTACAGCAATTTCTGTCAAATAAAAACATTATGGTATGTCCTCATCTACCTTATTCAGCAAATCTGGCATCATGTGACATCTGGCTCTTCCCAAAGTCAAAATGACCATGAAAAGTAAATGTTTTGAATCAATTGAAGACATTGAGGCAGCCACGGCAGTGCAACTAAAGACACTCATAAAAGAGTACTTCCAGAGCTGCTTCAGAAAGTGGCAAGAACAATGGGATGTGTGTTCAAAGGGAGGGGGGGTGTTTTGAAGGGGATTAATGTACTGTGTCTTTTACTGTAATAATTTTTTTAATTTAAACATTCACCATATTTATTGCACACATCTCATATATGGCTTAAATAACAGAGAATTCAGGATTGAAGTTCTGAAAAAACTCAACAAGATGAAAGCAAACTCAGGCAGTTAACAAACTCAGAAATAAAATCAACAAACAAAATGAATATTTTACCAAAGAGATTAAAATTGAAAGAAAAAAAAAGAGCCAAATAATAGAAATTCTGGAGCTGAAAAACTCAATAAAAGAGATGAAGAATGAAATAGCTTAGGAAATAGAGCTGACCAGATTAAGGAAAGAATTGGTGATATCAAAGATAGAAATCTGGAAATGATGCAGATGTTAGAAGAGAGAGACGCAAGAGTTACAAAAATGAAAGAACTGTACAAGGGCTATCCACTTCATTAGAAAGAGCAACGTAAGAATAATGGGTATACTAGAAGGAGAAGACAGAGAGAAAGGCACAGAGAGTCTATTCACACAAATAGTCGATGAGAACTTCCCAAACCTAAGAAAAGAGCTGGATCCTCGAATCCAGAAAGCAAACAGAACACCTAATTATCTCAATCCTAAAAGGTCTTCTCAAAGGCACATTATATTTAAAGTGTCAAAAATGAATGTCAAGGAAAGAATTTTGAAGGAAGCCAGGGAAAAGGAGACAGTAATCTATAAGAGGAAGCCCATTAGATTATCATCAGACTTTTCAGCAAAAACTCTACAAGCCAAAAGGGAGTGGAATCAAATATTAAATGACTGAAAGAGAGAAATACCAGCAATAAAGAATATATCCTGCAAAGTTATCCTTTAGGTACGAAGGAGGAATAAAGACCTTTCTAGACATAGAGAAGCTGAGGGAATTTTCCACCACAAGGCCTGCATTACAGGAAATACTGAAGGATAATATTCTACCTGAAAGAAAAAGACAAAATGACACAAACCTTTGAGCAAGGTTACTAACAGACAGACAGAAGCAGGAAATATGAACCCCTTTACAAAACTGGATATTTTATTCTTAAACATAATTAAAGGGTAAAGAAGATAAAATCATAAAAAAGAAAAAGAGAAGACAATTTGCTACTGCAACTCAGAAATTAACTCAAAGTATAAGTAGGGATAATTGATGACAACAAACACATAAAAGTGGAAGGAATAAAGGGCTGAGTTTGCAAAGGGGACCAGTCAAATACCAATAGTCACCATAAATGTAGACAGACTCAACTCACCGATAAAAAGGCAGAGAGTAGCAGACTGGAATAGAAAAGAAAACCCAACCATATGCTGCCTCCAAGAGACACATCTCAGCTACAAGGAGAAATATAGACTCAAACTGAAAGGGTGGAAATCGATACTCCAAGCAAATGGTATCCAGGGAAAAGTGGGTGTAGCTGTAATTATACCCAATGAAACAGACTTCAGGATATAAAAGGTAACAAGAGACAAAGATGGACATTTCATAATGAGCAAGCGGACAATATAACAAAAAGATATAACACTTATCGATATATATGTTCTCAATCAGGAGGCACCAAATATATAAAGCAACTACTAACAGACCTAAAATGAGAAATTGACAAAAACACTATTATAGTAGGGGACCTAAATACGCCATTGACAGCTATGAATAAATCATCCAAACAGACAATCAATAAGGAAATATCAGCATGAAATGACACATTAGACAAAACTGACATAATTGACAATTACAAAGTCTTTCTCCCTAGAAAAGCAGACTATACATTATTTTCTAGTGCACATGGAACTTTAAAAAATAGACCATATGTTGAAACACAAAACTAGCCTCAGCAAATTTAAGAAGATTGAAAACATACCAAACATATTCTCTGGCCACAATGCTTTGAATTTGGACGTCAACTGCAAAACAAAACAAAAAAGTGGAAAAACCACAAGCATGTGGAGATTACACAACATACTATTAAAGAATGATGGGTCAAAGAAGTAAAAGGAGAGATCAAAGATACATAGAAACAAATGAAAGGGATAATACATTGTATCAAAATTATTGCTATGTGAAAGGAGTATTAAGAGAGAAATTTATATCAGTACAGGCCTAACTGAAGAAACAAACAAACAAACAAACCCCATAGAAACAACCTAATGTTACACCTTCAAAAACTAAAAAAAGAAAAACAAATGAAACCCAATGTCAGCAGAAGGAAGAAAATAATAAAAATTAGAGCAGAATGAAATAAAATAGTGAACAAAAAGACAATAGAAAAAATTAATACAAGAAAGAGCTGGTTCTTTGAAAAGATTAATAAAATTGACAAACCCTTGGCTAGACTCACTAAGGAAAAAAGAGAAAAGACACAAATAAACAAAATCAGAAATGAAAAAGAACTTACAACAGATACCACAGAAATACAAAGGATCATAACAGAATATTATGAAGGACTATATACACCAAATTCAATAATCTATTAGAAATAGACAGGTTCTTAGAAATATATAACCTTCCTAGACTGAATCATGAAGAGCTGGAAAATCTAAACAGACAGATCAACAGTAAGGAAACTGAAACAATCATCCAAAACCTCACCATGGCTTCACTAGTGAATACTACCAGACATTCAAAGATGATTTAATACCTGTCCTTCTGAAACTATTACTAAAATTGAAGAAAACGCAGTACTGCCTAACTAATTTTGAGGCCAACAGTACCCTGTGGTAAGTATAAAACAAAAAAAAGAAAACTACAAACCAGTATCTCTAATGAACACAGATGCAAAAATCCTAAACAAATTTCTAGCAGATCAAATACAACAATACATTAAAAAGATTGTACATCATGATCAAGTAGAGTTCATCCTAGGGGCACAAAAACAGTCTAATATATGCAAATCAACCAATGTGATACACCACATAAACAAAATAAAGGATAAAAATAATATAACCATATCAATAGATGCAGAGAAAGCATTTGATAAGATGCAACATCCATTTATGACTAAAACACTCAAAAATGTGTATAGAGGGCAAGTACCTCAACATAATAAAGGCCACATATGAAAAACCCTCAGCTAATATAATACTTAATGGTGATAAACTGAAAGCTTTTTCTCTAAAATCAGGAATAAGAAATGGATGCCCTGTGTCTACCCTGTTGTTTAACATAGTATTGGAAGTCCTAGCCAGAGCAATCAGGCAACAGAAAATAAACAAAAGGCATCCAAACTGGGAATGAAGAAGTTAAAGTGTCACTTGTTGCAGATGACATGATTCTTTATACAGAAAACCCTAAAGACTCCACCAAAAAACTACTAGAACCAATAAATGAATACAGTAAAGTTGCAGGATACAAAATCAATGTACAAAATCTATTGCATTCCTATCTACTAACAATAAAATTTCAGAAAAAGAAATAGAAAAAAAAAACAATTCTTTCTGCAAATGCAACAAAAAGAATGAAATACCTAGGAATAAACTTAGCAAAGAATGTGAAGGACACTGAAAACTGTAAGACATTAGTAAAAGAAATTGAAAAAGGCACAAAGGAAAGATGGTCCATTCCTTTGATGTTTATGTATTGAAAGATCAGCATAGTTACAATGGCCATATAACCCAAAGCAATATAAAGATTTAATGCCATCCCATGAAAATCCCAATGGCATTTTTTCAAGAAAGAGAACAAACAAATCATCAGATTAACATGGTATCACAAAAGATCCCAAATAGTCAAAGCAATCCTAAGACAAAAGAACAAGGCTGGAGGTATCATACTCCCTGACTTCAATTTATACTACAAAGTGACAATAATCAAAACAGCATGGTGTTGGCAGAAAAATGGACACAAAGACAATTGAAACATAATGGAGAACCCAGAAATAAACCCATATATATATATATATATATATATATATATATATATATATATATATATATATATATATANTATATATATATATATATATATATACACACACACATATATATGCAGATAATTTTCGATGAAGAAGCCAAAAACATACAATGAAGAATAGAAAGCCTCTTCAATAAGTGGTGCCAGGGAAAATGGAAAGCCATGTGGAAAAGGATGAAAGTAGACTGCCATCTGTCACCATACACACAAAGTAACTGAAAATGGATCAAAAACCTAAAAATAAGACCTGAAACAATAAATTGCATAGAAAAAACATAGATACCAAACTTATGAACCTTGGGTTCCGAAAGGATTTTATGAATTTGACTTCAAAAGCAAGGGGAGTAAAAGCTAAAATAAATGAATGGGACTAGAGCACTTCTGCACCAGCAAAAGAAACTATCAACAAAATAGAGAGGCGTCCAATCAAATGGGAGAATTTATTTGTAAACAACACTTCTGAAAAGGGGCTAATATCCAAAATATATAAAGAGCTCGTACAACTCAACATCAAAAAAAAACCAAACAATCCAAATAAAACATAGGCAGAGGACATGAACAGAAATTTCTCCCAAGAAGACATAAACAGCCAACAGATATATGAAAAAATGCTCACTTTCACTAGCTATTAGGGAAATGCAAACCAAAACCACAATGAGATAGCACCTCACACCTTTTAGAATGGCTATCACTCACTAGACAAGCATAATAATAACAAGTGTTGGAGAGGCTAAGGGGCAAAAGGAACCCTCATACACTGCTGGTGGGAATGTAAATTGGTACAGCCATATGGAAAACATAACGGTGGTTCCTCAAAATTTAAGTATAGAATTACCATATGACCCAACAATCCCTCTTATGGGTATCTACCTAAAACACCTGAAAATACTTATAGGTAAAGGTACATGTACCCCTATGTTCATCAAAGGATTATTCATGGTGGCCAAGACATGAAAACAATGAAAGTGTCCTATCTAGATGACTGGATAAAGATTTGGTATATATACACAATGGAATATTACTCGGCCATAAGAAAACATTAAATACTGCCATTTATGACAACATATATGAATCTTGAGACTATCATGCTAAGTAACATAACTCAGACAAGAAAAGTTGAAAAATAAGACTTCCCTCATATGTGGGAATATACGAGGTCTGACAATTAAGTTCGAGAACTCATCCTAGAACAAGTGCTACATTACCTCATTGCTGAATATCACTACGGTCACCTTCAAAGTACTCCCCTTGGGAAGCTATGCACCGATGTCAGTGCCTAGTCCACCCTTCAAAGCTATTTTGGAACTCTTCTCTGGAATGGCCATCAGAATATCCTTGATGTCCTGAATGTCATCAAAATGTCTTCCTTTCAATATTTCCTTTATCTTCAGGTAAAGAAAGAGTAATTGGAGACCAGATCAGGTGAGTAGAGAGGGTGTTCCAATACAGTTATTAGTTTACTGGCTAAAAACTCCCTCACAGACAGTGCCATGTGAGCTGGTGCATTGTCGTGATGCCAGAGCCATGAATTGTTGAAAAGTTCTGGTCATCTAACTTTTTCATACAGTCTTTTCAGTATTTCCAAATAGTAAACTTGGTTAACTGTTTGTCCAGTTGGTACAAATTTATAATGAGTAATTCCTCTGATATCATAAAACGTTAGCAACATCAGTACAACAAAACAAATTCATGAAATTAATTGTCAGCCTCATAAAACAGAAAGCAACAAACGAACAAGAGAAAGTCTCGTAAACACAGACCACAGTTTAGTGGTTACCAGAGGAAAAGAGATAAGGGGGTGGGAGGAGTGTTAGGAGAAGGAAAAGGGGATCAAATATATGGTATGGAAGGAAAACTGACTCTGGGTGTTGTTGAACACACAATGCAATACATAGATGATGTACTATAGAAATGTACACTTGAAACTTACATAATTTTATTAACCAATGTCACCCAAAATAAATTTAATAACAAATTTAGAAGGCTTAATATTGCTAGGATGTCATTTTTCCCAAAACTGATTCATAGATTTAACTCAATCCCAATCAAAATTCAAGTAGGTTTTTTATTGTAGGAATTGACAACTTGATTCAAAAATTGATATGGAAATACAAAAGAACTATAATTGCCAACACAATGTTGAAAAAGAAGAATAAAGTTGAAAGATGTATACTTCTGGATTTTAAGAAAATTGGGCTCCACATAGCAACTCCTGTCTTTTGAAAGGTCTTGTTAATAGACTGAAAAGGCAAGACACAGAAACAAGGGAAAATATGTTCGAATCACATATTTGATAAAGGCCTTGTTTTGAGAATGTATAAGGAACTCTCAAACCTTAATCATATGTAAACAAACAACCTGATTAAAAATGGGCAAAAAGATTTAAACAGATACTTTGCCAAAGATAACAAAAAGCACATGAAAAAGATGTTCAACATCATTAATCAGTGGGAAAAAGAGAAATAAAACCAGAATGAGATACCCCTACAGCCTCAGAATATCTAAAATAAAACAAAAAACCAAAAACCAATATCCACATTAAGTGTTGGTGAGGAAATGGAGTTACTGAAACTTCATACTGCTGATCGATATGTAAAATGGAACAACCTCTTTGGAAAACAATTTGATATTTTCTTTAAAATTTAAGTATACAGTCATCATATAACCTAGCAATCCATTCACAGTATTTACTGAGAGAAATGAAAGCATATGGCCAATTAAAGAATTGTACATAAATATGCTTAGAAACTTTATTTGTAACAACCAAAACCAGAAAGTGATCAAACTGTCTATCAACAAATGAATGGATAAACAATTTGTGGTATATCCAAACAATGTTCGAAAACTCAACAAAAAAGTTAATGAATGCAAGTACTGAGATTAATGTCAAAACAATTATGCTGAATTAATGAAGCCAGGAAGAAGAGTGTATACTGTATGATCCTGTAATATAAAATTCTAGAAAATGTGAACTAAAATATAGAGACTAATATATAGAGCCATATTGATTAGCTACAGGAAGGACAAGGAGAAATTACAATGGTAATGAGGAAATATTTAGGTGTAATGACTGTTTATTATCTTGATTGTGCTGATGGTTTTCATGGCCATATACATACAGCAAAACTCAGCTAATTCCACCCTTTAAAGTACAGTTTATTGTATGCCATTATACTTCATAAAGCTGTTATAATTAAGTCTTATTATGTTTATGTCTTGATTTTTAACTGAACTACACACATTTTGAAGTAGACAAAGCTTTTATAATGTAAATAATGCTTCCTTATTAGAACTTTAAAAATCTACTTTACTTGTATGAAATTGGGATATTCTTATTAATTAGGCAATAATCTCTATAAAGCAAAGAGTTTATTTCTATGAAAACTCAAGTAATTTTTGTTGGCAGTATATTTTTTATGCATCTACGAAGAACGAAAGGCCAGAAGGGGAAAAATAATTTCAAGCGATCAAGACAAGAGTTCTGAAAATAATATATTTAATAGCATAGGGGGAAAAAATTTCAAGTACTGATTCTGTTAAAATATTGATTCTCAGAGAAATGGCAAAAATTTAGATTTCCTCAATTAAAATAAGAAGTGTTGATTTTATTGTTAGAAGATGCATCAATTGCTTGAAATCATAATGAGTGGCTTGTACAATTTAATTTCTATACAAATGACAATCTGAACATAAAAATTATCAAATATAAATAGATGTGTAGCAAGAAAATAAAATGCCAAAAATAGTTATTCAGTAGCAATAATTAAGACCACCACTTAAAATATTTTCTATACACAAAGAAGGAAAATACTGATATAAAATTTTACAGTACACAATTGACTTTAACCTTAATTCAACAGTATAACACTTCTTTTTTCTTCAGTATTGGCGGATTCACACTGTCTGCTGTCAACTCTGTGTTTCTTATGTGAACAATCACAGGCAGGAAGCTTGTTAGACAAGCAACACCTACAATAAGCTGCTTTTTAATAAGACCCAACTCTTCAGTGTTTATTTCATTCACCAATTTGGGATTTTCCCTTTGTACTTTAAGATTAATTAAGGTATTGTGTTCACACTCCCTCCCCAAACCCCCTACACCACCATCTTTGGGAATAACAGACAAACTGCAAGATAATCAAGTAGTGCAAATACTTGTATACCAAAGAAAGGCAATCCCTGAAGCCATTATGAACTTGAATGTAAAAGGGCTGAATTTCTTTAAATTTTTTCTTAATTCAAAAATGTCACTTCCGAGAGATCTCCTATCAGTGCAAATTTTCAGTTTATAATTTAAAAAAAAATCACTGATTCTGTGAGACAAGTGAAGCCTATAATGCTCTAAGTGACTGGGAGCCACTTGCGGTTTGGGGGAGCCACGCCTTCTGAATGTGGGACCATGCCCTGCAGCACCATACCATCCTGGCCAGCAGTGTCCATTGCTCTCCCTAGCCCCTTGCATCCTAAACGTTTTATTTTACCTTATTTCTTTTGAGCATTATCACGTGCTCAAATCCTTCCACAAACACATCTTATTTTAATTAACTATATATATATATTTTTTTTTCCTTTAGACATTGTAATTGTTACAACTTGGAGATGGGAAAAGCCCTAATGACTAGGTTTTTATTGTTTTTTTGGGGGGGTTTTTTTTTTCCCTTACAACACTTACACTTTTATTCTAAAAGCATCATTATTTTGGCATTTAAGATGGTCCATTTAAGATGGTCCATTTAAGATGGTCCAGACAGATCCTAATAGTCCCTATGTATTAAGAAATGGAATTAGCTGTAATTCAAGTCCTCCCAGATCTTTTGGAAAAGCATACAGGTGTATATAGGCAAAATTCCACTGTTGTTTTCCAAACCCTCTTTAGTGATAGAGCTGGAAAAAAATCATTTTAAGTTTTTACCTTTGCACTAGTTTTCCAATTTAACATGTTACACTTGCTTTTCTTACAATATGTGGTTTCATCAACTAGTTAGTCTTTTTCTACAATACTTTATATGTATACTCTTATTTTCTTATTTAATTCCTAACTTTAACTCATAATTTTCTACGAAAAAGGAGGAAAAATGTTGAGCAACAAAGGTCAGTTGATTTGGTAATTATTTTCTTCTCCAATAATACATTTTTTGTCAATAATCTTCAGTTTAATTTACTTATCCTTGGAGGCTTCATTAGACCTACTAATGAACTGGCATCATTTTAATTAGAATTAACACTTTCATCTGCTTATGAATATATATAAGACAAATTTGCAATGCTGGCCATCTGGGAAACAGTCAAGCTGTCATAGCAAAATTAAGACATATCTCATGAAATACTACTACTCCATGGTGACCAGGCTGTAAATAAATAAACATCGATTCTTATCAGATTGGGGGAAATTCTTTCACAGCAGCTTTGCTATCTCCTTTAGGAATTCTTACATACTTTGAAAAGTAATATTCATTTAAAGAGACATTTCACATGCAATGCTAGTCTTTCTTCAATGTTTCGTTAGTAGGTATAAGAATTATATGCTATGTTTTCCAGTCAAACCATTCAATTGTGTAAGCATCATTAATATATACGATTCAAAGATCATAATCCCTTCCTAAGGAGGCCAGGAAAGAATATTAATGGAAGAGTTATATTAAGCAATTATTTTTCCATTTCCTCCAGTCAAATTTTTTGTGCATTTATTCTAGGAAATTACTTTTTAAAGGGAGGGAGGAATCAGGAAGAGAGGGAGAGAGAGAGACTAAGGGGCTCTTCTTTTGAAGAGCAAGACTCTATTCAAACAGTGACTCAGCATGATGTGGACTGACACTCACTCCTTAGGAAGAAGATAATAATGCTCACCATAAAATTCTGAAAATATATTTTAAGATTAAATGTCAAATGATTTTTCCAAATCCTTAGTTGTGATGAATTGTGATGAATAACTATATAAAAACTATTAAGATTCTAATACTCAATACATACCAATAACAAAAGATGAAAACAAGTCACGTTTGACTTCTGAAATTATAAGAGGTGCTCAATGCGGTTACCATCAGCATCCAGACACTTCTGATTATGGCGAACTATTGATTGAGCAACATTGACCGAAGTGTCTGTACACCTGTATACATATTTTTGGTACCCCGGTATATATTAAAAAACAGGAATAAAAATGGCATAATATAATCAGAATTGTACATGAAGTTTAATCAGGTACATAGTATACAAAACTTAAATATAAATAAACATCATGATAAAATATTCACCCAGCTTAAGTTGATTTCTTAAGGGCATAAATAGGGGAGAGGTCAGCAAGAAAGAGAAACATAAAAACAAATGAATGACAATACACAGTAGTAACAAATTTGCACAGGGGCACTATTGAAGATATATAGCCCCAAAACGCTTATGCGTGCATAGAACATACAGAACGTGTTTTATAATTTGAAACTTATTTTAGCTGAAAACAAAGGTCCTTATTTAGTACCTTAAACAGGTACAATATATTGCTTATTTTAGAAATATCTTAGCAAAAAGACACTTGTGCAAGATTATCAACAACTTGGGAATAATTTTTTTAAATGCCCATTCTAAATATATTTTATAACATGACAAGTATAGTATATAAAATCATAGGTTCTATGTAAGTGTATATCCCTTTATAAAAACAACAACACATTTGAACAGTATCATGTGGCAAGGTCTATGTGTATTGTATGGCAGATGTCGTGACAATTCACAGCAATTGACACTTTCCCAGAATGTAATAAGTAGGAAGTAAATGCTTGTTATGCTTACAACATACATTAATAAACACATATCTAGCATTGCTGAAAGTTCAATATAATCTGAATGCAAGGAGGAAATAATGGGAACCCACTTGAAATTAAGTCTCATGGATCACATAAAATCTATTTTGTATTTCTAAGTAAAAGACAATCTGATTTTATTTACCACTAACTCATGTGTATTATTTTACACAAAGAATATAAGCTATTAACTGACCAATTTTTAACAAATACACTTTTAGTGACTGCCATGGCAACTAGTAAAGATGTTGCATAGTGAGACAATTAACAAGCTAATATCAGAACACTTGAGAAAGGTCGCATAAGCAAAGATCCACAACTGAACTAAGAGTCCTCTAATAAACACACACACACACACACACACACACACCCTACAATTTTTACTATGATTTTTCTGACAGATATTTCTACATTTTAATCAAAACTTTTCCCCCAAAATAGATCACTATGAAATTCTCTATTGAATACTTTTGAAATTGTATTCCTTAACATACAGAAGGTGTGATCCAACAATACAGTGAATGTTTAAATAAAAAAAATTATTACAGTAAAAGACACATTGCTATTAATCCCCCTAAAAATACTCCAGCTGGTTTTGAACACCCTTCTCCCATTGTTCCTTCCACTTTCTGAAGCAGTTCTGGAAGTCCTCTTTCATGAGTGTCTTTAGTTGCACTGTCATGGCTGCCTCGATGTCCTGTATCCATTCAAAATGCTTACCTTTCATCGTCATTTTGACTTTGGGGAAGAGCCAGAAATTGTATGGTGCCAGATCTGGTGAATAAGGTGGATGAGGACACACTGCAATGTTTTTATTTGACAGAAAATTGCCGTATACCAGAAGCAATGTGTGACATGGAGCATTGTCATCATGGAGGATGATTTACGGCACACTTTAAAACATACCTTCTCTCAACCGTAGCTCACACCTGACTGACTGCACTGAACAAGTTGAAACTGTCATACACTGTTACTAAAGTTCAATCTACTACATCCTGTATTGAAGATCCCTGCCTTTTTGTTGGATGGCATAAGGCAGCAGTATTCATCGTATTTTGTGATCACAATATAAAAGGCTCCATGTCACACATCGCTTCTCCAATGGCAATTTCTGTCAAATAAAAACATCATCCACCTTAATCACTGGATCTGGCACCAACTGACTTCTGGCTCTTCCCAAAGTCACAATGACCATGAAAGGTAAATGTTTTGAATCGATTCAGGACATTGAGGCAGCCAGGACAGTGCAAATAAAGACACTCATGAAAGAAGACTTCCAGAACTGCTTCAGAAAGTGGCAAGAATGATGGGAGAAGTGTGTTTGAAGCAAGGGGCAGTATTTTGAGGGGGATTAATGGCTATGTGTCTTTTACTGTAATATTTTTTTAAATTTAAACATTCACCATATGTTTTAATCGGACCTCATATATCTAATTATTCTACTCTTCTTTACATCACTCAAAACCAATGTGTAATTCATTGCATTATATAGAATAACCTCATGTCAATTTTTAACAAATTTAAGAAAGACACATAATTCAACATTAAAGTAATAACCCAGGAAGACCAAATACCTTTACTTTGAATTAAAAATGGGTCATCAAAGGAACTATAACTTCTCATCAATAGGTATATAGAGAAATTTTGTGCTCAATTCAATAGATGATAGAGAAATTTTGAAAAAAATTAGCAACCATCATGAATAGAAACATTTATCTAAGTAATGTATGCTATTTATTTATAGGATAATTCTGAAAAATGCATAATTAAATATAGTATTTCATATGTTTGGCAAAATAGTTCATATTTAGCTATCTATAAATACATGTGAAGATAGCCATTTACATAATGCAATTAGTAAATTAACAGAGAATACTTAGAGAAGCTCTCATATAATCCATATTTATTGCCATTTCAAAATTTTACCAATTAATGTTTTTAGTTAATTTTATTGAAAATATTTCATTGGTCAAAATAGAGATAAAAAATACAGGATTTTTCACTGTGATAGGGTGAAAAATAATACATCCTGAATGTTACCTTCAAAACTAGAAAAAAAATAAAACAAACAAGGATGTTTGTCATTTAAAAAAAATACAGTGATCCTATTTAAAGAATCTATCTAAGACAACGGTTGTTTATCTCTGTCCAACAAACAGGTTTTGCATCTTTCAAGAGGTTTTCATGACATTTTATAGCAGCTACTTTTGATACTATCAAATAATGGAAATAAATTATGCTTTTACCTCGTCCACTATTAAAGATAAAGCAGAGCTTGCTTTTTGTGCTCCCAAAATTCCCATCAATTTTGGTACTACATGCTTCTTTACATGATGATAGTCCTTGTACAGAGTAACTGGAAATCTCTATCCCTGTAAATTTATCACCACTCTATAGATCCCTGTAAAACTGAGACTACCAGTTTCAGTAATACTGTGTTGAAACTCATTCTAAAAACAGAGAATTTGTCCTAAGTTCAGTTTGAAAATAGTAACTGGTTATCAAAGTTTATTTTTCACAGAGAATCATAATGATGAACTATTTATAACATTAAATTTTTCCAATGTATATTAATATATGCTAAAAGATAAAAAATTCCAATTTTTTTGGAACAAAAAAGGAACTACACTTTTAAAAGGCCATTTGCATAACTGAGGACACCAGTAATTTCTTTAATTCTTACTATAAGTCATTATCTCAAAGGACTCAAAAATATCGTGGCTGTCCCCCAATATCATCATCATGTGTAGTTGAGTTTATCATGACTTCCCACGTAATCATAACTGTTATTAGACATAAAATCAAGAATGTTTTTCTCACAAAGGATAGTAAGATATCTTAAACCAAAATAAACACGTTAAGTATATTTATATCAAAAACTCTATTCTTCAACCCTGTCTCCCTAACTCCTTTCTCTGTATCAAGTCTTTCCTTTGGTTTTTCTTTTGATGCCTATTTTCCTTAGAACTATGTTGTCCTTTGAAATATCATTCTCTAGGGCTTATGTGAAATCGTAAAAATGAAAATTATTACATTTTTGTTCATAAGGGAATACACACTCAATCATACATCTGTAGTTCCGATGCTGGCTGTGGATATATAATGAAAACCTTGTAATGAAAAATTATTCCCAACTTTTAAGATATGTGATATCATAATTTTACTATTTATAGTTGTTATAATACTTGGAATATGGTTTAATATGAATTATGTACATAAATATTAAATACAATATTTTATTATTGTATTTACATAAAAAGTGAGATCATTTCCTTCTCTCATAAAGTTTTGACATTTTATCTTCAATGTACTATTGGGTTGTCGGAAACGTCATGACGTACTTTTTCTATGTTTTTCTTTGCAAAAATGCATCATGACGTTTCCGACAACCCAACATATCCTATCCAAGTACAAGGTTTATCTTGAAAGTTTTCTTTTGCTATCTGTGGATGCTACACAATCAAACCTTTTTCAAAATACAGTAAAACCTTGGATTGCGAGTAACTTGGTTTGCGAGTGTTCTGCAAGATGAGCAAACATTTTTATTAGGTCTGTTACTCGTAATGGCAAAAACCACTATTACTTTTGCACCAACCTAATAATACATTTTAACTTGGTAAACAAGCGATCCTGCAATATGAGTAGTTTGTTTCCAGTACGAATTATGCTCGCAAACTGAGGTATTACTGTAGTTGATTCCTATTTATTTCTATGAAAAGAAAATAGGGTTTGAATATATGGAAATAACTTTTCTTTGAATATTTAATTTAGCATTATTAGTTCAGTTTATGTCTGCTTTGATGGAACACCGATACATAGCTTACTGCTTATTTGTTGATAAAAAATATCTGGAATATTTGTATTAGACATAGCTTAAAGTTTAAACTAAAAAGCTTTTATTCTATGGATTAAATAATTTTTACACATGTGCTGATTATGGGTAAAATTTATATGTCACTTCTATGCCAAGGCTTTTAAGGTGTGCACTCTACATGGTCTCCTCTTTCCACTCATTAGATACAGATGACTACAAGGCCATAGGTGAGAGTGGAGCTACAGATACAAAAGGTATAATTAATTATTTTATTTTCTGTATGAAGGAAAGACCTCAACAACCAGGAATATTTTGGACTGTAATGTAAATGAAAAATGAACTTCAACATGTTAAGGCTCTAAAATTTCAAATTTTACCTTCTCAGCTTTTAAATTATCATCCTATCTCAAATATATATTTATTTATATATTTATAGTAAATTCCCCATCAATTGGGATATACCCAAAACAAAAATCTAAATTATGTGGCATTAGCTTAACAGTCAGGGAGCAGGTAACCTATACAACTGCAACAGGAGACTGGACTGATGAAAACCGATATTATACAGTAGTATCACTCTTGGTAAAGTATTGGGTTGTTGGAAAAGTCATGACACATTTTTACAATGAAAAACATAGAAAAAATACATCATGACTTTTCCGACAACCCAATATTATCTGCTATAACTTGCAAGGCAGGTCAAGTACTGATTTCTGTGTATTGACTGCTAGTTGATGCATTCAACAACATATTTCCAGAAACTGATAAGCTCAGGCAATAACTGGCTGGGTTGAAAGTTAAAGAAAAAAGGAATAAGGGAATATAGAACTTTAGTGTTTTCAGGATTGGAAAAGATGATTTCTTCACCATAAAACAGAGACAAACTAAAACAAACAAACAAACAAACAATCTTGAGCACTAAAGATAAAGTCATCCTACTTAAACAAAGAGACTCAGACCTATGTCCAAGACGTTTCAAACCCTATTATTTAAAATGACATCAACTTAGTTGCCATTAAGTTGAGGAAGGTATGTGAATACAGAGGCAAGTAGATAAGTTAATAAATAAAACACACTTGGAAATTGTGCCAAAGAAAGAACTTTGGATGTAGACTTTCATGTGTAATTTCTGGCACGTGGAAATGAAAAAAAAAAAAAGATTAAAAGCTACTGTGAATTTTAGGAAATCTCATTGCCAACAAATCATGAGTCTGGTATAAAAGAGCCTATAGCTATGAAAGATCCTTAAGCCCCTCAAATAGATGAGCATGAAACAAGTATGAAAGCTGTTCAGCCACCAATAACTATTTCAGAAACTCAAGAGTAATAAAAGACGTTCACAGACAGCGGAGCCAGAGGCCATTGAGAACAATGGATAAGAATGTCCCACTGAATCAGTGTCCAAATCTGCTGAGGTTTTCACAATGCCTGTCCATCACTGCTTATGGAGCACTCATGGCCATATGGTTCCCATGATTCTTATTTTAATGGGAGTTTTCTGTTGATTTTACCATTGTTTCAAACATATTTTGAGTTAGGAGTAGATATCCTGTCACTTTGTTTTTGGGTCACCAGCTGACAAAAAGACATAGTTGAACCTGATGAAGAAAAATTTCTCTTATCCGATATATGAGGACGACCATGTATGGTATGTTTTGTACGTAAAGTGGCAGACCACTGACTGCATAAACAACCAAGTACGTACAAAAATTTGGGCTTCCTCTTCAAGGACAGAGAATTGTAGCTGGAAAGTGACTACTGAGCCAGCAAGAACATATAAGAACAATCCGCCACCATTTGCAGATAGGTGTGGTCATACAACTAGTTTTCTCTGCTGGCGTGTGAAAGAAAATTACTATGTCTCTTCAGATCTGGGTTGGTTAAAAACCATATCTGCCTTCCCCAACTCCTTTTGCAATCTCTCAGCTGGACACAGAAAACTACAAGTCTCTAAGAGATGGTTGGTTTACTAAATGCAAGCAGTCTGGATCTCTGAATTCCTGGAATCCTGTCATCCAGGAATGCTAAAATGAATTTTTTGATAAACTTATTAGGGATTTTAAATTTTGTCTACAAGTGCAGGATTAATGCAACTACAAAATTCCCAAATTAAAAAAAAAAAAGACAAAGAAACAGAAAACAAGTCAGCCTACAAGTATAATTCCAAAGTACATGATCAATACTAATGCTTACAAATATAGTCAATACATAAAGATCAGTAGATCAATTTATTTTTTGTTTTATTAAGATAACATTGGTTTACAACATATATAAATTTCAGGTGTGCAATTATAATTCAATATCTGTATTTACTACATCATGCTCACCACCAAAAGTCTAGTTTCCATCCATCACCATACAATTGACCCCCTTTCCCCATTTTGCTCTCCCTCTACCCCCCTTTCTCTGGTAACTAACAATCTGTTGTCTGCTTCTATGATTTTTTATGTCATTGTTCTTTTGTTTTTTCATTTGTTTTGTTTTTGTTTTATATTCCACAATGAGTGAAATCATACAGTATTCATTATTTTTCCATGTGACATTTCACTTAGCAGAATACCCTCAAGTTCCATCCATGTGGTTGCAAACGACAGGATCTCACCTTTTTTTATGGCTTTTTATACATACATACTGTATGTATATGTGTATATACCACATCTTCTTTTACTCATTCATCTGTCCATGGACACTTAGGTTAGGTTGTTTCCATATCTTGGCTATTGTAAGCAATTCTGCAATGAACGTAGGGGTGCATATATTCTTTTGAAATAGTGTTTTTGTATTATTTGGATAAATACCCAGAAGTGAAATGCCTGGATCATATGGTAATTCTATTCTTAATTTTCTGGGAAATCTCCATACTGTTTTCCATTATGGCTGCACCAATTTACATTCCTATGAAGAGTACACAAGGATTCCCTTTCTCCACACCTCTCCAAGATTTGTTTCTTGTCTTTTGGATACTAGCCACTCTGAGAGGTATGAGGTATATCTCATTGTGGTTTGGGTTTGCATTTCCCTAATAATTAGTGATGTTGAATATTTTTTTTACAATTTTTAAAAGTTATTTATTATTTTCATTTACAGTTGATATTCAATATTATTTTATATTAGTTTTATGTGTACACTATAGTGGTTAGATAGTTATGTAATTTATTTTTTTTAATTTGTTAGTTTCAGGTGTACAGAACAATGCGATAATTATCCTTTTCACCCTTCACACAGAAACAACCCCCCTCCCCCATCTACTGCCCTCCCACCCCTGATATCATACTTATTACAATTCCATTGACTCGATTCCCACTCTCTACTCCACATCCCATGACTATATGTATATATAATTATAGTTGGCATACAATGTTATTCAACATCAGCTTCAGAAATACAGTGCGGTGGTCAGGCCTCTACACCGACTATGAAGTGGTCTCCCTAACAAGACATGAGTCCATCTGGCCCCCTAAAAAATATTTACAACATTATTGATTATATTCCCAGGCTGTCTTTTCTATCCCTGAGGCCATATTGTAGTTACCAATTTGTATTGTCTCGTCCCTTCCCCTTCTCCTTCATCCCCACTCCCTCCCAACTAGCAACCCTGTTTTTTCTCTGAGAAAGACAAATACCATATGCTCTCACTTATACATGGATTATAAAAAACTGAATAAATGAGAAATGTAAACAGAAGTAGTCTCAGAGACACAGAGGAAAAACTGAGTGTTGAATATCTTTTAATTTGCCTGTTGGCCATCTGTACGTATTCTTTGGAAAAATGTCTATTCAGTTTCTCTGCCCATTTTTTAATTGGGATTTTTTTTTTGGTGTCATTGGTTGCCTTTTTGTTTCATTGATGGGTTTCTTTACTGTGCAGAGCTTTTTAGCTTGATGTAGACACATTTGTTATTTTTGCTTTTGTTTCCTTGCCCCTAGAGTCCAAAAAAAATCATCACTTAAGACTGATGTCAAGGAGCTTACTGCCTATATGTTTTCTTCCATGTATTTTATGACTTCAGGTCTAACATTCAAGTCTTTAATTGGTTTTCAGTTCATTTTTGTGTATGATGTAAAATAGTGGTCTAGGATCATTTTTTTTTTTGGCATGAGGCAGTTGTCCAATTTCTAAACATGACTTATTGAAAAGACTTTCCTTTTTCCACTGTGTGTTCTCGGCTCCTCTGTCATAAATTAGCTGTCCATGTAAGTGTGGGTGTATTCCTGGGCTCTTGATTCTGTTTCATTGATCCGTGTGTCTGTTTTTATGCTGATACCATACTATTTTGGTTACTATAGTTTTGTGGTATATTTTGAAATCAGGGATTGTGATACCTCCAGCTTTTTTTTTTTTTCCTCTGTGTTGCTTTGGCTATTCAAGGTCTTTGTAAAGTCATACAAATTTTGAATTTTTTTTCTATATCTGTGAAAAATGTCATCATAATTTTGATAGGGATTGAATTGAATGTGTAGATTACTTTGTGTTAATTTTTTTCAATCCATGAACTTGGAATATCTTTGCAATTTTTTGTGTCTTCTTCAATTTCTTTCAATAATGTCTTATAATTTTCAGGGTACAGATCTTTCACTTTCTTGGTTAAATATACTTCTATGTATATTATTCTTTTTGTTGCAATTGTAAATGGGATGTTCTTAATTTCTCCTTCTGATGTTTCAATTTAGTTTATATAAACACAACAGATTTTTGTATATTGTTTATACCCTGCAACTTTATTGTACTTATTATTTTTAACAGTTTTTGTTGGGGGGTATTTGAAGTTTTCTATGTATGAAATTATGTAACCTGCAAACAATGACAGTTTTACACCTTCCTTCCCAATTTGGGTACATTTTATTTGTATTTCTTACCTGATTTCTCTAGTTAGGACTCCCCATTCTGTTAAATAGTGGTGGTGGTAGGCATCTTCTTTTGTTCCTGATATTAGAGAAAAAATTTCAGCTTTTCACCATTGCATCTGATATTAGCTGTGGGTTTGTCATATATGGCAATATTATGTTGAGGTACTTTCCTTCCATACCCATTTCATCGAGAGCCTTTTATCATAAATGAATATTGAATATTGTCAAATGTTTTTTCTGCATCTGTTGAGGTGACCACCTAATTTTTATCCTTTATTTTGTTAATTTGGAGTATCACACTGATTGATTTGTAGATAATGAACCATCTTTGTGTCCCTGGAATAAACCCAACTTGATGGTTTATAATCCTTTTAATGATTTGTAGATAATGAACCATCTTTGTGTCCTTGGAATAAACCCAAACTTGATGGTTTATAATCCTTTTAATGCATTTTTTAATGCAATTTGTTAATATTTTGTTGCAAATTCCTGTATTGATGTTCATTGGAGATATTAGTCTGTAATTTTTTGTGTGTGAGTGTTGTTCTTGTCTAGTTTTGGTATCAGGGTAATGTTGACCTCATAAAATGAATTAGAAAGCATCCTTCCTATTCATTTTTTGCAAAGATTTTGAGGATAGGTGTTAAATTTTTTAATATTTGGTAGCATTCACCATTGAACCATCTGGTCCTGGACTTTTGTTTTGGGAGGTTTTTAATTACTATTTCAATCTCCTTATTAGTGATCAGTGTGTTCAGATTTTCTATTTCTTCATGATTCAGTCTTAGAAGGTTGTATGATACTAAGAATTTATCCATTTCCTCTAGCTTTTCTAATCTATT
This sequence comes from Hipposideros armiger, assembly GCF_001890085.2. Lineage (NCBI taxonomy): Eukaryota > Metazoa > Chordata > Mammalia > Chiroptera > Hipposideridae > Hipposideros > Hipposideros armiger. The sequence goes on along the minus strand of NW_017732414.1, from coordinate 190,651 downwards.
GATGAGTGTATAGCTGTTTATAGTAGTCTCTTACGATACTTTGCATTTCTGTGTAACTTCTCTTTCTTTTCTGATTTTTGTTATTTGTGCCATCTCTCTTTTTCTCTTAGACTAGCTAAAGGTTTGTCAATTTTGTTTCTCTTTCAAAGAACTAGCTCTCAGTTTCATTGATCATTTCTATTGTCTTTTTAGTCTCTATTTCATTTATTTCTGGCCTGATTTTTTTTTCTTTCCTTCCTTCTAGTGACTTTGGGCTTTGCTTATTTTTATTTTTCTAATTACCCTAATTGTAAGGTAAGATTGTTTATTAGAGATTTTTCTTGTTTCTTGAGGTAGGCCTGATTGCTACTATAAACTTCCTTCTTAGTACTGCTTTTGATGTGTCCCATAGATATAGATATGTTGTGTTTCCATTTTCATTTGTCTTCATGTATTTTTTATTTCTTCCTTGATTTCCTTGTTGTACAAATAGTTGTTCATCAGCATGTTGTTTAATCTCCACATGTCTGAATTTTCCAATATTCTTCTTATAGTTGATTTCTAGTTTCATACTGTTGTGGTTGGAAAAGTTGCTTGATATGATTTCAATCTTGTTAAATTTATTGAGACTTGTATTGTGTACCAACATAGAATCTAACCCTGAGAATGTTCCATATGTACTTGAAAATATTGTGTATTCTGTAGCTTTTGGGTGAAATCTTCTGCATATATCCATTAGGTTCATGTAGTTTAATATGTAATTTAAGGCATCTGTCTCCTTGTTGACTTTCTCTCTGATCTATCCATTGATGTAAGTGGGGTGTTCAAGTCCCTTACTATTATTGTGTTGCTGTCAATTTCTTCCTTTAGATCTGTTAATAGTTGCTTCATAGATTTTGTTGCTATGGTGGGTACATAAATATTGATAAATGTATGTCTTCTTGATGGATTGTACCCTTTATCACTACATAGTGTCCAACTGTCTCTTCATTACATTTTTTTTGGCATGAAGTCTGTTTCGTCTGATATAAAGATGGCTTTACCTGCTTTCTTTTGGCTACTGTTTACTTAGATAATGTTTTACCCTTTACTTTGAGTCTATGTTTGTCTTTAGAGCTGTGATGAATCTTCTACAGGAAGCATGTTTTTGTTTTGTTTTGTTTTTTAATCCATCCAGCAACTGTGTCTTTTCATTGATGAATTCATACCATTTACATTTAGAGTAATTATTGATATATGAGAGCTTACTACCCCATTTCAGCTTTTGTTTTTTGCTTGTTTTATATCTTCATTATTTCCTTCCCCTTCTGTTTCTGTCAGCTAGTTTAGTTTGGTGGTTTATATATTATTTTTCTCACTTTCCTCTTTTTTGTTTTATGTCTCTGCTCTAGATTCTTGTTTTGTGGTTACCATGTGGTTTGTATAAAACATTTAGTCCTTTTTCCACTCATAGTGTGTATTCTTTATTTGACTATACAGATTCATCCTTTTTTTTCCTTCCCTATTATGTTTTTGTTGTCACAAATTGTTTCCTTTTTATGTTGTGTGCTTCTTACCAAATTTCAGTAGCTACAGTTATTTTTAGTGTCTTTTTTCCCTTTAAACTTTATACTAAATTTAAGCTTTAACACCCTATTCTGAAGTAGTTTTCAAATTTCTGAAACCATTTATCACATTACCTTGATGGATAGTCTATTCTTGGTGGGTGTCTTTTTTTTTTTTAAGTCTTTCAATATTTTGACATCATCCCACTATCTCCTAGCTTATAGTTTCTGCTGAGAAATATGCTGATGGTCTAATTAAGTTTACTTTTGTAGGTTACTGTGTTTTTTTCCCCTGCCTGCTTTTAAAATTATTTCCTTACCATTGACTTTTGACAATTTTAATATAATATAATATGTCTTAGAGAAGGGCTTTTTGGGTTGAGATAAACAGGTGTTTTTCTAGCTTCATGGATTTGTATATCCAGTTCTTTCCCAGATTTGGGAAGTTCTCAGCTATTATTTCTTTAAGTAAGCTCTCTGCTCCCATTTCCCTCTCTCCATCTTTTGGGAAGCCCACTATTTTAAATGGCTTCTCCTAATGAAGTTAAATTATTCTTGTAGAGTTTCTACTTTTTTTTATATCTTAGCTCTGGCTTCGCTTGCACTTGAATCATTTCTAGATTTCTATCTTCAGGCTCACTAATTCATTCTTCCATATGGTCTGCTCCACTTCTACAGCTTTTTAAATCATTCTTTGTCTCAATGAAGTTCTTCAGCTCCAGAATTTCTATTTGGTTCTTTTTTAGAGTTTCAGTCTCTTTGGTATAGTACTTCTTCTGTTCTTTAATTTTGTTCCTGAGCTCACTGAACTGTCTTTCTAAATTTTCTTGTAGCTTGCTGAATTTCTTCATGACAACTATTCTGAATTCTCTGTTAGTTAGATCACAATCTTCACTGCCATTACCAGTGGCATTGCCAGTGCCCTTGTCACTGCTTGTGCCTCCTAGGTTGCTGGTGCCTTGCTACTGTTGGTATTATGGGGTCATTGATATTGCTGCTGTTCCTGGAGCCCCAATTTTGGGGACCCCCACAGTTCCTGGAGCCTCAAGTTACAGGCACAGCTGCCACTGCTGAGTAATCAATGCTGCCACAGTTCCTGAAGCCCTTTGCCACTGATGCCACCACAGTACCTGGTGCCTCTGATCATGGGCTCCATTGACACTGCTCCTCTGGGCCCACTATCTCCATGAGGTCCCATCCACCCACCTTCAGATGTACAGATGTATGGATCTCTCAGGCATCCTGATGTGCTCTAAAGAGGATCCAATATTAGGCTATGGATTCCCTATGGTTGTAATTTAAAGGAAAGAGACAAAGGGGTTGATTCACTCACCATGATGCTGACATAACCCAGGAGACTAATTTAGACCCAATTTCTTTCTAAATTAATTTGAATGTGACTTTAAGATCTATAAAGAATAAGATAACCTCCCTAAAAAAGAAAAATAAATTATGAAACAAACTAGGCAGAAATAAAACAATGACAAATGAAAAAAAAATGAGTAACAAAAACCAGAGAAGATAAAACAGCTCAACACATGAGGTAAACTGTTATCTATGTATAGTCAAAGTGAAAATTCATAATGTGGAAATTAGTGATGTTGAAATATTCAAAATAAATCAGAGACACAGAGGATAATATTAAAAGTCTCCAACAAATATCTAATAAGTATTCTAGAAATAGAAAACAGAAGAACATAACAACACACACATACTCTCTCTTTGTCAGGTTAAAGACACAGAATGGAAAGCAGGGAAAAAACAAATCTGTGCCACTTATATCACAATGTAACTCAATACCAAACATATGGAACCTATAGATAATCTCCCAAGTAATTACATGAGACCGCCAGAAGAACATTAGCAACACTAGATTCTTTTGGTCAGAGAAATGATATTTTTAGAGTGTTGAGAAAAATAATAGTCACCTAGTATTCTACATCCGAATACATAGCCATTGAAGAAGGAGGGAAAAATAAATATATTTTTATATATCTACAAAATAAAGAGCTTAAACACTTATAGAACCTTGCCAAAAGATCTACCAAAGGATACACTTTAACAAATGGAATACTGAAACCAGAAGAAAGGAGATAATGATAAAAAAATAAGAAATATAAACACAGTTAATATATCTTGGTGTATCTATGTGTTGACTTTATAAGCCTATTAATCTGGTTTCTTTAAAAGATAGACTAAGATTCTGGACAATATTCACAAGAAAGGTATCAATTTCAGTGGGTGTCATGGTATGTCATGTTTGGAAAGAGAATAGAAATTTTGAACAATTTTATCCCCTCTTAAAAATATATGTGTTAAGAAAAGATTTTTAAAAATGAGTATGCCCACATATAAATATGATTTATAGCTTTCAAGCTTTCAAAAGAGTAAAACAGGAACAAAAATTCAAGTTAAAATTTGGTTATATTAATTTATTAAAAATAATCATTTCAAACTAGTCTATGTTTTAACCTATTTTTAAATTTATGACAAAGAACAATGCTAATTATTTAACTTTGCTTTGCTTGGAAATAATACCTTCCATCTTTAGACTATCACTCCAAGCCTCTTGATTTCATATTCTTCTCAAGCTGAATCAAAGCCTATAATTGCTTCATAAAAAAAGCAGTTTTATTTGAAATTGAAGGTTATATTATAAGAGTCCATATTTATTTTATGAGAACCTTTAGAAAGTAAAAATACTATTTGGACCAGTAAGTCTGGCCTTTTTTTCTGATCCCAATTTCACCTTTCTAGTTTTTCATCATATCCTCAACCCCTTATTTAATGCCAGCAAATTCTGGTGTCTCAAAATTTCTTTATTCTCTCTGCTTCCACAGTCATCTCTTATAACAAGATTAGACAGAAGATCATAAACATTGAGCATAAATGTTTCTGAACTGCAGCAGAGAACAGAACCTGAAAGCTTAATAACAACACTCTTCAGGAGATCAAATCAATAGTTATGTCACTAAGGCCCTGTATATCCCATTCACCTCTATGAACAATAATGCAGTGGTCCAAGGTTTGCCACCATCCTTTCCTCCTGAATTTTGAAGCAGCATAAGAAGAAAATAAATAAAAATGTGTCCAGAGGGAGAAAAAGGTTTTTAAACTTCTTAATTTGCAAAACATTAATTTTCATAGCCAAATGTTATTTTGTTAAATTCTATCATATGTATCTATCTATCTATCTATCTATCTATCTATCTATCTATCTATCTATATATTGCAAGGATATCACATGATACAATTTAAAAATTTTGCATAAATATATATTTTTTAACCCCCCAGCAGGTCTAAAATCCCAAACCCTAACTAATATCTCTAAGTACAAGTGCCACTACCTTAATGAGATTTATTCCAAATTAATATCCAAGAGGAGTTTATTAGGGATTCATATGTCAGTTCAATACTCACAATTGAACAAAAATTGCATTCAATATTGCATGTTAATTATTTCCAATTATTTTTCCCATAGTGTTGAAATATTCATAGCTATAAGAAGTGTAAGACGATTTGATGTAAATTAATGCTTTATAAAGCAATGTCTTTTTTAACTCAAACCCTTAGTGAAATAAATTAAGAAATTAAAAATTAAGTCTGTAACAGTGATATGCCTAAGTATGATAGCTTTAATTAGAAACCTATGAATAAAATAAAAATAGTTAAGAAAAATAAATTGAGACTTGAGCCAAGCATAAAGTACTGCTTATTATGTTTAATAGAATAACCTAATTTATTGTGCATGGTTTTAAATTTTAGCATATCAGCTTAATATAATGTTTATGTCTACTTAGATATGACTTATAGCAAAGATAAGAGTGTCTCCCTCTTTTGTGCTTCTAGAATTTGGATCTAGATATACCTTAGCAATATTGCAGAGAAAGGAACCACATGTTCAAGCATTCAGTAGTACAACCTTCAGCATACAATAAATTAATTTAAATACACTAAATATACATTATTCAGTTGATATTGACAGTATGGGTAAATACAGATTTCTTCTATTTAACCCAGTTTATTGTGTTTTTGTCACACAATAGACCAAGATTCTCAAATCCATTCAAATAAATTATGAACATCCCTAAAACCTCCTTGTAATTATTCCTATTTATCATATCTAACAGCAAAGTTCCAGATAAATCTATATATTTTTCCATCATTCTCAGTAACCTAAATTTCAGAATCAATGTGTAGATACTGTTCTAATGGTGTCCATATTAGACTCCAGAAAATAAACACAGGGCAAAAAGGCCTAATTAATGATCAGTAACTTAGGGCTCCTCTGCACTCTTTGGCAGGCAGGAAAAGTTAAAGCACTAAGGTAAGGGCATGGATGCCTGGAATAAGGAAATGAAACAGTAAGAGAAAGAAAGGAAGTGAAAAATGGGAGAAAGGAGGGAAGTATGGAAGAAAACATAAACCAGGTTGAGAGATATCTAGACTTTAGTTCTCAATCTAGTATTCATTACTAAGAGGCCCCAAGGAATAATATTCTGTAACTTAGTATCCTGATTCATAAAATGAGGGATAAAAATATTTAATAAGGCTTTGTAGATCAAAAACACCATATCCCTTCTCAAAGAAAACATTCCTACTTCAAGGAATGAGAGGAAACCGAACATGCCATAGGTTTACCAACAGTGTCTACCTTTACTCAGTAGACTGGTTCTCAGTGCTTTATGATCATTCACATCAATAAATCTCTCACCTGTCATTACACACCTTATTTTTACATGCACTCCTTTTATCTGACAACCCTGGTGAAACAGACAAATAAATAATTTAAAAATATAATTTGTATAAGTACAAATTATAGCACAGAGGAGGAGCGGTTGCCTTTGTGAAGACCCACATATATGACATTTGTGCTAGACTCTGAAGGATGAATAAAATTCCATCACAGAAAAAAGAAAAAGAAAGGGACACAAAGCAGCTAGATAAAATACGAAAAAAGCAGGAGATATGAAACATACATGGATTGTTCAAAAGTAATAAAATCAGGAGATAGAACTGACAAAAGTTACAAAAGAACAAGACAAGGTCAAATAGTGAAGCCCTTCAAATGTTACGGTGAATTGCTACTTTTAATGGTTATACCAGAAAGAAGTAAAAAAAAAAAAGAAGAATTTCCTAAGTGAGACACATTAGAATTGTTATCAGGATTTATTCACATACACACATACACACACATCCCCAAAACACAGCAAACAACCTTAGGACCTCAAATATTCCACATATGCGTGAAGCCATCTTAGATGTCCAGCTTTGTTAAACATCGAAATAATAGTAGTTGCATGAGTAATCCCAGATAAGACCAGCAGAAGAGCCACCAACTTCGTCTAGACCATATTTTCAGGTTGTAAGTAAATAACTTGTATAAGGCAAGGGGTGCCACTATAGCAAAAAGCCAAACATATGGCATTTACTTTGGTATTGAACAGAACTGGAAGGGTAGCAAGTAGTGGAGGATGGAAGAGAAGTAAAGAAAATGCTACTGGAGATATTAAAAGTCAACATATGTTATGTACTGGGGAGGACGACTGGTAAGATTATTATCTTTGATAATTTGGAAAATAGAAAAAATACTTCAGAATGTTGTAAATCAATTTAAGAACATTTCTCAGCTGTTGAAACTGGCAACTAGCCCATGGGCAATTCTTCAACATGAGGAGATGTGTCAGAGGGTAGAGTGATGAAGCCAGGAGCCACACAGAACCGTTCCTAGAGTGCATAATGGGCTCCAATCAAAGCACATCCCCTGCCCCACAGTAATGTATCCTGACAATATCTAGCTGGATTTCAGAATCATAATGAACCAGTGACTGCTGTGTACCCACCATTAGGAATGAGAGAATCTTTTACAATTCTCTTGGACTGATTTCAATGAGCTCCTCTTAAACACAATGCTGCATGGGATAAATCTTTGGGAGGGCATGTTTTTTTTTTCTGCATGATGGAGGGACATTCACCGTGAGAATCTAGAGAGTGGACTGTGGTATACTGTCAACTCCCTATCAATATACTTCTAGGTGTTTACCCCTTGTGTAGTCCTGTCATATACTCAGTTTATATCTGGCCATGTGACAAACTCTCTCTTAAGCAGCCATTGTACTGTAAAAAAGTTTAAACTACATTTTTAAATGATGAGAGGCCATAAGGAACAAGACCCTTGCAGATGAGAGGTCTTCTTGAACACCCCAACTCCAGTCAAGCTCCCAGCTGAAAACATTTGGTGTGTGAGTGACTTTGGTTGACTCTCAGTGGTTCTCAACCTGTGGGTCGTGACCCCTTTGGGGGTCGAATGACCCTTTCACAGGGGTTGCCTAAGACCATCGGAAAACAAAAAGATATTTACATTACAATTCATAACAGTAGCAAAATTACAGTTATAGAGTAGCAACGAAAATAATTTTATGGTTTGGGGTCACCACAACATGAGGAACTGTATTAAGGGGTTGCGGCATTAAGAAGGTTGAGAACCGCTTCTCTACATTAAGCAGAAGAACTACCCAGCTGAGCCCTGAGAAATCACAAATCGTTGTGGTTTTAAATTAATAACCCTTGGGCTGTCTTGCCTCATAGCAATAGATAACTGAAATATATGCTTTATTTATATTTATCTCTACCAACTAACAAAGCAATTAACAGATATTAGATGCCGAAAAATAATTGCTTAACTAAATTAATTGTCCTAACAGAGTAGATTAAAAGAAAAAAAATGACATATATATATATATATATATATATATATAGAGAGAGAGAGAGAGAGAGAGAGAGAGAGAGAGAGAGTCACATTACTACTTGAGGTATGGTGTAGTCATATAAATTCCAATTAATCTGTCATTTAGGTTATATGCAGTTCAGAGATTTGGTTGTGAGGTAAGTTGTTGATAGATGGCAATAGAGTCAATCATCAAAATTATTTTCAGAGGATAGGAAGGGGCAATATGAAACAAAACACCAAAACCCACTCTTAAATATTGTAAAATGATGACTGGTGTCAGTGCAAGATCCCTATCTCTAAAAATGTCTCCAAGATGCACTCTGACTCACCTTGTGTCTGTAAATAGCTTTTTCTTTTTGGTATTGTATTCAGTTGGAGCCAGGCATATCTGCTTGTTTTTAATAGTTTTCCATGTACTTTATCATTAGTTGATTATAACCACTACTTTACTTTTGGATAAGAAAACTATGATTTTAAAGTAAGCCACAGATTTAGAATTCAAGCTTAATTCTTCCAATTTCTGCTATTCACTACAAGAAGATATGAACATTTGTATTGTACTCACTCATGTTTCTGCAATCAAATAAATTATAATAAAGGTAACAAACCATAAAAATAGATGAGTCTAGCAGTAGCTCTAGATAAGCTGATAATAATTATCATTTGTCCAAAATCAAATTTTTCAAACAGTGGAAGGAATTGTAAGGCATTTATATATAAGAATGTAATTTCACAGAACAAATATATTAAGCAAGAAAATATCTAGGCATCAGTGACTGTCACTACCTCTAATTCTGTGGTCAATGACATGAAAAAATACAAATATTTAATAGTAGTTAATCACATAAATTGTTAGGCTATAAAACTATTGTTTAAATATTTTTAAAACTTTATTTTTACCAATTAATGCCCAACTTCTTCTAATTTAAAATGTAATAAAACTACATGGTTAGTATGTCTAATATGTTTCATCCCAAGCTCTTACTGTCTCTTCAGTCCCATTGAACTCATATATGTGAATTTTTCTTTAGAGCATTTTCCAATGTAAAATATTTTATAGTGACCTCCCCACCAAAGGACTATTTGTGACTTATTTTTGTTCCATTCTAAATCTTTGTTATAGGTGAATACAAATTTTGAATTCAATCTATATTGGTAAACTTCAATGAAACATTTTAACGATTAAATAGTGGCAGAAAGCTGGATCATGCTTTATAAAAATATACTACAGACTTTTCATGCAAATATTAATATTTTCAAATGACCAAACATAATCATCGTTGGAGGCTCTAGCGAACTTTTCAATACTCAAGAACCCAAGTGTTTTATAAATATATAAAATCTTTAAAAATGCACATCCATTACCTAAGACCCATTTATATATTTTTTTCCTTATTTATTCTCATTCGTTTTCATGAGTATAAATATAGAATCAACAAAAAAGTCAATAACTTCAATATGGTTCTATAGAAAACAAATCTATAAATAATTTAACCAGAGAGGGAAATACCTCTATGTTACTATTTACCAAGCAATAATTGTATTTCTATATTTGTATTTTGATCATGAGTCCTAAATCAAAACACAATTGATATAGCTTATCTTTTTCAGGGGATATGTAAAAATTTTAAACGTATATATTTATTACATTAATAAACCCTCACAAAATTATTCACAAAGAAACACATCGTGTCATCTTGAAAATTATAGGTATTTCATCATCATAACAATGTGTAAGGTATAGTTCTAAACTTAAAAAAAACCAAAACTATCATTTAAATGTATGATAAATTATTTGAATGTTTTTTTCTTACCATGGCAAGAACCCTCAATTTCTTCATATCCTGTACTGCAGATACACCTTCCAAGAGGAACCAGCCAATCTCCATCAGCTCCACAATACAGTTTAGGAGTGTCACGTTCTTCTGCACTCTTCACACAAGAGCCCCTTACTTCAACCAAAGAGGAAGAGTCAACCCTTGGGATGGTGTCAGGAAACATGGCCAAGTTACGAACAGTGAAGGGGCACTTTTTGTAGAAAACACGGACTGAGACCAGGGCAATGCATGCCCCAATGTCTTGGAAAGCCAGGTAAAACCCTTTCCTGTCTATAGGCCCCACTTCACGAATTTCAGTGTTGAGTTTGAGGATACGATCACCCAGATCCATCTGGGTAAAACTTTCATCAGCAGCAATTGTGTCAATCTTCGTGTACTGGCTTGGCTTGAATTTAATTCCATGGGACTCATCTGATTCCACATAATACAGATTAAATGTTTCTTTGCAAGTCCCCAAGACCCATGGGATGCTGTTACAATCCCTCAGTGTGAACTTCATCTCCACATAAATTTTCTGAGCTGCATCACGGGAGATCCAGTTTGTACGAAGCCAATTGTTTTGGTTTGGTTCCATTACATTGCATACCTGGTACGTGTGAATGGGCCTATTGTGCTCATCCATTTCAGTAATGGCATCCCACTGCAAAAAGGAATAATAATAATAATTAAATGATTATAAAACCACAGTGGTTAAACAGAAATGATTACTTCCCAATTTTTCTACTTTAACAAGAAAAATGTATAAAAAAAGATACAAATGAAGCTAGTCAAAGCAACAATGCAGCAAGATTTTAACCATGAACTTTTGGTTAAGTGTATGGGTTCTGGACATACTGGCTGTCCTGGTGAATCTTGCCTTCCTACTTATTAGTTGCATGACTAAAACATAAAGCACAAGCACTTAATTTAAACTCTCATTTCTTCAAATGTAAAATGTAGCTATTTCATAGGATTGTTGTGAGGCATAAATTAGTTAATACATGTAAAGCACTTTAAATAGTTCCTGGTACACCATAAGAATGTAAAATGGCATCCATTATCTGATCAAATAACTGGACCAATGACAAATGCACTCTGGTTACCCATCTGTCCTCATATCCAAATTTCCATAAATTGAGGTATATTTACCACTATTCAATTACATATTTACATGTCTATCTTGATAGAAAATAGACACAGATAAATAAAACCTTAAACTTTTTCAAGAAACTTTTATCAGGCACTGTTCTGGACGCTTGGAATATAGCAGTGAGCTAGCTAAATAAAAACTCCTTGCTTTGATGGCTCTTACTTAGAATGAAGGGAGACAAAAATAAAAATTGTAAATCAGTAATTTGCATAATATTGTAGAAAGTACAATGGGAAAAATTAAGGCAAGGAGATGGAGAAGAGAGTTACAATTTTAAATAAGGTGTGCAGAGAAGGCCTTACTGAGATAGGGAATGCAGAACGACTACTTTCTTCAGTCTACAGGACTGTTATGACACTAAATACTTTCAATCACCTCCTGCACATTTCCACAAATAAAGAATTTATATTACTCAGCAACCAAATTTAAAAATAATATGTATCCAAAATTTTCATTTGTAAGTTGCTTGCTTGAAATATAAAGAGTATTTTCCTGAAGTAACAGAGAGTTTCTGTGAATAGAATTTTGCAAACACACCCATGGGTTTATCAAAGGTGAGCCAATGATCTCATAGAGAATCACATAAAGTTACCTATCTAAATACTTTTCATCTTAGCATATCATGGACCTTAGAAGGAAGGATAGCAAAACTCATGAACTGGGGTGGCTTGGGAGGTTTGTCAAGAAGGGGAACTTGATTTGAACTTTAAAATATTATAAGATTCAGTAACACAGAAGGAGAAGAGTTAATAGGAATTAATGTGTAACACTAATCTACATATACACACACTTTTAGGAAACTTTAGCCCTGTACCACATATATTCAGTAGGGTAAAGTTTTTGTCCCTATTCAAAACAAACACATAACTTATTCTCTGCTGTGAAATATTTTTATATACATAAACCTAGTAATTGTAGAAACCACATGATGAAAATATATATCAAACCTGTCATTAATTCTGCTAAAAGTTGGTCAGTTCAGTTAGTTTTGCTTTTACATAACAGGCACTGAACCCAGCATTCTTCAACTCCTCAAGCTCATGTTTTGTTTTGTTTTTTAATATATCTTATTTAGGCATTAAAATGGAATATCATGTAAATATAATTTACCAATATACAATGTAGAAAATCATTCAGTAAAGCAAATATTAAATCATATATATATGCTCTGCAGAGCACAATACCTTGCAAACTATATCTGTTCTTATAGCCTGGATGAGTAAAACAGAAAGTTTTTTCTACCTCATGGTAATTTCATAAGCCCTTTCCAAGGAGTGGCTAGATGAATTACAAAGTGATGAATGGAAAAGTTTTCCTGCTCAATGAGAAGTTTTGTTTAAGCAAGAATTAGTTATACGCTAAAGAGTTCTCTTTTTCATAAACTTCCAGGGCACCTTAGATGTAATGATTCCTGAGGACAACTATTTATACTTGTGAAAGCCTTTTCACAAATGTTAACTCTTCTCGCCCTAATCAGTCCAATAAACACAAGATAGGTATTCTCATTTTCACGTTACTGACAAAAAATCTAATACCTAGGAAATCAAGTAATTGCCCAGCATTGCATAGACTGAGGACTGGAACCAAGCCTTCTTACTTTATTTTTTTATATTTTGCTAGCCATCTTGCTGGCCTGGGAGGGGCTGGACCCTCCAGGACAAGGCAATTCTTAGAGATAGCAAAGGGCTTTGGGCCTAGAGCATGTCTTTCACATGCAAACCAACCAATCCCGAGTCTACAGCCTTAACCACATCCTTCTCTCTCACACCCCAAACCAATATTTCCCCTGTGCTAAAGCATCCCAGGGCCATGCCAGACAACTAGAGATCACCCCTACAGCCCAAACTCTGCGGGAATCATTGAAACTATTCTCTCCTAAATGGTTGGCTCTGCCCTGCCTTGCTTTTCCCACAAAAACCCCAACAAAGGATCTGGTTCAGGCTTTCCCCTCTCTCCTTACGTCTTCTGCCACTTGACCAAAACACTTATTCCCCTGTGGTCCTATGTGGCATGTGGTACCCCCATAATTGTGAGCTCAATAAACTTCCTTCCAAATCTAGTTCTTGATTTTCCTCCTGTGGCCACACCAACTGTACTATATACCATAACCAATATTCAGATGCTTAGAACAAATACCCACATGGGTCATGAGATACTTCTCCTGGGAACCCTTTGGAAGACAACTGATTCTTGTCTAACCGAAAGCTTTCATTAAGCAAGACACTCCAAGTGACAAATATTTTTCTATTCATCACATGTAATTCATATATACACTCCTTGACCCAATGAAAAGGACTCATAAAATGACCACGAGACAGAAGAAGCTTGCTGTTCTACTAATCCTGGCCATAGGAACAGAGACAGTCTGCAAAATATTCTACTCTACAGTAGCATTAAATAAAGAGGCCATTAGACTGAGGTGGCTCTAATGCATTGGCACCCTATGTAAGCAAACTCAGTGTAAGTTCCTTTAAATGCCTCAAGGTTGAAAAATCAAAACCTAAGAACAACTGGTCACAAATAGCCAACTAGACTTTCCCAAATCAGGCAACTGCTTAAGTTATAGCCAATGAAATAATTTCCTTGTTTTACTTCCATGTCTGCTCTGTAAAGTCTTTTCCCTAGTTTTTGTCAGCAGAGTGACTCTAATATTTTTTTGGTTTGATGCTGCCTGATTTAAATCGATGTTTGCTCAATAGCCTTTTAAAATTTTTAATATGCTTCAGTTCATCTTTTAATACATGTATGTTTTTTTTCTTTACTGAGCTCTTTTCTATATTATATATCAGAGAATGGTTTTATATATCGGTATTTAAATCGTATATTAAAATACAAAAAAATTCAAATAAATAACACGAGATAGAAGAGTTGGAATATTTCAGGTTCAGTTCCTATTATGTAAAAGCAAGTAGCAAATAGAATTCATCAGCTTAATAGCAGAATTAATGACAGGTTTGATTATTTCATCATGCAATTTCTGTAATTATAAGGCTTACATACATCTAAATATTTCACACTGGAGGATAAGTTTATTTGTGCGCTTGTCTTAAATAGGGCAGAAACTTTTACCTACTGGAAAATACTTGGCAAAGGAGTAAAACTGCCAAAAGTGTATGCATACAGTTTAATGCTTGACAGCACCTAAGAATATTTCTCCATGGAAGGATCCCTTGGGCAGTCCCATTAAAGTTGAATGTTTGTTAAAGCGATAGGAAGTACAAAGAGCTCTGAATAGTACTTAATCCATTTATGACTAAGGGTTCTCTAAAAACCTTTCCCCACCTACACACACAGTGAGTTTTTGTTTCCATAGAGAGCTAAATAAAGTAGGCCGAATAACTGAATTCCTTTTGGGCTTAGAAAGTTAGAAAAAAGACAATTAATTCCTACAGCAACTGGCAGTCACTGTGGAATCAGATGGCTTTCTTTTCTCAGAGAATAAAAAAAGGCAATCAAATAGCTTTTCTAAATAAGAATATCAGATAATTTGCTGGTAAATTGACCCAAACACCCAAGGCTCTAAGGTAAATCTCTCTAATGTATATCTGCTTCCCTTTGAAACTTTTTAGAATGCAACAGGAATATAAACATTTATTTAAAAAAAAATCTTTGGAATTTTAAAATAATAACAGACAGTCTGTTCTCTCAGCATAGAAAGGGCTGATAGAAAGCTAATTATAATTTCAAATGGCAGTGATAAATCCTGATAACTTACTCAAATTTTGGCCAAACCTTAAGAAAAGTTGTAGCAACAGAAATGTATGTATTATCCTCAGACATACATGCTCACCTCTGTATCATCAGAGAGAAAAGGAAGAGGAAAAAACAATCACACCCTAAATACCTTAGGACCCTAAGCAGCTACAGAGCTTGCGTGATTTAAGGGGAAAAATTTAAAATTCTTAAAATCAATGTTAAATATGCTCATAATAGGGACGAGGGAAGGAAGCACTCAAATAACATTGAACAGTGAAACAGCTATACCTTTACCTATGCTTCCTAAATTCATAAGTGCCTAGTTACATGTATGTAGAATTGTTTTCCTCTCTTCCCTTTACTCTGTCTACCTTTTAAATAATCTCACAATACCACTATACACTCTCATAGTAAAATTAGTTAATTCTTTAATTTATTTCTGCTTCCATTTGTAACAGATCCCAGCTATAATCTAAAAGTGATATAACTATGTGAAAAAATTTTTTCTTCATTTATTTCTTCAAAACATGGTTATGATAAATAGATAAAAGGAATAGGAAATAATAAGGTATCATTTCAGAGAGATAGAATCAAAAAGACCAAACACCTTGTTAAATTAAGAAGAATTTTATTGGTACATACTTAATTAATAAAGCAATGAGATAGCCTATTATTATTCAGATTTTTTCCCAAAAGTAAAAGATAATCTCAAAATAGATAACATAAAACAAAGAAACAAGAAAATCATGATAAATCTATAGGTATAGAATAATTCCTAGTTTGGTTCCTTGTATAACTTGTTACTGAGTATACATATATTATAGTATGTTGCCCTAACTAATTACTCAAGTTAAACTAAATGTAAATAAGAAAGGGAGGCAGGCAGGGAAAAAAATATCTCCAACTTCATTTGAAGAATGGTAAACAGAATAATTGAGAATGAAGAGAAGTCTCATTTGGTAAAATTACACATATCTGATCTGCTCTGAACATTCTACCTGTTACCTTGCATAATCCGTTGAATGCACATATAGGCATCTCATTATGCAATGCTGTAGTGGCCTAATTTTTAAATCATAAGCATCCAATATTCTCCACCAAAGAAAAGCTTGTTAAACGGGCCTTTTTATTCTAATGGGATATTTTCCTCAGAACCACTTAAATATTCACTTTGAGTCAATATACTGACATAAACTTAGAAAATTAGCACCCTGAATTCTGCTGCTAGGCATGTAGTTAATAACATAAATCTGTTTTTGCAGCAGAGAAGTGAAGGCTCTGCATTTAAATGATAACTAGTTTTGGAGAATAAAACAAGAGGCAAAATGCATCATGTGCAGATACATTTCTATCTCACTTTGGGCAAACATAAAACTTTTTTATTAGCACTACAAAGATTTAATTTAAAAACGTACGAACTCAATGGCATGTTGGGAAGACAACTGCTGAGACTAAGTAAATTTTATAAATAAATTTATTACTTTTGGTACATTTGTCCTATTAAAAGTATCAAAATGTTACAGCAGAAGCATAATTTCCATTAAGAAGGAATGATTCTTCTCATAAAAATATTGTCACAATACATTCATGAAGATTAAAAATTCTTAAATAGAGTCCATCTTCTGAAAGTCTAAAATACTTAACTGGTATACAAGCTTGAAATTTTCACTTAAACAATGAAAAAGATGCTGCAAATATATCTTTGAATAGGATTTCCACAATATAGATATGGTAACTATTTATCTTAATAATTCTTATGTTCAATGATATATGAATACCATGCTAGGTGCCACAGTACTTCAAATATATAGATAGCATATAAAAATAATCTCAAAAGCCATATTTAATTTCATTCTTGTATGACAGAGAGAATAAATTATACTATCCTTGTTTTATGGATGAGGACACTGATTTAAAGGAGGGAACCGACTTAAGTGTACAAAGAACATTGAAGAATCAATACCACAAGCACCTGCAAAGTCTTGTTGGCCCATATGAAGGCTCTGAACTAAAATAAATTTAAGTGGCATGTAATTTCCATGAGGGCAGGACATTGTTTTTTATTCACCATTGTATCGTTAGTACCAGGGGATACAACACTAGCTGGTTCTTAATATTTGTTGAATATACAAATGAATAACAGAAGGTTTGAATTCTAACTAAAATGGTTCTGAATGCTTCCACTAACAGGAGACTTGCTACTTCTTAAATCAGAATTCTAAACAACACACATTATTGAGACAAATATAAACTTTGAACAGTCTCTTAAAGTAATCATTGTGTTTTAGAGATTTCATAATAACTTACCTGAACATAGAGACCCATCAGATGGCTTAATTGAAGCCTGCAAACATCAGATGGCTCAGTCAGGGCTATGCTAGTCACATTTTAAGTTAGGATGACGACTCAAGTTTAGAACTAGAAGTTCCTCTCTCTCTCTCTCTCTCTCTCTCTCTCTCTCTCTGTGTTTTCAAGATGAAGGGAGAAGGAGAAGAAAATGATATCAAGCATATGTGTCTGCATCAAGAGGGAGAGTGAGCTGAGCAGTTGATATAATATCTAGGCTGCTCAGAGGGTATCATTTAATAGAGAAGGACTTCAATATAAAAAGGACTACTTATTGATCCAGTCAGACCATCTATCCTTCCTCTAATTATAATAAAGTCTATAGCCCTAACTCTGATTAACTTTGTACTTTTACTAAAAGATACAATATTTAAGTATATTAAATTATGAATTAGTAATTCTTACATAAAGTATGAAATAAATGAATATTTAAACTGTACATGTTAATGCGAATTGGAAGAAGAAAGCCCCCAGAGTATGATACACATCACAGAAGAAAATCGTTATTGAAGGAGACAGTATTTAAGCATATCAAATGCTGCTGAAAGGTCCAGTAAAATACAGAAAGTCCATTATCTACTGAAGTTGATAACAGGATTTATAGCAGCTATGACAGAGAAGTTCTGATGAAGTGCTGACGTGGGCAGAAGCACAATCTTCATACAGAAACCTGGAGAAGAGTGCTTTCTTATTATAGACGTGTAATGTGTAAAATAAATTTGTAGAGATTCAAAGGAAGAAGATGATTCTGTACAAATCTTTGTAATTTATGTTCTGGCTCATTAATGTCATTTAACACTTCACAAGGATATTATTTTGGCTTGGTTTTTCAAAATATATTACACCTTCATAATTCAATTAAATATATTATTCTACCCAGGGCTACAATTCATTGGAAATGGTTCCTGGTGGCTCAAAGTTGGTTTGACATTAGAATCCTATATATGAAAATCTGTATCTAATACTCATCAGCAACTCCAATAGCTTCTAACTGAGATTTATCTGTATTAATTGGCTGAAAAGTATAAGTTATATGTGATATACATGAATGTCTGACTTGAATAAAGTTAAGATGGTACACTAATTAATTTTGTATGGTGTATTTGTATTTCATGATTCTTACAAACAGCATGTAAGTGCATATATAGTATGAAAATTATGAAGGCACAGGCACTATTCTTTTCAAATAACTCTGTAGTACTGATTTACAATTATAAGCAATTATTTTAGAATATCAAATTAGTGTGGTTAGAAAGGAAGTTCTATGCTGTTGACCTAAATTGAGAATATTTGACTACACAAATTGGGAGAAAATTCTAATTTTCTAATCTCACCAATATTAATTATTACAATATAATTTTCTAATTATTATTATTAATTGATTATTCTATTTATAGTTATTATATATCCTCACAAATTATTAATTATTAGCTAATATTAATTAATATTAGCTTACCGATAGATCTATTATATGCTTTCTGTAAGACTGTTTAAAAGAACTGCATGCTTTTATTTTTTTCTGCATACCTTTAAATAGGATCTGACACAATCATTAGTGTGCAAAAAGCCAGAATGTCTACTAAACTTACCCTGTTATTTCTAACAACCTTTAGAAAAATTTCATTAATCTTTTCTTAGAAAAAGAAAAAAATATTTGAAATTAACTAAATAACAATGCTTAACAACCATTTTCCTTGCAGGCTTGAAGGGAAAAAAAAAAGATTCCTGGATATTACATATTATATTCCACAGAATAATAAACCAAAGCCGCTGTTAGCATAGTAATACAAACCTTATAATGCATCACATTGAGTTTTAAGTTTATGTTGAGAACATAAATCTTTCAGCTCCAAAATATATGGAACAAATGAACTTAGACTTATATACTTAGGTACTTTGTAATAGAAAAAATACTGGATATTAATTATCATGTATCCTTCTGATTAAGCCAATATTCCCAAGAATATGAGGGTGGTATGAATACAGAAGAATATGAGGGTGTTATAAATATTTATGTAATACTTTTATATGAAGATACTCTCAAAATCCATGGAAAATATATGTCTTTGAGTATGTTTGCTTATGTCTTTGAGAATGTTTTCTTATATGTTTGCTTTGAGTATGTTTGTTTAAAATATGACTTTGAGTATATTTTTCTATGCCAGTTTACAATTCATAGATCCAATAAGCAAAACACTGCACATTTCCTAAGCAGCTAAAAATGAAAAGGAAATGGAATTAAGCTAAGAGCTACATATACCTAAACAGATATGGTTCCCACAATTAAAAAACATATATTCAAAGTCAGTATCATCTCTAACATATATTTGAAGAATCTAACATATACTAAAAATAGTTAATTTTAGAGTAATAATTTAAGTTAAATGTAGTTTATAAGTTAATAGAAAAAAATCAATGAATATATATGTTCTGAGAAAGTAGAAATATAGTAACGAAAAATATAGAAAAAAATTTTAAAAAAGAATCATAAAGTGAGAAGAAAAAAATTGTAAGCATATAAATAGACAGTATATAATAACTCTTAAGACAAAGTTTTTATGTCAGTTATTAAACAATAATTGTTAAACATCCACTTTTAAAAGAGGAAGACTCCCAGATGTTATAATAAACAAAATACACTGCAATTCACACAGTAGCTGTAGAAGTTACTTTCTTTGTTCCAGATTTTCTTCAAGCACATAAAATTCATCTCTTTTACTATTCAGTGTTCAGCCCTATTCTGTTTCCTATTTCCAAACTTGAATACAAAAATCTATCAATTTGCTTAGCCAGAACAAAGGATCTTTCAGTAATTACAAGAGACACACCCACACACCAAAATAAGATCGTTACACAACTGCAAGTTGCTAATAAGGGTAACAACTAAAACAAAATAATCCAAAAAACAGTGAAGAGTAAATTGACTTCCTAGAAAAAATATTGGCACCATCATAAAAAAACTTGGCAATATGTTTAAGAATTCTAAGACGGTACTTAAGTCACTGATCCAGTAATTCCACTTCCAGAATTTTATCATAATAAGGTTTAAAAAATAATTGTGGAATAGAAAAATGATAGAATCTTATCTAGTTATTAAAATTCATTTTAAAAAGAACATTTAATGGTTTAGAAAAATATCCATAATACACTAAGTGGGAAAATTGAATTATAAGACAATGATTTAACTACATTTCCCACTCTGAAAAAAAATATATGCATATATTATAGTATATGTTATTTAATAACTATATACATATTATGCACAAATATATTCACAAAGAATATATGCACATGCACAAAGCTGGGGAAAGATACCTTAAAAAGCTGAAATAACAGTGGTTATTTCTCAAGGAGGATTATCAGTGAATTTTACTTCTTTAAGATTTATGAATTTGTTTTAATTTCCATAATTTTATGCTTATATAAAGAATAGAACCTATATTCCATGTATAAGCATAAAATTCTTATTAAAAATAGAGTGTCCAGGCACAGAAAACTAAAGCCTTCCTAATTAATTCTAGAAAATTTGTATACTCTGATAACAAAAATATAACAATTTTATTTACTACCAAAAAAATCAACAAATCACTCCCCTATAAAAAGTAATAGCAACAGCAACAACAACAAAAACATGGCTCAAACTAACATGGGAGCAGAAATGTAAATGCCCCAAATCCTTAGTCCAGAGGAATAAAATGAATTCAACCAAAACTTTAAAGAACACTTAATTCTTATCTGAGTCATTATTAAGCTATTGTCTCTTAGTTTTTGAGGACTCCTTGTCCACTCTGCTTTGTAGTGCTAGGAATGGATCCTTTGAACCACAACTTTGTTCTGCTAGCTGGGCTCCCTGTAAGGGTCTCAAAACAAATTCTGAATAAATGGAAGCACAGCTGATGCTCTTAGATGGGGTACTATACTCTGTAATACTGATGGGATACTTTAATACTGTAAAGTATACTGATGGTATATTTTAATAGATCATGTATCAGAATACAGAGTTGAAGATAAACCATGTTTATATGGGTGAATAAATATCAAGTAGTTGGTGTATCCAAAATCACCATGCAATTGATGGACTGTTCAGTAGAAAAACCACCTCACTATATGAAGAAAAATAAAACTGGGTCTCTACATAATCCCTTATAAGTATGTTCATCCCCAAAGGCAACAGATCTAAATGTAAAACGTAAAGCTATAAAGTTAATATACAGTACAAACAAATATCTTTTGGGTCTAAGGCTGGGAAAAAACTTCTTAAATTATAACCTGAAATGCAAAATATAAATAGAATAATCAGTAAATGTAAGCATATGAAAATATGATTTCTACTCAACAAAGGACATGATGGACAAAAATGATGGATGACAGATTTGGACATAGTTTTTGAAGTGTCAATACCTATAAAGAAAAAATATCTAGACTAAGTAAAGAATTCTTACAAATCAATAATTTAAAAAAAGTCACCCCAATAAAAATGTACTCAAGGATACAGGATCATACCAACAAGTGTATGAAAAGATTCACAAGCTCATTAAAACTCAAAGAGACTAAAACAGCACTGGAATATTTTAGACTCATTAAAACTGACAAAAATGATGGGCCAGCTGAGTGGCATGCTCAGTTGGCCTGGGACGCCAGCTCTGAGCAGCAGGGTCCCGGTTTGGATCCCACATGAGGGCCAGTGACACTGCACCCTCTACAGCTAAGATGGTGGACAACAGCTCGACCTGGAGCTGGGCTGTTGTGAGTCGCTGGTGATGGAATAGGTTGCAGTGGGGCTGGCCGGCAGCGGACGTGAGCTTTTGCGTGCTGCCTTGAGCCGCCGTGAGTAGCCATCCAATGGACAGTGAGCAACTGCTTCACCCGGGAAGAGCGCAATGATAATGCCAACATGGGCCAGTGAAGCGACGTCCTCCACAACTAGACTGAAGAACAAAGGGACAGCAACTTGTCTGTTCCACTCCCCCAATTCCTCAATTAAAAAAAATTAAAAAAACCTGACAAAAATAAGAAAGCTCTATCTTTTCAAGTATTGTCAAGTATAAAGCTTTATACATTGTTGACGAGAGTAGGTTCTCTCACAGCTATTACATAGGGCAAACTTCCGGTACTTAAATTAAGTATGCATATACCCTATGACATGTACATGCATACACACACACTTGCCAATACACAGACCCCAGGGAAATATTCAGCAGGTTCATAACTGGAAATATATAAGTATGTTTATCATAGCATAATTAGTGGTAGTTGAAGGTAATCACTAGAGTAATCACTAAAAATTAAATACTACAGTCACAGAAGTTAGTACTGAGAGCAAATGTACATGCAGCAACAGACATTTATTAAAACTCTGGGCTGATGAAAAAATAGTGAAGACCAAAATTAAATATATGGTACAATATCATTTCTGAAAACAAAAACAACATATTCACAATTACAGTGCCCAAGAACATATTCAAATGAAAGCTTTTCACCTCAAATACAATAGAATAGTTGTCCAGGGTGAAAGAGGAACGTGAGTAGAAAGCAGGATTAAGTAAAGAAAGAGAGTACTTGCATAGGCTAATGATATAATAATAACGTGGCACTGAACTAAGCAGCCAGAATTAAGAGGCAGGTATGACTGGTTTTTCCAGCCTTGAGAGGCACCACTCTTCCAGAAAATGAAAAGATTAACTAGACCTCACTTCTTATACATGAATAAACTCTCCTAGAATTTGGGAGATCTGTAGGGCCATAGGAGAGAGCCACATGAAAAGTATGATTCTTTCTAATCTTGGCAAACTGGGAAACAGGATTGTAATATTTTAGGGATACGATGGTATTTTACCCAAAGCTAGAGGTTTGTATGTACTGATTACTACCACAGAAGTTGTTTTTCACTTTATATAAACATGTGTAAGAGAGAGATAACAGTTTAAACCATAGTATTTTTTCTCACTACTTCATGTATCAGTACATCACTTTTCTTTTAACACGCAGGAGAAAACAGAAAAAACTCTATTGCATGACAGATTATAAGTTTTTTGAAATAAACTTAAATTGTCTCAACTGTGGACACAGCAATACCTAAATATGTCTGGCAATCTGCTTCACCCTACAGAAATGTTTTCACTGGATTTGTTGCAATAGCTGTGAATACTGGTAGAGAATTCCTCCAAAAGAAAGGAACAGCCAATGTACAATTGACTCAGTAATGAAGTCCTTACACTGGAAAGTTGGAAAAGAGAGTTTTTGAGTTTAAATCCCAGAAATAAATGCAAGCGGCCAAGGGTTGGTAGGGGATTAAAATTTGTGTGTGTGGGTAGAGAGAACTGAGTTAGTCTAATTTGAATTTGCCTACTGATGTTCTCTGTGGAGATAACAAATTATGCATCTATTACAAATTAGTATTAAGGTATGACAATATTTTCTGTCAGTTTTTACTCTTCTGTTTCTAAGTGGATTTCAGGTTATTCCAAAAAGTGGTTTCACATTCCTCTTTCACCCTAGACAACTATTCTATTGTATTTGAGGTAACCTTGGGAATGCTTGCCTGTATTCTAAGTTCCCAGTTCTTTTGAAAATTCAATCACTTTTTATATGAAACATTATTGCTGAAGGATGCTTAAAATGCTTTCCTATCTAGTGAACCCTTCTAAAAGTGGCTTTAGTAATTAGGACCAGCTACAGGACCTGATCAGAGCTGGAAATAGGAGAAAGGTCACCTTGTTACATTCCGTCTCCATTGCACTTCCCAATTCAGTCTCTGCTCATCAGTCTATCCTATACACCACTTCAGTGTAACTCTCTTGGGCAAGAGATAATCAAGTCCAAAAACGTCCCTGAATGGCATTCAGTGCCTTCCATGGCCTAACATTAGTTAACTTTAATTTCACCTCTTCCCTGTGGCAGGTGCTGTCAGTGTTCCACCATCTCTTTTAGCCCTCCAGGATGCTCTAACATCAGTTCTGGCTATTTTTTTTATTCCCTTAAATTGTAGAAGGCTTTTCTGTCTGTGTACAAACCAGGTCACAAGTGCTGAGGAATTAATATTTGCTTGGGGAAAAGCCCTGAACAAATAACTCATGAAATTTAGTGTATGAGATGTATGTCTTATACGATTTACCTGAATGTCCCAGTGAGATTAAGCTCCAGTGATCCATGTTATTAACTAGCTTAATAAAGCACCTTTTACTAATGCCATCCTTTTTCTGTGTAACTTCTCCTCCCCAAGCCATGTTCCTTGTATCTCCCAAACACATTACTGAGCTCAAAGTCTTGTCTCAGCATCAGCTTACAAAGGAACTGCAACTAAGACAGTTGGTACAAAAAATTATTCTAAGAAGTAATTACCCCACTAACTGATTATTCACTGGCCAAATAACAACAAGGGCTCCACTGCTGGCAGGCAGTGGGGGTGGTGCTAACCCCTGGCATTCTGAAGTAGCTCCATTAGTAACATTCTTACCTGTGGTGAACTGGAAGAGCATAAGGTGAACGGTTTGCATTGGGTCACGTAATATCTCAAGGACTTGAGAGAGTTACACTGCAGGAAGGAAGGTAATTATCAGGACAGTGGTTACTGTGAAAAGCCATCAATGCACTGAAGGATGAAAAATGACATACTCAATTCAGGCAATACCCAACTCAGGGCATCATGTAAAATAACAGGCTTTAAAGAAAAATAATACCATGTATAGAAACATTAGTCTTCTGCAACCAAAAGGCAGTAGTGATGCAAACCAAACTCAGGACCTGGCTGTGCAAGGAACCAAACTGCAAAGAAGGTTAAATTCACAGCCTTATTGGATCTCTTACATTACAGTCAGGCATGGATGGGGAAGGATCTAGAAGAGAGACACCAGATGGATATATGTGAGATCTTGAATCCCCAGATTTTCCTAAAACCTATGGGCCTGCAGAAATGGCTCCTGTACCCTGGAGAGAGGCAAACAGCCTCCCGTGGCTTACAGGATAAGCAGAGGCCCTGCCTCAGGCAGGTGTCTAGCAGATGAAGCCTGCCCTCTACAAGATCTCTCTCTCCATCTCCTTCTAGGATTCTAGGCCAATTATGGTCAATTCTCAGTACAACCCAACTGTGGAAATACTCTGTCTTCCCTTGGAAGAAAAGTTCATGATCAAAAGAACTTCAGGCCCAGGCTAATACGTACAGGCAGGGACTGTGAAACTATATTTGGGAATGGATCTGAGGACTATTGAATATAAGGCCAGATAAAAGAGAGTTGACCGATATGGGACCACTCACTTATGATACAGAATTTAATGACATCTGGAGCCAGTTATTATAGGCTATTGGGATACTTCTTTTAAGTGGGGATTGGGTTGGTGGAGGGTACAGGGTGAGAATGACCTAGAGTAAAAGAGGCAAAAATACCTGTCCAAAGTTTTGATGAGGAATCAAAAGTTTAGAGAGATGAGTATGCTAGATAAGATTAAATGACACTAGAGAATCCAGCAGTTCACTATATTCCTGGGGTGGCCCTGAAAACACTCTTCCAGAAAACAAAAAAAAATGTGCTAATAAGAACAACCTCATCTTGAGAAACTCAGCTATGGTTATCTTTTATAGACCAGATTTGATCATGGCGTTAGGGATCTGCTTAGGAAACTGGTTCACTAGTATCGATAGGAATGATGGGATTTTGTCATAGCAGAGCCAGATGGCAACACTTAGCTATAAGAGGGAAGGTGGATGTAATCGTTCTAAGTGCCAAAACAGGCACCCAAGATCGAATGACAGCCAGGGGGCATTGACGCCCAGGGATCTATGGCATTGCTAACAGATCATGATGTTCCCAGAATGAGATAAATGAGAAATCAATGAGAGTACTGCTGGGCCTAAAAATAACAAAGAATTTTAAGGACAGGTGACATCAAAGCTACTGTCAGCTCTAACAACGAGGTCATTATCCTAGACCACTTTCTGCACTGTATTAGTTTTTACACCCCACGGTTCTCAACTGAAGAGCAAACCAAGTCCCTTTGAAGAAGGTATCCATAATATCATAACAGGCTACAAGTTCTGAGGAATTAACACACAATCCAAAGCAGCCCTTAACCAAAGGACTCTAGAGAATTGGTTTACGAATACAACAGTGCACTTTCCTACAGGCGGGTATAACTCTGAGGCATCTCCCAAAGACATTTCTTGCACTCGAACCATTTTCTCAATGTCTGCTTATATTTAGGTCCCAGGTTCTCTGCAAACCATGCTACAGCCAAATTGAAATAATTATTTTAAGTTTCTTATTCCTTTCTCTTTTCCACCTCTAGCTATCATTGTCATCTCTAGTCTTTCTCTACGCATCCAAATTCTATTCACACTTCAGGCAATTCTCAAATGCTGTAGATTAAATAAAGCTTCCCTAATCTCCCCAAGTAGAGATTTACCCCTTTTTTTATGAGCAATGTGTGTGTATTACTGAAAAACAAAAAAAACAAAGAAAACATAATATTCAGGACAACTGTAAACCTACATGCAAAAGAATGAATTTAGATCCCTTTCTTACACTGAATACAAAAATTAAAGTAAAACTGTCCATATGTTAGGCAGAAGTCATGCATGAGTGACAGGAGGGAGGGGCGACAATACCACCAGTACTTTGCACCGTGCAGGTCTACCGTGCCTCTGTGGTGACTTTCCAGCCTACGAGGCTTGTGGTTAGGTCATCCTGACAAGAAGCAAGTAGAGTCTGACCATAATAATCAGGTTTTTGGTGCTTGGGTATAAAGTCAAAGCCTGACCTTGGCCTAACCTTACCTTCATTAGAATACAATTACAATAAATTACCATTGTGGTTTTAACCCTGCTCCCCGCTGGTTTTTCTGTATGCGTTACGTGTAAGCACATGAATAGAAAGGAATAGGTTATATAACTTAAACATGTCAATCAAATCACCAAAATCAGCACATCACGTGCAGGCTGGCTCAAAATCTTCCATAAAACATCAGACCTCAAACCCTTTCGGGTCATTATCTCTCTCGACTTGGCCCATTTTTCCTTTAGAATGTATTCCAATAAAGTTTACTTGCTTTATTTCACTTTGCTAATCTGTAATTCTTTGCTACGCTGGCAAAAAGGACTGAGCAGTTAGGCTTAAATGTAAGAGCTAAAGCTATAAAAATCTTAAAAGAAAATAGAAGTATACCTTTGTGACTTTGGACTAGTCAACAGTTTCTTAGATATGAAACCGAAGGAACAAGCTACAAGAGAAAAAAGTAGATTACTCTGACTTCAAAATTAAAAACTTTTGTGCTTGTATAGAGTTAATTATGAACCCCAAATTTCACTCTAATAATTCTGATAGGTATGTCAGTCATGAAGTGACAGTCATGCCACAGCATCACGTGAAAGGCGTACCCAGTGAATGCCCTAAACAGGTAACACCAAGACGCAGGGTGGAGTGTGACTATCTGGACGGCTTTATTGGACTGCAGATGGGTGCACCACACCCAGTCTCAAGCATAAAAATCAGAGCTCTCTGATGGCTCATCGCTCAGGCCTCAACTGATGAGTTGACAGCGCCCTGCACTCATCCTAAACAGAGTGCTTGAAGCCTCGCCCCCTGACCATCTCACCAGCCTGGCCTGATGCCCTAAGTATGCACCCCAGCACTTGAGGGACTCTCATTGAACACCAGACTCTCTCTCTCATCCTTAATTGGTTGCAAACCTGTGTGACCCTCTTGTGTGAAACTGCTCTACCTCGACTACTGGAGACTATTCTCTGGCTGGAGCCTAGGTTAATGCCCATGGTAAACAGAGTCAGTAGGACTAGATCCATGGCTTTATTCTAATAAAGTCTGAGATTGTGGAGAGACACAAACATGTGTGAGAATGCCACGTCCTGCTCACAACAGTGCTGATAATAATATAATGAAGAAAGTATTATATTATCCCGAAGAATGGGAGAAACTATTTGTAAATCATATATCTGATAAGGGACTTGTATCCAGTATAAAGAACTCATCCAACTAGACTACAAAAAGACAACCCAATTTAAAAAAAAAATGGGCAAAGGATCTGAACAGAAATTTCTCCAAAGAAAATAGACAAATGGCTAACAAGCATATGAAAAGCTCTCAAATCATTAACCATTAGGGAAATACACATCAAAACCAAAATGTGAAATCACTTCACACCCACTAGGATGGCGATAAACAAATTTACAGACAATAATCCACGTTGATGAAAATGTAAAGAAACTGGAACCCTCACTGCTGATAAGAATGTAAAGTAACAGCCACTTTAAAAAACAGTTTGGCAGTTTTTCAAAATGTTAAACAGTTACCATGTGACCCAGATATTCCATTCCTTAGTATACAGTCCAGAAAAGTAAAAACATACTTCCACATAAAAACTTGTAAATGAGTATTCATAGCAGCATTATTATATTAGCCGAAAAGTGGAAACATCCTAAATATCCACCAACAGATGAATGGATAAATAAAAAGTTGTATATCCCTATAATTAAATAACATTTGACAATAAAAAAGCAGTAAATAAATGCTAAATTAATAAAAAGAAATCCATGCTACAAAATGGATGACTCTAGAAAACATTATGGCAAGTAAAAGAAGCCAGTCATAAAACCACATATATTGTGTGATTCCATTTATAGGAAATGTCCAGAATATGCATATCTATAGAAGTAGATTAATGTCTGCCTAGTGCTGGAGGTTGGGGTGGGGTGAGGTGGGAGGGTTAGGGAGGGATTACTAATGGGTACAAGTCCCCTTTGAGGTAATTAATATATTCTAAATTTTGTTGTGATGGTTTCACAATCTGTGAATATACCAAAATCATTGACTTGTACACTTTATTTATTTATTTATTTATTTATTTATTTTTAAAGATTTTTTTTTAATTGGGGAACTGGGGGATGGGAACAATGCTGGGGAATTGGGGGAAGGGGAACAGACAAGTTGCTGTGCTTTTTTTTTTTTTCTTTTGTTCTTCAGTCTAGTTGTGGAGGACGTCGCTTCACTGGCCCAAGTTGGCACCATCATTGCGCTCTTCCTGGGCGAGGCAGATCAGTTGCTGG
>NW_017732414.1:118142-161302 GCF_001890085.2 Hipposideros armiger | reverse complement strand
CACTGCAGCAGGGGCTTCAGCCTATGCAACCCAGCTCCAGGTTGAGCTGTTGTTCAGCATCTTAGCTGTAGAGGGCAGTGTCACTAGCCCTCATATGTGGGATCTGAACCGGGGCCCTCTGGCGTCCCAAGCCAGCTCTTAACCAACGTGCCACATGGCTGGCACTGACTTGTACACTTTAAATGGGTGAATTTTATAATATGTGAAGTATATTATTTATTAATTAAATGGCATATTAATAAATATATTAAATAATGATACTCATCCTTTTCTCTGTTTTACATCATGTCTGTATTATTTAAAATGGTCTAGGTGCAAGTTAAAAAATCTTAAAGAAAAAAGTAGAATTCACTGGTTTCTACAGTACTTCAGAAAGTAAAGGGATAGAGCTTGTTTCTGGGAAGGAATGGATTCCAAAATTCAAATGTTGTTAGAATTTTCAGTCCTATTCTCTAGTGTTTGTTTATTGGCTTTCATCTACCTTACAGTATATAGAGTTTTTTCATATGAAGGTAAACATGGCTACAAGGAACTCAGGGTTTAAATCCTTATAACTTTTTCTTCTTCATTTTATACTTTGGAATTCTATAGCTTGTTTTCAAATCCCAACTCCATAATTCACAAGCTATGCGATTTGGGAGATTTATTTTGTTCCTCAATATTTAATCAATGAAATAAAATTAAAAGTATCTAGCTTATAGTTATTTCAATCATTTAATGAGATAACACATGCACAATGTATAGCATAATATCTAATATGCAGGTATATATTAAAAATGTTGGTTCCTAACCTAGAGGAAAGTCATCCAGGTTAGTGAAGGGAGGTAAGCCCCTAACTTAATTGTCAGGAACTATTAGGTTCCTGTAGGCCAATAAGATATTTCTTTCAAGAAATTTGAATTCAGAAACATGGGATTCAGGGTGGGGTGTCGGTGGGAGCACCAGTTAGCATTTGCAACTAAGTGTGAAAAGTTTATTACATAGAGTGATATAAAGACATGAGAGCAATGTGGACATCTTGCTTATGAAGAAATTAAACACTGGGTGAAACTAAAATCGTGACTTATTCCCACTACTTTTTTAAGTCTACATTCTCCTACCATGGGATCTCAATCATTCTGATGATTTTAAATATCCTCCACATGTCAATAATTTCCAAATTTTTATCTAGAGCACTGATTCCCTCCATCAAACTCCAAACTCATATATACAACAGCCTTTTCAACCCATTGGATGTCTAATATTCATAGTCATCAAAAACAGGGTTGAAACAGAACTCTTGATTGGATCGTTCTACTCCTCTACTCCCTTTGAGTCTTAAGTTTTGTTCTACCAATGCCACTGCATTACTGTTATCTAAATTCCTTTCAATGACTCCTTGTTAATATTCGCTTATTTTCCAGATCACTTTGTAATTTATTCCTGCTCTGTTAATATACTTAAAGACAAGTCCATCAGTATTTTACTTCATCCAATGTTTATTTTTGTCATTACTGTGATTCAAATTTTCTATACCTTTTATTTTCTTTCCTATACTGGGTTTGTGGAATTATCTGCACAACTTTTTCTCCATTTTATTAAATTTTATTTTAATGCATTCCTGATCACAGGGACAATTCTCCTACCAAATAAATTCATTCAGGTCTTTGCAAAATGTATCTCCTAGCTTGTTAGGGACCCCTCTTTATGGAATTTTAAGGTCTGCAACCAGCTGTTTACTTCACATACCTTATTTTTATTCCAAAGTCATAACAAACAACCAGAAGGAATGAAATTGTGAATAGAGTCCCTTAAATTTCCTTCCAGAACCTCAAAAACCTGGTAGTTGCTTCCTAGCTTTGTGGTAAGTGCATTATTTATATGCGTTTGACTTATGCTGGGTTACCTGCAGTCTAGCCAACTCAATAGGTCATAGTTACCTGGATATGCTTATACTTCCTGATTCACTCATCAGAGTTAGCTACTATTACCTATCTGCCTCTTATTAGGTGTTTCTCAATAACATTCTGGGGGAGGGGGAATACAAAGAGAGAACTTTCTTCTAATGATCAATTTCTAAGCCACTTCTCTGTGTGTATGAATTGGTACTTCTTCAGGAGGACTTATAAAGGGATTCACATGTATGAATACTGTTCTAAAACTTATGTTTATTTCTTTTTACAGCATGGAACATTTTTCCACTTAGCAACCTTTTGACACCAACCTGCAGAAACATTTGCTCAGAAGTGCAGAGGGCATGTTTACTCTATTTGCTACTGAAAACGGATTCACTTAACTATGAAAAAGACATGAGTTTTAAACATTTTTATCCCTCAGAGCTACCAGCAAATTATTCTTCAGCTGGTTTCTTCAAAGCATTTTTCAAATCAAACTGCAGCCTGTATTTGCTTGTACTTGTAACACTTTTCAAGTGACTCCTATTTTTTAATTAAAATGCATTCATCTGAAAAATCATTAGCATAATGTGTGAGAAAGTGGGAAATATTAGATTTACTGACATGGATAATAAGATGAGTGTTGTTCATTATACATAATTTTAAATCACTGAATTCCTACTGTGAAGGTTAAAATAAAGATTATTGACTAAAAAGTACCAGCTACAACCTGTATTTTTAAAATTTCTCACTGCTTCTGAAGATGTATCACTTAACATCTTTTTAGATCATATATTCCTTTTTTGCTATTAATCCTAAAATTTAGCAAAAATGAGTTAAGAAAAGTCTAAAGATACTGATGCAAATATTGAACAGAACCAATTCTAACCTCCACAACTTTAGTGGAAATTCTTTACATATCAAAATCTGTGTGCCTTCTGACTCCTCGGAAATATGCATTACTAAATATCTTAAATATTTCTTGCATAGGCATTGAAAAACCATAAAGAGAATGAATAAATATCAAGTCTATCCACATCTATTCATAAAAATTAAAATACATAGATACCTGAATAAATATAAGAGATATAGCATGTCCAAGGATAAACAGCACTCAGTATTTGGAAAGATGCATATGATCCAATCTTTTTGAACAGAACGCGGTCAACACATATAAAATTAAATTTTGTATACCTTTGATATGTTATTTCTACTACAATCATGTGTTGCTTAATGACAGGGATATGTTCTGATAAATGCATCATTAGGCAATTTTGTCGTTGAGCAAACATCAGAGTGCACTCACACAAACCTAGATGGTCTAGCCCGGTACACACCTAGGCTGTAAGGTACAGTCTACTGCTCCTAGGCTACAAGCCTGTACAGCATGTGACTGTACTGAATACTGTAGGTAGTTATAACACAATGGTACTTGTGTATCTGAACATAGAAAAGGTACATTAAAATGTGGTATAAAATATTTAAAAATGGTCCCCTGTATAGGGCACGTAGCATAAATGGAGCTTCCAGAACTGGAAATTGCCCTGGATGGTCAGTGATGAGAGCTGAGTGACAGTGAAGGCCTCCACTGCTGTAGGCTTTATAAACACTGTCCCACAAGCCCTCGCTCTGTTTCCTTCTATAGGGTCAGATATAGGACACTGAAGCTGTTAATGCTGCTCCATGAACAGAGCTGTGGTCTGGATTGATTGGAAATATCCAGAAGAAACCGGCTGAGTAAGAAGTGGATCACTGTAATAGTGACCATCTGGAGGGAGTGAAAGGTGGCCTGAGGATCAGTAGGAATAAGAAATCAAGATGGAGAGATTAAGGAACATAGAGTACTTGTACAGGGTCACAGGTCCTCCACAAAGAAGTTACAGCAATATACTCTGAAAGCTATCAAGCTACATCTGGGAAAGCTGTAGCGCCCTTTGAATATGTAGCACTGAGGGGACAGGCTCCTCTGTGAAAACAGGTCCGTAGCTGGCTGATTGCGATATAATCTGTACTCAAAATTGAGGTGCTATGAGCGAGAGGGAATTGATTGCTAAGCCCCACAGATATTCTCCCATCAGAGAAAAATAATTCCTCACAAGTTACATATCGTTCTGTTTCTTACAGGAAAATCAGACCCGTTATAATCTTATGGAACCACAGTCACATATGCAGTCCCATCGTTGGCAGAAATGTCATTATGCGGCACCTGACTGTATTAGAAGTGTGTTCTACAGAAACACATCACAAACATGTTCACTGAGCAGTACTTCTAATAGTGACTAATCTGAGACAAATGAAATGTCTACAATAGGTCATTGGGTTAATTATGGTTAATCTATATTTTAAAATATATTATGGGTGTTACTATAGCTCATTAATCATTGAAATCATTCAATAATTCTTTCATTAAATATTTATTAAGAACCTGTAAGGTGCCAGAGAATATTCTACATTCTCAGCGAATATATTAAACAAAGTTTCTGTTTTCACAGAATGTTTATTAGGTGATAGTTACTTACAAGAAAATAAATGAAAAAAAACATAAAAATAATACAAGTGGTGAAAGTGCTATAGAGAAAAATAAAGGAGATATGGTAAGGGACCTGGGAGTGAATGAGGGAGGTATTTTATAGCATTAATCAGGGAACACTTCTCTGATGTAGTGATATTTCAAACTTAACTGAAGGGACAAGCCAAGAAAAAAATCTGGGGGAACTGCATTAAAGGGAGAGCAAACGGATCAAAGGGCATGAGTTGTGAGCAACCAGGGCTTATCTGAGGAACGGCAAAGGCCCAATGTGACTAGAGGTCAGTGTGCAAGTGGGGAGCGGTAAGATGTGAGTTCAAAGAAAAAGCTGACAGGCAAGATCACCAAGGCTCTAGCAGGATTTGGGCTTACTCTTAAAAGAGTTCAAACCCCTATAAGGTTTTGTCTGGAGGAATGACAAGATCTGACTTACATTTTAAGTGAGCCATTCCGGTTGCTGTCTGGATAATATGCTGCAAAGGGCAAGTGAGGAAGGGACATCGCTTCAGATGCTATTTAACAGTCCAAGTGAGAAGACATAGAGCCTGGTTTAGTATGGAAGCAGCAAATGTAATGGTTCTGGATATATTTTAAGTTTGACCTGATCAAACTTGCTAATGGTTTGGATACATGGTATAAAAGAAAGAGAGATTGACAAATATGAGATAGATCAGCATGTGCTGATACAGAAAGTCGCCCATGAAATACTGTCAACTGAAATACAATAAATCTGCAAACTAATGTGTAGAAATGGACCATTTTTATTTTTTTACAAAAATCTTGGAAGATAGATACCAAGTTTTAATAGCAGTTAACTCTAAGAAAGGAAGCGGGAGCTGGAAACTTTCACATTTTATTTCCTGGACTTCGGTATTATTCGAGTTTTTTACTGCTAGCAAATATAATTTCTGTAACTTTTAAAGAAATTTTAAAATTGCTTCATTACTGGAAGAAAGAAGAGATGATGACATGTATAATGAGTCTTTAAATTAGAAATAGAGTTCTGATAAATGATACAATTTTTAATAATATTAATACTAAATGAATTTCCTGATACAACTTCCAAGAGATAGTGATTTAATAATTAAAATGTAAATCTTATACATTTTTCTATAATATAAATACTAAGTTGAATTTCCAAATGCAATTTCTCATTTAAAAAATATCTGGCATACAACAAAGCATGTAAACCCAAGTACATGCTGTATAGAAGAACAGGCTATGAAAACTCCAGAAAATCCTGAATTCAAATAGTGACCCTGACACTGGTTAACAGAAAGTAAGTTCAGAAAACAGATCTATGAATGCTAGTCACTGTCTTCAGCAGTGCTTTTCAGGCCATATGACAGAAGTCTCAGACCACCACTAGCTCTCACCCTTGCCTAGATTGGGTGTATCAAGAGATGCTAAATGATGAGGATCATTTCCTGGTAGAGCATGGAGCACTGGGCTAGGTACCCAGCTTGGGTGATGAAGAAGGGTTAAGTTTTCCAAGAACCCCAGCTGTTAGGATTAGACCTATCCAACTTCTCTGCCTTAGCTCGAACCAAGTAAACCAGTTTCCTTACTGAGAAGCAGTAAGTCACCTCTTTCCTTTAACTCTTATCTTTCTTTCCTCCTCCCTAGAAACCACGCTGCTTTTCATGACCACCCCAGGTCCCCAGGTCATAGAGGTCTCTTCTTTTTCTGAATTGCTGTAAATGTATGGACTATGATACCATAGGTTTTTTTTTTTCTTGCAAGTGAGATTTGAAACAGTGAAGCAATTAAAGAATAAGAAATAAATTGTTTTCACTATCATAATGTCACTGTCAAAAAATGATATTAGTTCTCAACACATTGTGAACCAGTGACGCAGATTTGAGTCTATATATTTAAATGTCCTGTCCTCAATGTGTTAATGAAATAAAAAGAAAAGCCAAGAAGTCGACACTAAAATATACTTCAGAACCAAGGAATGGTAAAAGAGGAAAAATAAATGTGGACTAAATAATAAGAAAATTACAATTAGGCATCACCACCTCTCTTAAGTCACTAATTTAAATAGAAAAATATTTAAATCTTTAATAATGAAAACTAGCCAGATATCATAGGCATTGGTAGAAAACTAATATATATCACCATGAGGGATGGTAATTATGAAGTGTATAGCAATATAGATATGTAAAGTAAAAAGTGAATAAAATTGAACTTGGACATATACACTATAATATTAATGCTCAAAAATGATTTTATAGAATCAAGAGGTTTGAGAGTTGACAAATAATTAGCTATCAAGGAATTTCTTTGGAAGATTATCTTCCATGAATAATGATGATTACGTGCTTCTATTCAACTTCCATTGTTCAGTTGCTTGAATTGAAAAATCCAATGACCATAGTCATTTTTCCAGGGACTAATATATAATAACTGAAAAAAAGACACAGTCCATGACTTCACAGAGTTGCAACTACATGGGGGAGAGAACCACAGCTCATATATCAAGGGCAATAAGAGTACTCCCGATATCTTGCACAGGGTACTACAGGGGACCAGACCAGCATCAAGGTTAACTAACTCTTGCCTGAGAAGTCCTAGGCTTCATAGACCAGGCATGACATCAGTATTTTAATTAGGGAGTGAGTCATTTGGAGCAGACCAAGAGATAGAAAAACAAGAGAATCCATAGTCGGTAGAGAGAAGAACATGAGAAATTAGGCACATAGCACACTAAGATGTCCACTGTGGTTGGAACATAAGGCTGATGAAAAGCAGGGATATGAAGCAGTAAAGGTAGATACACACTAGGTTTTCAAAAACCCATAAAGCCTGCTAAACAACATAATTTTAGATAATGGCAAGACACCAAAGGTTTTAAAACTGAGGTCTGACTGAAGAACACCTCCCCTATGGAATTAGTCAATATAAAGAATTAATATTAAGACTTGAATTTCCAGTAGTTATTATGGATTATGGTGCTGATGTTCACATAAAAGTTCTGGGTTGTAGAAAATAATTTGATAAATATCTAGCTCTGTATGATTCTAGTGTCATAGATGAGATGTCCCAAAAAGGCTAAGTTTAAGCAGTAAAGAAAAAATGGAAGAAAAAAAATAGTGAAAACACTGACATTGAAAAGCAGAGAGAAAAGAAAAAAAATGCAATTTAAAATTGTATTTATAATAAGTCAAACTTTTCTGGAATTAAATAAATTCCCTATATTCCTCTTTCCTCCTTTTTAAGTATTCTGTAGTCATTAAACTTGCTACCTATTTTAACACTATATCATTTTGTGGCAATCCATATTAATATATAGGTTTAATTTCATATACTAATAGATAACATGTATATGCACTTTTCTTAAAAATTTCACTTCTCAAAATAATTCCACAAAGTCATTCATTATTATTAACCAAACTTTACAAATAAAGAAACTGAGGTAGATAGTGGTTAGATAACATGCCCAAAGTTACACAGCTAATAAATAATGGAGCAGAGATTTGAATCCACAGCCTATTATAATGCTTTTCTATATATTTCATACCCTTTGCTGCCAGTAGCTACTTATGTTTTATGCTATCATTTAGATTTTAATAATTTCAATTAAATTCTACATTAGAATTAAATTTAAAATAAGTGAAACACCACCTACAATCCCTTCTCTTCAATCAGTAACCTGGCCAGATTCTCATTTATCTTGGACCTGGCATATTCCTATACATAAGCAGCAGTGTTCTTCATTTTTGAATTAGCAATTAAGTGCAACAGACACAATATTATAATATCAAGGCTACATCTAACATCACATTTATTCAGCATTATGAAAGGTTATAAGGCATGCAACAAAATACTATACATAGCAACAGCACAGCAGAAGACTCCAAGGCTTCCAAATGTCCCACTCTCTCAGAACTTAGGATACACACAGTTAAAAGAGGCATGGAGGGTGGTTGAAGACAACCTCATTTCAGAGAACCTATCAGCTCTGGGGCTCCTGAGGCTTTTATACCCAGCTCCACTTCTCTGTGCATCAATGCTGGTTAGTTATTACCCAGTAAGCCATCTCTACAATTAGGAATAGGTGTTTTGTTCAACAAAAACCTGGATAGATTCTCATCTATCTTGGACCTGGTATACACCTACAAATTCCTTGAATTTGTGGTGCAAGGAGGCATGTCTGAGGTAGAGAAATGATTACTAACCAAATATTACTAGTTTTCTTCTACCATGAAATTATATTATATATGACATGTCTAATTAAATTTTATTAAAATGTAATTACATCTTAAATACTTGGTAACATTTTCTTTTTCTTAACATTGATTGATTTTTGAAATAGCTAATATCTTTTCTCCTCACTTGCAGGGAAACAAAGAAACATCAATAAAATTTGCTACATCTTCCTATAATTTAAAGAATGTACTGATCCATAAGTTTTGAAATATACTTTAAAATATCCAAAATTACACTAAGGTCTGACATGAACTGCAACAAAAGATAGATTTAGTAGTCACAAAGAATCTTAGTTTGTTTTATGTGTGGTAGTTGACAAGCAATAATGAAAAACATTTCCTTGATAACATATAGAACATACAAAGCACACAAAGTGTACATGAAAACAACTGATCTTTAAAACAGTCATTTTTAAATGAGTATGTATATTTTAAAAGACATACACAATTACCAATGTGCAAAAGAAAATCCCAATTTTTGCCATTGTAATTTTTTCAAAAATGATTGGGAAAAATAATCCAAAACATCTACAGATTTTCATGTTTTTAAATCCCATGAAGAATTTTACTGAGAAAATACTGATTACAGTTTTGCTATATTTTCTCTTCTCCATGTACATTTTATGGCTAATATTATTTCTTGTGCATTAGAACCATAATGATTTTAATTGCTACAAACTTGCTCTCCTTCATTTTTACATGGCCTTTAATATATATTTCAAGTTCTCAACTTAACTCTAGCAATTTTATTGGTAATTATAGATTTACATATTTTTCATCTTTTCATTAAAGACATTAATCCATAAGTACACTTTTTGTGCTACACTATACACTTTATATTTATTTTTTACTTAATCATCAAGAAATCTACAAAGGTAAGTAGTAGTAGTTCAGATGTTTTACAGATGAGGAAACTGAATACAGAATTATTAGGTACCCTGACCAAAGTCATTCAGGCTCATATTTTTATTTTGGTGGGCTAGGAATGTATGCTACTTATTAGAGTAAGTTGGGAACCTATCATAAGCTCCAATACATGACTTACACAGTCTTTATTAGCCTTGGTCATTTATAGGTTAGCTGATCATTTAATTTGCCCAGATATACAATTCATGAAATACAGAGTGAACGAAAACTACTCCATTTCAGGGAACCCATCCACTCTGGGGCTCCATACTGGACAGCACAGGTCTATAAAGGCAAACAGATTATTAGGGGGACAGCAAGTATGGAATCAGATAATCTACTCAAGAGTCTATTTTATGAATCCAGGGAAAGATGACGGTATCATGGACAAGGAGTGGATGCAATAATGGTGTTAAAAGGCAACGAAAATTTGAATATATATTTTTTAGGTAAAGCCACATAAATTTGCTGTTGAATTGATTACAAAATTTAGGAAAAAGTAAAGTTGAGCATAACTCCAAATTTTTGTCTAGAGTTACAGGAATTCCAGAATTTCCCTTTTGTGAAACCAAGATGACATTCAAAAAAACAGACTGAAGTGAGTAGATGAGGAATTCGGATTTGGGTATATTATATAAGATAGATGCCTGACAGACGTCCACATTAAGCAGGTACAATCATGGAGATGATGTTTGATTTCAGAGGGTAAGTCCAGGCTGGAATATCAATTTGAGATTCAGTAACATATCTCAAGTCTTGAGACTGACCAAGACCATATGGAGAGTAAAAGTCAATGCATATAAGAGTCAAATTATTGGTTCCTGGAAGAGAAACCAGTTAAGGAAATAGAGAAGGTAAGAAAATAAACAAAACGGATTGATATTATAGAAGCCAAGTCACATAATTGTTTCAGAAAAGAGGTATTACATGTGATAAACACTGCTGACAAATCAAGTAAGGTGAAGGCTGAAAATTGACTTCTGCCTTTGACAATATGAGTGTTACAGGTCATCTTGAATTGAGTTGTTTTGGTGGAGTAGCTGGACAACAGTATAACTGGATTTTTGTGAAAGAAAACGGGAGGTACAGACATCTCTTTCATGGAGAGGTAATGGAGACCACAGATAGAAAATTGTTCAAGAAATTTTATAGAAAAATATATAGTAGTTAAAATATATCGTAGTTATAAAGGGATAAATATATTACAGCAATTTATATGCTGATGTATATAATGCAAATGATGATGCATTAGAACAACACTACTACTGGTAATATCAGAAAATATATATCACAAATTGTATAATTCATCTTTCTAAAATTTCAATGATAATTTCCCAAATCTTAAATTCACTTTCTTTTATATCTCCTTTATTTTAATTTAACAGAATTTTTTTACAGTTTCTTCTCCAGAAAAATATAGGCTACTAGGCCATCTTTTACCTACAAAGTTTAAAACTTTTATGTATGTGTATCTGTATGTACACAGACACACAACCAGATATATACAGATATAAAACACATAGATATAAATATAACCTCTAGTATGAGACAAAATTGAGAGCTGAACAAAATTATGTCTTAGTCCTCAACTGTTTCTAAGGGACTATTATCATTTCTTATGGTCTCTTTTGAGGTTTGCTTCATTCATTGGAAAAAGGTAATTGTAGAAGTATCACTTATCTTCACCTATCACTATGAACTCACAAACTATTCTATTTATGATCCTTTCTTCTTCACTGAAAAAATGTTTAACACATTAATTCAAATTATTTATTACCGATTACCAGGTTGAGTTGTTTTTTCTCTATCTCAACCAGTTAGAAAATTTTGTTCCTTGGTCCATTCGCCTCTTAGAAATTATTGCCTTGTCTCTTTTCAGTTTTGCTAATCCATATACTATGCTATCAAGAACCTAGAGCAGCCAAATTGTTTCATAAAAAGTAAAGACA
This sequence comes from Hipposideros armiger, assembly GCF_001890085.2. Lineage (NCBI taxonomy): Eukaryota > Metazoa > Chordata > Mammalia > Chiroptera > Hipposideridae > Hipposideros > Hipposideros armiger. The sequence goes on along the minus strand of NW_017732414.1, from coordinate 149,835 downwards.
GTACATTATTATTTACTTTATTTATAAATAAGCCTGAGTACTAGAAATTTAACCTCACTGAGTATTCAATGCAACATGAAAACAAAAAGTTAAAATTTTACAACACAATTTGGATCATCATTCTAGTGTGGTTCAAATCAACATTGTCTTGGGCCATTAAAAAAAGAGTAGCCATATATGCCAAAGTTGCTTTGCAGTTTCCAGGTAGATGAACGCATAATGCTTCTGAATTAATACAAAATGTTTAGAACTGATAGCCTATTTTTAAACAAGTCAATAAAACATATTTTTTGGCCACATATTTGTTTTTAATGCCTAACTTTGTTCAATTAGTTCTATCAACAAACTTTTTAAGTGATTATTATTTGAAAATCAATTTATTAGGCCTCGAAGGAGACAAAAACAGGGATGGTATACTAAGATGTGATCAGTTTTCTCAGAGAGTTTGCAATTTAGTGTTAGGGAAAGAAGACAAACAACAAAACACATTTCCTAGACACAATAATGTGATAACCGCTATAAATTTAGTATAGATCACTGTATATTTCTGTTAAAAAGTTAGCAGGAGAATTATAAACAGAGAGATGTCCTAAACTATAGAAGTACCATACTTTAACATGTAGACACATATGCTATTTTAATACTAGTTCTTATACACATGCAAAGATAAATCCTACCTTTCGTGTACCTATTATTTCAGAATAAAAAATGTCTGTGGTATTACCTAATTGCTTTTCTTAGATATTTTAATTTAAAAATGAACTTCATTTATAATTTCTTTAATTATGGGTCTATAGTCAAAGTTAAATTATTTTTTCATTCTTCATGTTTATATACTTTGATTATTGCTAGGCAATTATATCTTTAAGAAGTCCTGACTGTGTTTTTTTAAAAAAAACATTACTTATACTCATAATGATTATGTGCAAACTCTGGATCATAGAATTAATATCGCCTTTCTTTATGGCAATGCACTTCAATACTTTGAGTGGAGATTCATTATGTTTTCAAAATACACAAAATCTGAAATTTAAGCTTTGAGATTAATATGAAATGTTAAGAAATTATGTGATCAATTTTAGGAAAAAAATGCCCATGTAAGGTCATTTTGCTAACTATCTCCAGTCTTCCCAGGCATAAAGAATTAACAACATTATATAAATACTTATTACTTTGAAATTTTCACTTAAAATCAAGATCAAAAATATACATTTCCTTTACCCTGAAGCATAAAAAGGACACTATACAAATCACCTACTGCTATTTATGTAGTATACAATGAAGAGTTTTAAAAAGTTGGTAAAAACGTTTATAGTAATTTAACTTCATACTCTATCATTATAATGGATTAATAACAGCTTAATATTTTTAGTTTGTGTAAAACAGAACCATGACATTTTTAACTAGCGAATTTTGCATGCTTTAAAGCTATTACATTTAAAAAATATTTTTGAGAAGTCAGATGTTCGTCATTGATACTTAAAAAAAATAACAAACAAATGTTAAGTTCAAACTAAAAATATGGATTTTTTTAACGTATTTTAAATCGGGGGCCTAAGAAGACCAACTGCCATAAAAAATAATCTTTCTACTTAAAAATATATGTTATTAATGAATATGTTGTTTTCCTAGAAACTTTTCCAACCTGGCTCCTATGGAGCTGCAGCATGTACATCCAGAGAAGCAACGTCGGGGTCAGGTGAGGCGGTCTCTTCAGTGCCTTCTTGAATTTTCCCCCCTTTTAGCAGTGTTGAAAATAGGTCTGGAAAAGCATAGGAAAGCTATATCAAATTTTCCTTAGGAGGTTTTTTCCATACTGTTTTAGCAACGTTGCATGGTGAAGGTGTTACGTGATATGACATTACGTATTCATTTTCACTAATGAGTCCTCCCATGTAAAATTAACAACATCCTCAAGATAAATATAATTACATTGGTTTAACTCAAATCAGGCTATAGTTGAATATATGCATGTGTGAGTCAGATCAGAAGCATCCTTCGAACTACACATACATAAAAATGATTTCTGAGGAAAACGGATGTATTTACAATGCTATCCTTTATACAAAGTGAAATATGAAATATGATGCTTCAGAACTAAGTCTTTTGATGTGCTATACTTACAAGCTGAATTTTCAAAATTATTAAAATATTATATGGTCTTATATAGTCTAGAAAATGTGAAATATGCTGTTTAATAAAGATAAATAAGAATCATCTCCATGAATACTACATAGAATTGTTTTACATATACATGTCATATATATAATAGTTATATGTATGTGTTTAACAAAGTGAAAATATCACTAATTACATTTCTAACTTTGAATGAAAAAATGATTGTATGTTGGCAGATATATATCATCCTTAATTTGTTCAATGTGTAATCAGTTACAACATAAAATATATATTTTGACTTGATTTCTCCCCAATATTGACTATGTGACACCTAAGAAAACTACTAATGATTTGGTTGCAGTTGTTTTCAAGAATCCATAAAAATGCTGTTACTATAAAGTATTGTTTTCATGTTTAGTGAAAACGAACATAGCAATAAATACTTAAAGAGGAGAGGTTGCTAAAACAGTAACCACTAATCTAAGTGCTCTCAGTGTTACTCTATTATTTAAACTTGTGCAGGCTTAGGTGGACATTAGAGAACCGATATTAGTTGAATATCTGTATTATAACTGAAAGTGATTATAAATTATAAATGGTATCACCACTCTTTATGGTGCTAGTATATAAAAACAAGTAATACAGAAAACTAAGTTTTATAATGCTAGGAACAAAGATAATATTTAAGGCTTCATACGTCAAGGACTTTTTTTTCTAACACATATTTTTTTTATTTGGGACTGGTAGTCCTTTAGGAAAAAACATTTGCATTATGTGATTCTTTTAAGTTATGAACTTAATTTGTTAATACTTATTTCAATTTCATTTGCTTACCTAATTGCCCATTCTTAAATTCATAACTTTATTTAAACTTCATTAATATTTGAAAACATTTTAAAATATAGATAATATAATTTACATTGTTTATAAACAATATAACTTATATTGTTTATAAATATAAATTAATTTTTACAAATATTCCTGTACCCAATTACCAGATGACTATGACACAGTTATATATACAGTAAATTTTTAGTTACTCAATATGTACTTTGCTTAACAAAACACAAAACCAATTGAAATATCTATTTCTGCTTGATATATTTTATCTAATTATTTTATAAATATATAGTTGGTTATTTCAAAGCCACAGATAAAACAAATAATGTTAAAATTTTTTCTAAACAACAGTTTATCACTTAGGAAAATGATAATTTACAACTCATATTAGAAAACCCAAATGTGTTAATATAATTTCCTTAATAATTATGGCAATATTGTGGGGGGGAAAACAACTATGATTTACCAACAAAAAATTCCAAGTTGAAAGTGGCCACCAACATGATATTGCAGACATTTAAAGAAAATAATTTAAAATTCAATCAGAAAAACCTGCTGAATTGATAGTATGCTCACAGACAACTGGATGTGACAAAAAGTCTACAAAATAGAGTTTAGGATGGCTTAAAGATCAGTTGTAACTTAAGCAAATGTAATCCTTCCAATTTATCTACAAAAATAAGAGTTCATAAGAGTTCATAAAGGATTCAGTGTTAAAATATATCTTTTAAACTGGAAGACATCAAAGTTAAGACATATTAACAGTAAAATTAATTTTGTTTTCATAAATTTCTAGCCAACGGACTGTCACTTTGCACAAACAGAATTTAAAGACGGTAAAAAGCAGACTGTGAAAAAAGAACCAGGGAATAATTTGTTGCTGAACAAAAGCAAAATCCAAAAGAAACCTTTTCAAAGTTATGACACATAAACCAGAATATTATACAGATGAAATTAGTGAAAATTTTGTTTTCCATGGTTTAGTAATTAAATATAAAGTTCACAAGCCACAGCACCTGTAACAGGAGAAAAATGTCAAATTCATTTTTCTCTTTAGAAGGATATATCAAATGATAAGATAGGCATGACACACATGTGTACTAGCTGATATCAGCAAAATTTTAAATATCAAATTATTTTAGGATTTAAAGGTAGTACCTTATAAGAGATAAATGGCAGTTTAAGAGAAAAGTGAAATTTTCTAAACGCATTGAATACTCAAGTATTCAGATGAGTAAAGTGAAACAAGAGAATGAGAGCAAGCTCATGAACACTGTTAATTATAAACTTGATTACAGAATAAAATAAGGATTAATACAATTAGCTGGTTATTAAAGCATTCTAAAGTTCCCAGTCTAGCTAGCTTGGAGGGCAACAGAGAAGCACTAGAAGACAACCCGTAAGGTTGCATGAAGGGACTGAAACCATCCTGAATGTTAATAGTGGCATACAAATAATTCTGCACAGCAGCAGGTAGAAAGGAGAAAATTACAATAACCAAAAAAGCATTTGGTGAAATAAATTTTGGAAAATATGACATAATCAGATTTAAATATTGTATGTGTTGAGTTGTTTATTATAATTGAAAATTTATTTCAGTCTTTAAAATGTCATTTTAACTTAGGAACGCCATTTTAACTACCAGGAGTGGTATGTTATAGCCTCCATTTTTTAGTGAATCTCATCATGGGTTATCTCTCTCCTACAGACATTTGAGGTAACATCCATCAACCTACTGGGGAAAATATATGTGGCAATGGGAGAGAATTATGGTAGAAAAATGGCAGTGTTTTCCGTTGAGTTGCCATTGCAAATACTGGGAGTCTCTCAGTAAATTTCCAAGTCCAACTCAGTACAAATATTCTAAGTTTAGGAATGGGTAGTGGTAAGACATGTAAAAAGTGCTTTCTGGTTTTGAGATGCTTTCAGGGGTTAACAAAGTTAGCTAGGTCCTTAAATCTGGGAGTGAAAGGACACTATTCCAGCCTCTCTTCTTGACCCTCATAGGAATCTGCAGATAAAGTGCAGCAATATCTCTGGAACACTGGGACTTTCCTACTTTAGATATTCTATCCTGGATTGATAACTCCAGTGCACTCCTGGTGAACTAACTGCTTTTCTGACCTAAAAATAAAGAAAAAAAATTATAAGAATACATTTTATTTGGTTGTATGGCATGATATTAAAGACATTAAGAATTGTCCAGAAAAGAAGAAATTAAAGATATGAATAAGAGTATCTACCTATAATATCGACAGAGGGTGAAATAACATGAAGCAATGATAAGATGGCAACCAGGAAGAAGGAGACACCTCAAAAACCCAGCCTCATAGGGTCACAAAAACATCTTAAAAGATAAATAAAATTTCACAACTCTAAGGTTTTAAAAGTTATTATTAGATTTTAGTTTTCTGAAAAGATTGTTGAAAAAACTGGGATATTTTCAGCTTCTGATAATGGTATAGTAGCTTATGTTGGACTAAGTCTTCTGCTAATAATAGTAATAAACTTAGAGGGGGATGAGGAAACTGGAAGAGACTTGAAGGAGGCAGAAACTAAAGGAGGTAAGAACCTTGAAAGAAAAGCATCACACTAGTGGAGTTTTCACATTTTAGACACCCACCTATGCTGAGGGCACTGCTCCATCTATAATGTAGACCTGGGGTGGCTGGAATGGACAGTAGTGGAGGGCTGCAGCTTTACTGACTCCCTGTTGAGAAATCCGAGGTTGGACTTTTTATCCTTCAAAGCAGCTGCAAATTGGGGGTGGAGGTGGAGCTGAGGAGAGCCAGAAAAGGGGAAATCCAAAAACTGCATATACAAACTCCTCAAACCTTAGCTTCCGACCAAGACAAAAAGCAGCCCAGAATAAAACAGCTGAAGGCCTGAACGAGCTTAGTAAAGATTTTAGTAGTTGCCCATCACAAGGGAGATCAGTTTGCAGTTCAAAACCCTACAAATATAGAGGTTTTGTAAATACTCTGGCTTTCTATTGAAAAAACAGCAGGAAAGCCATGCCTTAGGAATAAGCAACTTGTCTTCAGAACAAGGGAGTGACTCTACAACTAGGTACAAAACCATAATAGACTGAAATAGCCTTAACACAGCCTAAAAACCAAGTATTCAAAAAAAGAAAAAAAGAAAGAAAGAAAAAAAATCAAAGTGATCTGTGAGTAATTTGTCTGCTAGAAGAAAACTCAAAAGTTTTTAGAGGAAAATGACAATATCCAGAGTCTCTAAAATATATCATCCATAGTATCCGGTATACAATAAAAATTTACTAAACATGTGAAAAAACAGGAAAATGTGACCTAGCATCAAGGAAAAAAATCTGTCAATTGAAACAAATAGAAAAACCAGATGTTCAAATTAGTAGAGCAGACTTAAAAATAATTATGATAATCTGCTAAAGAATCTGCAAGAAAAGATGACTATAATGAATGAAGATATAAAAACAAATTTCAGGAAAGATAAAAGACTACAAAACAAAAGAAAGCAACAAAGCAGAAATTACAGAATTGAACAATGCAATATGTGAACAAAAAGTCCACTCGATGTGATTAAAACATATTGGACAAAACAGAAAAAAGGGTCGGTGAACCTGAAACAGAAGTTAATAGAAATTATCTATGCCAAATTATGAGAAGAAAAAAAAAGTTTTTAAAAGAAAGGGAAGCGCCAGCTGAGTGGTGCATTGGTTAAGAGTTGGCTTGGGAGTGTGAGCTCAGCAGCAGGGCCCCTGTTTAGATCCCACATCAGCTAGTGATGCTGCATCCTCTACAGCTAAGATGGTGAACAACAGCTTGACCTGGAGGTGGGCTGCCGTGAGTTGCTGGCGGCAGCATAGGCTGCAGCGAAGCTGCAGTGGGCTGCCATAAATTACCATGAGTGGCTGGCAGCCAGCGTGAGCTGCCAGTGAGCTGCTGTGAGTGACCGTCCAATGGCCAGCGAGCGATCTGCCTCACCCAGGAAGAGCGCAATGATAATACCAACATTGGCCAGTGAAGCGATGTCCTCCACAACTAGACTGAAGAACAAAAGGACAGCAACTTGTCTGTTTCCCCTCCCCAATTCCCCAATGCTGTTCCCCTCCCCCAATTCCCCAATAAAATCTTTTTAAAAAATTAATATAAATAAATAAATAAATAAATGGGAATAGAATCTCAACGACCTGAGGACCAGTATGAAGAAACCTTGCATACATATATTTGGAGTCCCAGATAGAGAGGAAAAAGAGATTAGGGCAGAAATATTATTTGAAAAAATGAAGACAAAAGTTTTCTAAATTTCATCATAGAGAAACTCACAGATTCAGGAAGCTGAGAAAATTCCAAGCGGTATAAATAAGAACACTAATGCTTCTTTAGATTCTGAGCTTGGGAGATTTTAATTACAGAAATCATTTGTCATGGACCAAACTGAAAATAAATGAATTGTTTTATAAATGGTTATAAAAGTAGTAAAGTTGTTGGAAGAGTGGTTTGTGATGAAATAATTACCAGGAGCATTAAATTCTGGAAAATATTAGAGATTTGAGTTATTTGAAAGTCTAGGGTATCAAATTAAAAATACAATCCTAACCTTAAAGTGCTTCTTAAAAAGTATAAATATTACAGTTGAACAAGTGATGTTTATGAGTTGGCTTTTTTCTTTTTGCATATTTTATAAATAAAATTTTAGAACATCATTGTTCATATTAAACCATTCCTAATTTAGGACTGATTGTACATACTGCAGTTTTTTTCTTGGTGTGTCAGAGTAGGGTGAAGATATGGAATCTGTCTCTTGTGAAGTAGTGCAGTTCAAAGACACACATGAGAAACAGTTAAAAAATATGGGCCATGGAGAAGTTCTGAGAGTTAGTAAAAGGCATGATGAGACAGTTAATGAAAAAGAAATATCAATGGTCATTTCCAGTGACTAGCAAGCTAGCTATTACAAATCAAAACGTTTTTAGTTTATTAAATTGGCTAATATAATAAAATCCAATATTAATGCTATATCCTATCTACCAAGTTCCAAAAAACAACCAAGTAAAATGTAGGGCTGTATCATCACCAAGTTTACAAAATGATGAGGGCAAGTTTGCTGTATATATTGGAACCATTTCCAAATGTATAATGCCCATATTTGCACTATTTCAAGCAATCTTATTGCAGGATTTCACATTATTATTTTTTAATTATTAGCTTTGGTGAAGCATATTCTTATATAGTAATGATGGAACTGTAATTATTAATTTCATGCTCACTATTTGCCAAATAATTTTTTACATACTTGTGAACAAAGCATAAAAAAATCTCTGCCCTTGTACAACCTACTTCTAGCAGAAATTAGTATCAAAAGCCTTGCAATTTTTTGGATTATTTGGATGTAAATAAATTTATTTTTAAGGCTTATAGAGGAAAATATCTTAAATTATTATTGATCCTTATGAAGTTCATGTGATTGTCTATACTTTTATTTTGCAACAGTTCTTTCTTGAAAAATCACTTATATAAATTGTGCTAACTGCTTTAAGAAAACCAAACTATCAAACGAGATTGTGTGTTTGTGTGAAAGAGTATGTTTTGTATGTGTGTGTGTGTGTGTGTGTGTGTGTGTGTGTGCGCGCGCGCACGCGAGCATGTGTGTGTTAAGGTGGAGGTATGGGAAAGAAAAATGCTATCATAATCAGATATTTGTAAAAATATTAATAAGTACAATGATTTTTGATGCAAGAAATCTTAAATTTGTTTGTTCTCTATATTAATATTCTACATCACTCCATTTCCAGTCAAGATAGACGAGTGGGTAAAAGCTGTGCTTGCATCCTCTCATGGCCATATCAAAATTACAATTAACTACAGAACAACCATCACTGAGAACTGACCGAAGTCTAGCTAAACAGAAATCCTATAACTAACGAAACACTGAAGCCATGTCAAGACTTGTAGGAGGGGTGAAGATGCAGAACAGGCTGGTCCCCATATTCATGTATGTCGATTAAAATTAGGAGAGTTATCTCAACTGCAACAGTTGAGAAGTGAGCGGTCCCAGGCTACAGTAGGCTCCCGAGCCCAGAGTTTCAGTGCCCGGGAGAGAAGTCCCCATAATTTGTGACTGTGAAAACCAGAGGAGATTGTGGCTGAGTGGATGGCGGGCTGCACATGGTCCAGGCATCTCTCTTAAAGGCCTGAACATGCACTTACTTGCTGATGGACTCACTGGCTCTGAGCTTCAGTGCTAGGGAAGAAGCTCGAAAGGTGCCAGGGACATATGGGGATGAACTGAATTGTTTGGCTTCAGGACAGGTACTGGAGAGGTAGCTTTCTCCCTGACAGAAGTGCTGGCAGAATCCATTGTTTCTTCATTGAACCCTCCCCTTCCTGGTGTACAGATGCAGGCAGCCACCATATCTGATTCTCCATCAACCTGGCTGACACCATTTGTCTATTTAACCCTGGTGATTCCTTGAGATCCCAGCCCACACAACTTTCAGACACACCCAAGCTGCTTCCAGAGGCTTTGCCATACAAATGGTCTATCTTGGCTCATGCTGCAAATGTTCCTATAATTTCTCAAAGGTTCATAAAACCAAACAGCAGCACCTGACATCAGCATGTCCCGTACCTCTTGCACAGCCTCAACCCTGTCACTAGTGGCCACTGGCCTTGGTTCACAGCTTAGTTTCTCCCAGGCACCTCCAAGCCCAGCACAGGTAGAATACATTACCAGATTGCTTTATGGCTTATACCAAGTGGCCCTGGCCAGGGCACAGGGGAAGGATGAACTTGGCCTGTGGTGGGGCACCTCCAAGGAGGCCTCCAGGGATAGCACAGCTGGTTCCCAGCTTCAGACCACACCAGAGCACTACTAGGCTACCTCCACAGACAACAAATCCAGAGGGCAGACTGGGCAGTCACTAGAGCTTTGCTGAAGTGAATCCTGCTCTGTAAAGTCAACCCCTTCACAACAGCTCCTCCACTGTAGTCACAGCCAACTCTCACAACCAATCAGCCTGAGGATCAATCTCTCCCACTGATGTACAAACAGCAACCAAGTCTCAACTACAACAGGGGGACAAACAAATTCCACACAAGGAATACACTTGCAGCACCCTAGGTCACGTGATCAGGGAGACTGTGTCACTGGGCCCCATAGGACATCTACTATATAAGGCCACCTCTACTAAGACCAGGAGACATAGCAGCCCTACCTAATACACAGACACAGATACAGGGAGGCAGACAAAATGGAGAAACAAAGAAACATATTCCAAATTAAAGAATAGAACAAAGCTCCAGAAAAAAACAAAACAAAATGGAGACAAGTAATCTACCATGCACAGAGATCCAAACCAGCATTACAAGTAATGTTAAAGGGGACTTCTTTAAGAAAATGATGAAAAAAAGATCAAATATATGAACAATAAAATGACAATAACTATATATCTATCAATAATTTCAATGTAAATGGATTAAATGCTCCAAATAAAAAACCAGAGTGGCTGAATGGGTGAGAAATCTAAACTCTCACATATGCTGCCTACAAGAGACTCACTTCAGGTCGAAAGACACACACAGACTGGGAAAAAGATGTTTCATGAAAATGAAAATTAAAAAAAAAAAAAGCTGGGGTAGCAATATGTATACCAGACAAAATGGACTTTAAAATGAAGGCATAACAACAGATAAAGGAGGACCCAGTTATCCCACTTCTGGTTATTTATCTGAAGAAACACAAAATACTGCTTCGAAGGGTCATGTGCATCCATATGTTCACTGCAGCATTTTTTACAATATCCAAGTTATGGAGTCGACTTGGGTGTCCATCAATCGATGACTATATAAGGAACAGGTGGTACATATATACAATAGAATATTACTTAGTCATAAAAAAGAATGAAATCTTGCCATCTGCAACAATGTGGATGTACCTAGAGGATACTGTGCTCAGTGGAGTAAGTCCCACAGAGAAAGGCAAATGCCATATGATTTCACATATATGTGAAATCTAAAGAACAAAATAAATGAACACGCAAAACAGAAACAGGCTCATAGATACAGAGAACATTTTGATGGTTGTCAGTTGGGAGAAGGGTTATGTAGATGAGTGGAAAAGGTGAAGGGATTAAGCATTATACATCAGTAGTTACAAAATAGCCACAGGGATGTAAAGTATAGCATAAGGAATATAGTCAGTGATATGGTAATAACTATGTATGGTATCAGATGGGTACTAGACTTATCTGGGTGATCACTTCATAAGTTATATAAATATCTAATCAGTATGTTGTACACCTGAAACTAATATATTGTATATTAACTGTAAATGAAAAATTAAAAAAAGTTTTATTGCCTCACCTCAACTCACTTTAGAGCCTTTTTCATCATTGTTATAAAAATTTTGTCAGAAACATTATAGTATTAAAGCCATTTCTTACAAATAATGACAACTGTTGCCTGGTATTTCCTGTTGTATGACACAATGATCACCACAGTATAGTTTATGGTAGCACAAAATAGAAATAAGTATCTATATTTTTCCTTGTAGGACTCTTCAGTCCACTACTAGTTGTTTCACATATTTAATTTTGCTCTAATTTCAATTTAAAATTGATAGTCATAAACTTACTCCGTCTCCCTATAATTTCCTACTAAATTCTTCTCTTCCAAAATTCTTTCATATGTTCCTAAACTGCCTCAGATTTTCATAGTGATCTGCTACTTGATCCTGAATCTCTCCTGTATTCCCTTCTTGCAGGTGCCAATGAAGTTGCAAAATTACAAAAGAAATCTGTTATAACTAATTTCATTTGGAGAAATTTGAAAATCAAAGTACAGCTAGGGGAATCCTAAGAAATTAGACTATTTGCTATATAGATATGTGTCTGTTGCAAAGTATGAAATCTAAAAGTATAAAAATATTTAAAGTTTTTATAAACATGTTCAGCTAAAGAAATTTAAAAATAAATGAATAACACAGAAAGGTCTGCAACTTTTGAAATTTGGAGTTCCAATAATTAAATATATCATTAGTAGAGTGCAGATGTAGTAAGGCAATTTAATTCCCTATGAAATTCTGTAGATTAATTCTATTGAAGATTCATCAACTTTTTCTTTATTTCTAATTTGTGTGTTTTAAGTAATGTAAAATATGTTAAATACTAGAAAAATAGTTCTCTTTATAGCTTTTGATAAAGTAATACAGTGCAAAAGTTAGGCTGAATAATTGATGTGCATTCTATAATAGCTTTTATAGGTTTTATTTTTTAAATTTTCCTCTAAAATAGAAAAGCAGATAGGAGAATATAAAGCTGCATAAGTTGCATCATTTTGATTTAATTATAAACATATTACATACCTTTTTAAAATTATTTTAGTGTAAATACTTCAGATAACATAACATTTTAATTATAAATACTTTAGTCAAATCTTTGAAAAATACTGTTTCCTACTAACCATAATACCTTAATCATTATCATACCTAATAAAATTGACACTGATTCTTTAATGTTATCTAAAAAATGTAGTCATTTTCCAATTTACTTACATAGCCAATCAAGGTCTACATCTTGCATTTGGTCATGTCTTTCTCTTTTTAATCTGAACAATTCTTTTGCCAAATATTTCACCTTGCGATTTTAACATCATTTGACAGTGTTTACTGAATTAAGTATTCCACTAAGTTTTGGGAAATGGTGATTTTCTAATTCTATTGTTCCTTCCTTATACAGGGGTCATTTTTCTGAAACAAAAATCTGTCCCACATGAACTGAAATCATCTGGTTACCTAGAAATAGAGTTCTTACCGGAAAAGGAGCATAAATGCTTAATTCTTTTCTTTCATTAAAATTTTCAAAGTAAGGGTTTGGTACTGCTATCATCAAATATAAGTCTTGTCTCCTTCTCTTTTCTCTCTCAGAAGACTGATGCGTTTTAATACACTTGATATGTTTCAATCAACTTCAGCCATTATTCTTTTTGATGTTTAAATTTTCACAATCTTGGTCTATAGAAACTCCATCAATCTGGCTTCCACATTATCACAAATATACACACAGTGCATTAGAAACTATGACTTTTTGGTGAATTATAAAATCATCTCTGGAAATTATTTACTATTCTTTACTTATTCTCATTAAAGAGCTCTATCAAGACATTTAGAAATAAGCCATTGCTAATTCATGACAATCATAAATATTTTAACACCCTGTGTTAGGGAAAAAACAATCCTCATAAAAATACATGATTTTACAAATGATACATTTAATTTTCTGAATATTTATAAGTTTAAAAAATTTAACCAAACCTAAGTGTATTTGACAAAAAGTAGTAACATAATACAAAAAGTAAACATGTAAAATTATTTATGTAGTTAACTAATATGTTCTTTTAGCTATATATACATGACCTGGAAAGAGAAATAAGTGCTTATCACATGATTTTAATCACTTTTAGAAGGTAATGTGTTCTCACTGTAGTGTTAATCATGAAGAAAGTTAAAATTACATAACACTGCCACCACTGAATTTTTATTATGTATATTTTCCTATTTATCTGAAGTTACATATGTAATCCTTAGTGTTCAAGTAAAACATAAGTAGTCTAAACAAAGACAGTATTGTTGGATATCTACATTAGAATTAACCTCTTTTTCTTATCCAGCTAATGGCCTTAAGGAATTTTGGACAAAAGATGACTTGAAGTTAATGCTCTTTGGTAATCCATAAAATTATGGATTAAATAAAACGTTCTTCCTCTTAAAGTCTATATAAAAGTAGTATCTCAAATTCTACTCAGAATTGGAACATATTATTTTTATTCCACAATATCTGTAAGTTTTAATTATTCAAATTTTCATTGCAGAGAACAAGAAATTTTATTTGATTTGAAACCATTTTATGGAGGTATTTTTATTTTTTTTAAATGAGGGTGGTCTTCCCTAAAACACACAAATACACACATACATATATATGTGTATTGTAAAATTTACATACATACTAAATATAATATAGACACACACATACAATCATTAAAAATATAGGCAGTCTTCCTTAAAGGTTTTTGTAATAATTAAATTGCAAATAAATGTCTACATATCAATACAAGGATAGTTTATCCATATGGAATTATATTTGTCAATTTATTTTTTTGTTTTTCTAAATAGAAATTAATCGACCAAGAGAAGTTTGAATAAATGAAGAGAAGAGTTGAATAAATGAAGGCACGTTTTCATTTTGTTGTATATTTTCTTCTACTTTTCTTTACCCTGTAGTGTAATGAAAGGAGAGCTTTCTAATTTATCTGATAGGTAGATGGAAATTATACCCTTAAGTTCTTTATATTTTTAATCACTTTTTCAATCAATTAGTTTGGCTTTATTTTAAAATTTAAATATAAACATCTTTTGTTATAGGAAGACATGCCATTAACAAAGAAAACTCACATAAACATAAAACTGTTTTTGTAAATGTTTTTATAATTTCCTTCACCAAGCATTTATTATGATGAGAAACAAAAGATTAAATAGACTTCTTCTGCAATTCCTTATTTCCTTAACTTAATTTGTAATGAAAGTATTTTGATAACTCTACGAAATCTTTGCCTACTGGTAGGTCACAGTCTTCTCCCCTTGTTTTTGTTTCCTAGAAGCTTCATGGTTTTAGCTTTTACATATGCTACAACTTAAAAAAATATTTTTAATGATTATATCACATAACTGGGAAATTGGTAAATTGTCAACAGAAAACACAAATTACAGAGCTACACTCAGAAATGTACTATAATCTCATGCACTCCTTTTCTTCTATGAAATAGGATAATACTTGAATAAAATAGTAAGTAAAATAAAGAAAAAAATATCCCACTGTACTTATTAGCACAAAAAGCTTGTAACAAAGTCATTTGTCAAATGAAGAAATATTAAGAAAAGTATTATTAGAAATGGACACACATTTCTACTTTGGCCAAAGGCATAGGATTTTATATCCATGGAACTTTAAATAGGACCCAATACCTAAAAGTTATTGCAGCCAATTTTCATCCCTGAATCTCAGTAGATTGAAGACAGTTTCTCTTATCGAAATAGACATAAATGTAAAAACGAATTCCCTAAAGCTAAATTAAATGAAGTGACTAAATGAGTCATTTTTAAGCAAGAGACAACATTCCTTTGTAGATAATATTAATGTACTTTTATGAATTTTTATGGAATCTATTATCCTGTCACAAACTTTAATTAAATTCTTCCTAAAACTTCTTTTATTACATATTTTATGTATAGATATATAAATTTACTCCTTGATCTCAAACCTGAGTCTAGGAGCTTTTGTCATTCCCAAAAAGATAAAGTTGAAGTTCATTATACTTCATATTCTACCTGGTTTGCAGGGTAGCATTCTAATGTATTATCTAATTATTTACTGTTGCTAGTAATGTAAAAAAATACAACATATCCTAAACACTGTAAAAATTAGGCATTTTTTTCAATTACACACTAATTAAAAATGGGTTATATTCTATTGTGGCCCACATTTTATTTATCAATAATGTAGTATTGTGAATGAGAGATAACAAATTTAGTTTTATGTTAACTATAAAATTTGCCTGCTTATATTAAGAAATTGTGACATGTATATTTTGTTAAAGTTATACTTCTTCATTTATTTGATTTAATATAAAAATTAATTCGGGACACATTAAATTCATTATATAGTATTATAAAAAATGAAACACCTCTGTCCCCATAGAAACTTGTTTATTAGTCAGAAAGTTAAGTATACAAGAATGTAAAACAAAATAATGAATCAAAACTCATACATTACACTTTCAAATCACAACAGCTTTTTCCTCATCCTTCATATAAAAGCTGGAATCAAAAATTTTTTAAATAAATAAGAAATATTACTAAGCAACTGAATATTTAATTAGAATAAAGACTGGTAAAATAGATTGAGGCAAACTATCTCTGAAAAATGCTAAATAATTCTGAAACCACCATTTCACGAAATAAAAAAAATTTATACTTAATTCTATATAATACTCAATTATTTTTTAAGATTTAAAAATAGTTAATAATAGTTTACATACCCTGGTATATACTGCATAATATCTCAGTGATACCAATAATAAGTAATTTAAAAGTTTTACAGCCATAAACATTTTTTTGCTTCATAGAGTACAGCTGAAATTCTATGGTAGACTTCTCTAGTTATTTGCTTTACTAGCTCAAATATTAACCTTCTTTTTTTTTAAGATTTTTATTGGGGAATTGGGGGAAGGGGAACAGACAAGTTGCTGTAGTTTTGTTCTTCAGTCTAGTTGTGGAGGATGTTGCTTCACTGACCCAAGTTGGCACCATCATTGTGCTCTTCCCAGGCCAGGCAGAAAAGTCGCCGGCTTCTGGACGGCCATTGCTGGCAGCTGCTGGCCGCTCACACTGGCTGCTGGCTACACACGGTAGCCCATGGCAACCCATTGCAACAGGGGCAGCAGCCTACACCATCGCCAGCGACTCACAGAAGCCCAGCTCCAGGTTGAGCTGTTGTCCAGCATCTTAGCTGTAGAGGGCAGTGTCACTGGCCCTCATATGTGGGATCCAAACCGGGGCCCTCTGGCATCCCAAGGCAGCTCTTAATCATCGCGCCACTCGGCCAGCCCTCAAACATTAACCTTCTTGATGGGAGATTGTACAAAAATGCTATTTCAAAACCTCTTTGAAAATAATTGCTAGCATATGTTTTATCTAAGTTATTTCCAGATTCCATAACTATATCTCAATCATCTGTTTTTTTAAAAAATTGGAGTAATATCTTCCTGCATGTTTTATGCACACTTCAAACCCACGTTTGAAATGTGTATTTATTTTCGCGAACTGAACATTAAAGCCAACCATAAATTACTTAAAATACTACTGAAACCCAATTTCAAAAAGCATTATAAAGTTAGGCCCCAATGTATAAAAGTGTACACTGCAGGATTTTTAATGTGTTTTTATCCACCTCTTTTCTGCCTTGCACAATGCCTTCTATCACTGAAAGAACTTGATGATATCAAGAAATTTTCACCATTAGGCAATGCCTTTGTATATTAGCTATCACTGACTACAACTCTCATAATTTATTACAGCACAACTCTTGAAATCTTAATGCTAAGGATTTAAAAGCATACTTCTTTATGTTTTATTAACATTAACTATAAAAATTTAATATGTAAATTTACAATGTAATTTCATCCACTTGGAACAGTATAGTGTTAGTTGCTTTTTCCCTTCAAAACCTATTTTAACCTGTAGTGTATGTGTGAATTTAGAAATAACTCTATAAATCATAAACTGTTGTGGTCCAATCTCTGTTTTCTACAAATCTCTAGCCTGGTTGGGTCTCAAAATATTTTAGAGGATAATGGCTGTGGAGATGGTGGGGTGGAGGGAAAGAGAGGAAGGAAGAGGGAGAAAGGGAGAGTGGGAAGGGGAGAGCAGAGTCAAAAAAAAGTAAAACAGAAAATAGGAGAAGTATTATTTTCACGATTTTGTAAAAATAGGTTTGTGTATGTACTGGGTTGCAACGTAAAAATTATTGTAGTGATTCACATACACTAAACTTCTATACTTTGGGAGATTACTAAGCATAAAACTACAGAAGTCAATCAATAAAAAATACTGATTTCTCATTTTACAAATCTTTTTAAGTTATTCAGTCTGGATCTTTGCAATTTGGGTGGCTTCTTGTATTTCTTGATTGTCCATTATCTAGCACTCACTGACCTCCTGTTCTGGAGACCTACAATCATAACAGTGGTTTCCTCAGGTTGTAATCCATCTTTTAATCAAAAGGACAGTCTTCTATACCTCCTGCCATATTAAACCTAACTTAGTTCCTACCATTTGAGGACAGAACTTTCCATCTCCTACTCATTACTCATTCCATACTAAAGTCTGGATCTCTTCTGCCCTCCCTGTGGTGCACTGTTTTCTCTATGGTTCCTTCAAAACTCCTACATACATTTGTTTTCCCTCAGGCCCTCAGTAAGTACAGTAGGATCTTTATTAACCTATCAAGTAATGGCAACAATGCTATTATGTTACCATCGATATTTCCAAAAGTAGTAAAGATGATATAATAAAAAGAAAAGCCTAAATGAAGATTCCAACTACTCCTTGCATTTACAATTGACAATTATCAATTATATTAATAATTACACTAATAATTACATCCTCCTTTACACTGATCAAAATCACAATTTCTATCTCTAGTTAGACACCAGTTTATAGACCACCAATGTGGATCGGTTCCCTAAGGCTCTGTTCTCCAGCTTCTAAATCAAAAAGTAACTTTAAGTATGCCTTTCAGGTAACACTAGAACCAAGAGGTTCAAATATGTCCAGATCTTTCTTTACCCATCAACAGATGTGGAGAGAACTATACTTCTGTCTTCTCTTTTTTAAGGACTTAAATACTTCCTAACCTTTCCAGGATTCAATTAATTTCATTTTAATAGTAAATTATAAAAAAACATGGCATATATGTAAAACCACATTGAAATATAAAGCATCTATAAAGTTTTAACTTATTAAAGGTCTGCATTTCACCATAGGCATCTCTGGAATCACACAGACCTCTACACACTTTTACAATGGGTGGTTTCTTCTATTCCCCAAATTCTTTTTCTCACCTATAAAACTAGGATAAAACAGTACATATTTCATCGTGTTCATTTTCAGTTGAATAGAATTAAAATATCTAACGTGCTAGGGAACAGAGTCTGGAACATGGTAACACTATAAATGCTACTACTATTACTGCTGCTGCGGCAACTGCTACCACTATCAACATCATATGAGAGGGCTATGGCAATACAAATGGAAGAATATGTATTGGAGTGAGACACACTTTTATTTAACTATTGACTCTGAAAGAGTAATTCTGGTATTATGTAAGATGTTTTCTTATACTTGATAAGCTTCAGTTTTCTTACTGAATAACAAAAAAATGAAGAACTTTTGTGAGAATTAAATTTCAAAATATATGTAAAGTAGTAGGCACACAGTAGGTGTTCCTGGGATTTATTCCCCTTGTCACCTCCCATTCTAGGGAAATAATAACAATTTAACCATTCTTATGCATTAAGCCAGTAATTCCATATCTCCCACCAGGGAACAATGCTTTTCTTCAGTGTAGATGAATTGGAGTAGCCTAAATTACTTTATGTACAACTTACATAAAAGAAGCCTCCTTTATCATTAAAATATAAACAACCCACATGAATAAAGAAATATACAATTTTAAAATAAGATAAAGAAACAAGTACTTGAATATATGTGACATTTTCGTTACATTAAATTTTAACTATTAGCTGCCATGATTTACTTTAACTTCTTTTTTGCTTATTTCCTTTAAAGAAGACATATTTCTTTACAGTGCTTTTAATTTTAAAAAGTCCATGCCTTGCTATGGCCATAATTTTATAAACTTTTAGATTCAGTCCATAGATTTTTTTAATTTAATTTTACTATTAGTTTCAGGTGTACAAAACAATATAATGATTAGACATTTACACCCCTCACAAAGTGATAACCCCCCCAAGTCTACCACCCTCTGACATCATACATAGCTGTTACCATTGATTATATTCCCTGTGCTGCTGTACTTTACATAGTTTTCAAATTTAATATTTAAATACCACTGACAGAGAATATTTAATTGAATTATCTATCTAAAGGTTTTGTTTCTTAACACTAATGTTTTCGCTAATTTGCATTAGTTTTGCTGAATGAGATTTAATTTTTTTACCTCACAACTTTCTTATATTCTGACAAAAGAATTTAGATGACCTTCTCCAACATACTTTTCTTTTTATTCCTATGTTGTACTCCCAAAAGACAGGAGCCAGTCTAATGCAAGAACCTCAGCTTTTATTTCTTTTTTAAAAATATTTTTTTTCAATTATAGTTGACATTCAACTTTATTTAGTATTAATTTCAGGTGTACATCATAAAGGTTAGACATTTATATCATTTATGCAGTGATCTCTCTGATTAGTCTAGTACTCACCAGCATTATACATAGTTATTACAATATTATTGACTATATTCCCTATGCTGTACTTTACCTAACTATGACTATTTTGTAACTACCAATTTGTACTTCTTAATCTCTTCATCTTTTCCACCCAGGCCCCCACCCCCTTCTCTATATCAATGAATCTGTTTCTGTTTGGTTAAAACATACTTTTAATTTCTATATAAGTAACAGAAATTTGTGGGGAACAAAATCAAACTAAATAACTTTATGATATGCATAAATCTTTATATTTCCCTAGCAAATAAAGATTCTCTCAACTTTCTTTTGTTTCTGAGTAGTAACTTCTATCATTTGATAGGAGTTTCTCTACTAACTCCGTCATGTTGCCATTAAGCTCTTTCAAAGATCACCAAGTAGTTTCTTCATACAATTCTTCTTAAATTTAACAGAGTTGGGTTCTCTGGAACTCTTATTCTTTTTAAACCACGAACGATGACTTTAAGAGCTGAAATTAATTTTGTTAGAAATTTTTCAGTGTAACATTTGCTTCAGAAGCCAAAATTCTAAATAGATCCCTTTGAGTTAGGTACTTTTATCAATACCATCTGTGGCGGTTGTTCATAACTAGAATGGCTTTTCAAAAACGTAATTACTAACAATGCCTAAAATCATTCATTTTCCCAGTGAAAAAACATTTTATTTTTATATAATTTAACACTTTCCTAAATAGAGAAGCACTCACTTGTCACTGATCAAGAAAATTAAATAGATTTTTAAGAATAGCACAAAGATAGCTACATCTAATTCATCTATATTGCCTGATCTTTTAGGGCTGTTTTTATCTTTTTAACAAATTACTAACAGCAACTCTGTAATTATACTTTAAAGAAGCTTTATTCAGACAGTTCTTTCTGTGCTGGCATAAAAAAATCATTTGAAAGTTGACATACAGCTTGAGGGATATAAGAGATCCATAAAAGATAAAACTTTTTTTTAAAAAAAGTTGTAATAAGAGGAAGAAATCTGTATCTTTAGTTTCATATTCAATATCGCTGATTGTACCTCTACAATACACCCTGCTTGAACTCTAGTCATTAGTTTTTAAAATATTTATTAGTCACACACCCTATCACTTATATTCCTTAGTTTCTACTGCAATACTTGGCACAGGAAGGCCCTTAATTATAGTTTGTTAAATGCATTCAGTGAGCTAAGAATAAGAAAAAAAAAAGAAGTTGATATTACACTCATTTTTAGTTATCCTTAGCTAAATTATTAATCTTGAAAGCTATCTTTTGCATAGTACTTAGGTCCCTATAATCATTCATTCAATACATATTTACTGAGCTCCTACTACTATATAAAAGGAACTGACTGAAACACATGCTGAGGATACAGCAATAAACCACAATTTTGTCTCTCCTATCTCAGAGATTTTGACCCAGGAGAATCAGACAGTTATTATCTAATCTCACAATTTATGATTTTATTAATTATAACATGTACTCTGAAGGTGAAGTACAAAGTGCTAAAAGAGCATATGTAAGGGACGTTAGGGATTTCTCCCCTAGTGAAAATGTTAATGTGCACAATATATAGTAAGATGGAGCAGAGTCTGCATCCACGGTGATCTTCCTGAAGTGTGAATTGGATTATGTCGCTCCCCTAGAATAAAATCCATATTCTTTAGTGTGTAATACACAAAGCCTTTCAAAGCCGCTCTTGGCTACTTCTCCAGTTCCATCTTACACTGCTTTTCCCTTTCTCAAAAGCCTTGCTGCTAGCAGATTCAGCCATGTTTCCTTTCAATCATTGTGCTCTCTCTTGCTTAAGGTCTTGTGATTATGTCTGAAAAACTTTGGCCTTTCTACTTTTTGTTTGGCTAAATCCCACCCAACCTTCAGGTTTCCAATGAGATGCTACTTCCTCAAAGGAGCTTTTCTTAACTTCCATGATCAGGGTAGATGTTTCCTCCATTATTACATAGTACCCAGTATTTTTCTGCATCAACACACTTAGCTCATATTATTGGAATTTGCTGTTTACTTTTCTCTATCTCCTGCTAAGCTATACATTTCACAAAGGCAAATCTGTTGTTTTCACTATTGACTGGCAATTGATTCCTGACTTGCCCCGAAGGCTCACCAGTAATTTTATGCACTTCAACATGATAAGACCATATATTAGGGCAAACGGATTTTAGAGTATACTTATAGCATTGTGAAAGGGTTGTATTATGTGTATTTAATGACTGACTGAAAGGGTTCAAAATAAAAACCTTAAAAAGAGAAGGCTGATACCACTGACAGTAATGGTGAAGTTAAAAGAATACAAACTTTTGGAAGGTAAATTATGTATTTTTTTCTTTTTAACTGTATTTGATTTACCGTATTTGCCGGCGTATAAGACGACTCGGCGTATAAGACGACCCCCTAACATTTCCACTCAAAATACAGAGTTTGTTATATGGTTGGCTGTGTGCGATTTTGCGAGTGTGGTAAAATCGCATAACAGCAAAATCGCATAACAGCCGAGCATACACCCAGCAGCGCTGCTGATGCCTGAACGGTATGTGGAATGAAGTGGGCGGGCATCGGGAGGCCACTATGGCACGGGGCAAGCACTATGGGCAGTCTATCTGAAGTGTACCTGGCGTATAAGATGACCCCCCCACTTGGAGGCATATTTTTCAGGGCCAAAAAATCGTCTTATACGCCGGCAAATACGGTACTATGCTCTATTCCTATCTAAAAGTATTTAAATTTATTTAAGGTGGCTTCTTTCTGTTTTAGATTCCTTGTGTTCATTTCCAGGCATCAAAATTGGGACATTTTTTATTCAGTAGAGGAAAGCTAATAGAAGGTAGAAAAACAAGGGACTTTAGAAGAAACACGGTCATAAATGTGAAAAGGATGGAAATCTATAGAAACTGAAATAGGTAGATAAAATCCTTTAAAAAGTTTAAAAAAAAACTATATTGGCTTTAACAGCAAGCTTACTTAAGTTATGCATAAAGCCAACCATCACTAGGTTATAAAGTCATTTAAACGATACAGTATAATCAATTTTCTTATTTTTGTTTAGTTTTCTCATTAAAATATTTAAACATATCAAAAGTTATTAGTAAGAATATGAAGCTGATAAGAATTTGCCCAGCACCATGTGTGAACAAATGTTAAACCTTGATTTTATTAATTCCATATCTTTTGCTTCAAAAAATAATATTTTACAAATACCACTGAAGGTCACATCCTCTGCTCTATTCCATGGGTATGCTCAAAGATAACTGCTGTCTTAAACTTGGTGTGCATTTTCATATTTTACTACATATATCCATAATTCTCCCATTGAAATAACTGTTCTTAATAAGTTAAAGCCATCAACATTTTTAAATGACTACATTTTTTCATTAAAGTGAGATTAACTTGAAAAAGAATAAGATAGGGTTTTAGTGCCTTTAAATTTTTTAAAAAATAATTTGAATGAATAAAAATAGCATTCCCTTTCTGATCTACAATCACAAAAAGTGCATTTTAAATAAAATATTTACCTTATTCCTGATATATTCATTTTAAATTTTCATTTATTTTTACATGGCTTTACTGAGGTATAACTGATATAAAAAAAACTGCACATATTTAATGTATACAATATGAGTTTGTACAGATGTATACACCTATGAAAACATCACCATAATCAAGGTGATAGACAATGCTATGTCATTTTTTATGATTACTATATGTACTCCTTAGATTTAATAGAAAATTTCTAAAATTGTAGCTAAACAAATAGTATTTCTAACTATATGCATTTAATGTGGATAAGGCTAGCATTTTAATATAATAGCTATCAGCAATTTCCCCCCCTAAATAAAGCTTTATTTTCAGAAAAAAGGTTGAAATGTCATCATCTTATTTCAAGCAAATAAATCAAAGTAAAACAATTCATAAGGCATTCACAAGCATAAAGTATTATAAATACAGTGGAAATGAGTCATCATTTAAGAAAATGCGAGGGCCGGCCGAGTGGCTCAGTTGGTTAAGAGCTTGCTCAAGAGTTTGAGGTCTGAGCAACAGCGGTTCGAGTCCAGCCTGAGCTGAGCAGCCGCTGGGCTGCCAACAGGTAGCAGGATGGCGCAGCTAAACAAAAAAAAAAAAAAAGAAAATGTGATGGTCTTTCAATCAAGAATAATTACTGTGCTCCTGCTATGAGCCAGGAATTCTGCATAGAGTAGTAAACAAAATAGACTTCAAGATACTTACATTGTTATGGGGAAACAGACAATAAATAAGTATTTGAGAGTAAAAAAAGGAGAATAAAAGAATAAAGAATGATGAGTTCCGAAGGTTATTTTTAGATAGGTTGGGTGACATTTGAGCAAAGGGCTGAATGATGTAGGAAGGAGCCATGTGAAAACTTTAGCAAGGAACATCTAAGACAGAGAAAAGAACAGGTTTAAAGGCAAGTTAAAGAAGTAGCAAGAAGAGTATTGCTGGAGCAGAATGAATAACAAAGGGAGTGGTAGATGATGGCTGGAGAGGTATGCTGGGTCTGGTCATGTGGAACCTTGCAGGGTATATTTAGTCCTTTGAATTTTGCTCTAAGAGTGAAAGGATGCACTGAAGTTTTTGAGCAAAACAGTGACATAATATAATTTTAAAGGATCTCTGAAGTTATTGTGGGGAAAAACAAGGCAAGAAGTAGAAGGAAGAGAACCTATTATCAGGCTTTGGCTAGGCCAGGACTAAGATGGTAGTGGTGAAGATTTTAGGAAGTGCTCAAATTTAAAGCTATATTTTGGTGGTTAAAGAGGAATCAAGGCTGACTCCTATGGTTGTTGCATAAGCAATTAGGTAGATTATGGCTCCAATTTGCTGAGGCTAGGATAATGGGAATAGGGTTTTGTTTTGTTTTATTTTTAGTGAGTGAGAGGAATCAATTATTCCTTATTAGACAGAACTTTGACGTTACCATTAGGATTCTAAGTGGTGATGCCAGATAGAGAGTGCAGAGGTAACACTAGAGAAAAAGATAAACACTGCTACATTAGCGTTATTTAAAGCATCAACTAGATGGAATCACCCATCATTACTGATAGAGCAAAGGCCAATAAAGTAAAGGAAAATACATAGAGTATAAAAACCTGGAAGTCAAGTAAAGATATCTACAAACTAGAGGTGAGGGATGACAATACACTCTGTCAAATATTCCTGAAAGAATAAATAAAATGCAAGAAGGCCAAAATACTTGGCAACATGAAATTAATAATTTTAAGAGTTGATAAAAGCAGTTTGATTGGAAAAAGACTATGAGAATGTGAGCTGAAAAAAAAAATAGACACTGGCTACACACCATAGAGAAGGTGAAGGAATAAAACATGGCCAATTGTCAAAGAAGGTTTGTTTTAAACATGAGAGATATAGCACATTTGGTGGAAGTGTTTAAGCATTTGGTGAAATTCTTATCTATGTAAATTAATTCCTTCCTTCTGTCCTTCCGCCCTTCTCTTCTGCCTTTCCTTCTTTCTCTCTCCCTCCTTTCTTCCTTGCTCCCTTCCTCCCTAGAAAATGCAACCATCAAAAAGGGTCAGGACTTTGCAAGGCTTCTTTCAATTTCCCGTGATGTCCTTCTGTGCACAATGGAGAAATGTTGGCTGAACCACAGGGACAATTAATTGGTTACTACTAATTGAATAGCCATGTCCAAATGGCACTGATTTAAAAATAGATTAACAATTTTTATTGTTGTTGTTCAAAAACGTAACCATAACACAATGCACTGTCCAGTCCTGTATTATCACTTTCATCAGTAATTTCTATGAATATACTGAGGGCACAATGAGCACATTTATGAATGAACAAAACTTAAAAAGACAGATTTTAGCTCAACAGAAGAAGGATTTTGCTGGCATTCAGAATTATTCAGAGATGGATTGGTCACACTCAGAAATTAACGAACTATTTATGGGAGTGTACCAGCATAAATATGATATTCGCAGACACCAGATGGAAGGGAGGAAGCTTAGATTATATCTAGACCAACTCCCACATTGTATGATTGAATAAATATAGTCCCAGAGCCACATAGGACCTTGCTCAAGGTGGAGCATAAATTCAGCACCAGAATCAACATTCCCAACTCACACCCAGAACTGCCCATTAAGAAAGTTGAGGTTTAAGGCCATGTAAATATTCCAGTTATTTACATAACTATTGTGTTACAGAGTTCACTGAGAGTTCTCACGTCTTTCAACTTCATTTATTCATTTATACAAAAACATATATGAGCAGCATCAACATAAAAAGCACTGTGAAGGCTTCTTACAATGTAATATTTTGAATATATTAAAGTTAATTTCAAAGTTAAAAAAATAACATACACAGAAAGTATAGTGTTATGATCAGTTGCCTAATATCTTTCTCAAAAGAGGAAAAATATAAATAAATTTAGTAAGTGAAAGCACAGATATATACTGTTATTATTATAAACATATATTTTATACAGTCAGTTTAATCTTATATGTAGATATTAGCCATTCTTAAATACTAATGAGGGGAAATAGGAGGAAAAATAAACAAGTTTTGAAAGATATTTGTGAAATACAATTCATATTATATTTTCTTTATGGCAAAAATTTTCACTGTTAATTAATTTTGAATACTAATTCAAAGATTATGAATCTAGTAGACTAGGTAAAGAAGTTAAAATAAATTAATGTTTTTTCTTAATTATCTGAGAGGTGTGTCCAAATAATCCTCATCTACACTAACTATATTAATTTAAAAACTAATTCTTTAGGAAGTTAATATGTCACTTAGCTCTATCCTGAAAAACCTCTCCAAACTATTTCATTTTTTAAATATATGGATAGAAGAAAACAACCAGTTAAACGAACATGAAAAAATATCATATCTGCCATCAAACCCATCTACACCTCTCTATATCTATTGCTAAAACCTTAAACGCTATATTGCTTACTGGCTGAATCAATATAGAGCAAAACAAATCTTTGGCTCCTGTTCTTTATCTTTCCCAACTGCTTCAATTACTTTACAAATCTCTGAAATTTTATTTCTGGCTCATAGTAGATTAACGTGAACAAAGCCATCCCCTCAAAACCAGATTAAAATGATCCTTTCATCTCATAGTGCCTCCAAAAAACCTCAAATAGCTTTTGCTTTCAAAGTCACCAACAATTTACAGCCAAAAGGACACAGAAAAAAATTTTCTTTATTGTCAAATTTTAAAAAGAACTCAAATACTTCTCTTTCTTTATAGTAATCCTCTCATACCAACCAACCCTTGTACCCGTTGCCCGCAGATTTTATTGCACTTCATTGGCTTGCTCAGTTAATAATAGATACGAGTAGATATTGTTATCTCAGAATATAAAATGAAAATTGCTAAAATACGAATAGGAAAAAATGAAGAAATACAATTTTACCCTACCTATTGACCTCAAATAATATGCTATGCAAATACAAAAATATGAGAAATATGCAATATAAAATTCAATCTTATAAAAAAAGCTATACATGTATTTTATTTTGCCATACTCTTATCATTGGTGATAGGATATTACAAATCTCTAGTGATATATCTGAAACATTTTGCCAAATTCTGTGGTTATTCAGTTTATTCCTGAATTGATAGAAAAAAATTAGGAAGTGTTAATTAAATAAATAAGACTAAATTGGCCTTTTGAAAGAAATTCCATATAAACATGTGATATGGACTCAGAAAAGAAGGGGGAAAAAAAAAACTTAACATGTTTGTTTGAATGGTACTGAACTTTGACATTTTCCCAAGGTTGCATATCAAAAGATACATTATAAATTTTTTGTTAAATTACACTAATTTACACTACTTTGGGGAGGGACACTGGATATCTTTAAATCAATAATAAAATAATCATTAATTTCATAAAGTCAAAGACATGAAATATCCCTGTATCTTCTCTATAACCTGACATCTTACTGAATATTAAAGATACTAAAATTAAGAGTATCAATGCCAACAAAACATGCACACAAAAGATTCAATAGCAATGCAAACAACAGATAAAAAAAGAAGGCAATTATAAAACAGAAAAGAAATATCAAAATAAATTTTCCCTTGTTAACAACAACAGGTAAAGGTCTAAAAATATTATAGCTGTAGTATATCAGAAGCTAATGAATCTTATTTATAATTTTTCCATGATCATAGTGAACAGATAATTGAAAAAATCAAAAGAAATAAAATAAAATTTTTTCAGTAGGGTATTTAATAAATCGTACCTATAACAGTCCTGTGAACATAATAGGTACACATAAATATTAATAATAAATAAGGTAAATTATTTTAAAATATTTAAGTGGTCAATCTTAAAATATTTGCATTCAAGGTACCTATTGCAAAATTTTCCAGACGTGCTAAACATTTTAATAAATGATATATAACCAAAATCAAAGACAAGCACATTATTTATAATTTTCTTTTTCCTTTCTATAATTTCTACAGATCCTTTAATTATCACCTTCCATGGTATTTCATCAAGGGTAGGCCAAGTGGCAGACAGTGGTTTATCCTTTATAAAGGATTTATCCTTTATAAACCCAACACAGGGCCTACTTTTGTTCATTAATATCTCCATTTCATTAGTGCCCAATTCCACCTTCTTTCTCTACCTATCACTACCACCGAATTCCAGGGATCATTCATCTGGAACCTCAGTATCTTACAAACCCAGATCTAATAACCTTATACTTGTAGAACCTTGTGTCCTTTCTCGTATCTCCATTCTTTCCCATGGCCTGGTTTCTCCTACTTACTTCCAGTGACCCAAATTTTGGACTGCCTTGCCATACTGCAGTATAAATTTTCTAGAGAAAAATGTTTGTCTCCTAACTCAATGGTTGTACTAAGCCAAGAACTGTAGGATTTTGCTACCACAATGTATTCTATGGACCACAAGAAGCAACATAGAAAATTAAGACAAAGTTCAAATGATGTAACTAGAAATTGTAGACAAAGATGTAAAGACACAAAGATATTTTAAAGAAAGATATCACAGGGCACAAGGGCACATGACATGTCTGGTACAGCTGGGATACAAGTTCCCTCATTGGCAGAGTGTTCAAGGTGCTCACTGGGTAAATAAGTGAGATAAGAGGGTTTTAATGCAGAGTGGAGCAGGTGTTAGAGCATGGGTAATAGGGTTCCAAGACTAAAGGAACTGACAACCAGGGAAGATAAAACCCCAGGCTTAAGTGAAACTTACCAAAGATGGCTGACACTTGTCTCACTTCACATAGAGTGTTGGTCTCAGAACACAGTGGAAATCTGAGACTGCAGGATCTGCAGAAATAAAAGTAAAAACAAAAAGAGAGAGAGGGAAAAAAAAATAGGGGGAGTGGAAGTTATCTCCCTGCCACCTCTCTCTCTTGCAGCTATGTTTAGCAATTTCTTGGTAAATGAATTCTGGATAATTGGATGTTTATAAAATAGAAAAAAAAAACTAACATTCTTGGTAATTCATTGGATTTCTCAATGATTTTTCAATATGATCTGTACTCAGCAGAGCTATCACATTCAGATTTTACAAGATGTAATTTGAGTTTTGAACTACTAATAATCAGAAAAACCTGATAAGAATAAATAATAGTCTTCTTTCCTACATGCTACAAGCTTTTGCTACAATCTACAAGCTTTTTCTACAAGTGACAAAACACATGAGATACTTTAGTTCAGGTACTTTTACCATTCTAGAATGCAGTGCCATCAAATTGTGAAAACCTTAGTTTGGTTTAAATAACATTAATAACTTTTCATTTAATTCTGTATCTACTTTCTTTGTAGAAAGATACAATAATAGTCCATATGATTTTATTTTAATCTGTATTTTCACACTTTATTAGATATTCAGAATGCTGGACGATTAAGCCAAGTGTCATGGACTGAGTAATGGCATGCTCAGACTAACAATTCTGAACATTGAAAGTACGACCAAGAAAAAAAAAGTTAAACATAGGAAGAACATTCTATATTATATTTTAAATAATTTACAAAGAATTATACAACAGAATATTCCCACAAAATTATTCACAAAACAGGAAAGATCTTAAGACCTTGGAGTTCTTAATAGACTCAAGTCACCATAAAACACATTGGTTTCACAGTTTGTGGTATTTACTTTTCAATATATATAGTGCTATCAGCATGAACAAGAACACTAGTTTTAATGCTCTTTTGTCAGTGTTATTGACTTCACAATTTTAATTTGACAAGTAAAATATTATAGTTTTCATTTCTTTGAGAGCTAATTTTATTTGGCCAGAGCTTCATGCATATTATTATCCTGTTTAATCAAATTTAGAAGTATTGCCACTGCTGGAATAAGGACAAATATCTGCAAATTTTGGCTGTTCATTTTAAACAGTATCTCAAAAAGGGTTCCACAGAATATCTGAGTCAAATGAGTTAATTGTTATTAATGCAGGAGGAAGGGGGATAATGTCACTTTGTCCTCAACTGCTACTACTTTTACCCTTGCTCCCTTTTCACTCAGCCTGCTGACTCCCACATTTTTCCTCACACTTGTCAATCATTCAAGCCGGAAAGGCTTTGCACTAAGTGATACCTCTCCCAAGAACATTCTTCCATCGGATACCCACATGACTCACCATGCATTTAGTTATTTTAGAATTTTGTTCAAATCTGACAGTGAGATCTCCCAACCTCAGCATCATTATCTTCTCTCATTCTTTTTTATTTATTTCGTCTTAGTGCTTATCACCACTTTACATTTAGTAACCTATGTATATAATTACTTTTTCTCTCTCTCTCTGCAAAAATGTTAAAGACAATGGAGACAGAAGCTTTGGCTGTTGTCTGCACTTTCAAGTCCCCTGTGCTTAAAAAGTATCTAGCACATAGCAGATGCACAATATATATTTGTTGAATTAAATACAATTAGCACATGTAGCAGCAATATCCCAGAATCTGTTGCTGCCTCACTTCCAATTAGGGACTGTCAATGAGAAACACGGGTGGGAGATTAAAAGCAGGAGGAGAAAAGGCATTTTTGTTCCTTTATTCCGCTTGTGGCTGTGGCAGCAGAGGCTGGCGGGGTGGGGTGGGAGGTCAGGGGGTCGGAATTCAGCAGCTTTAGCAGCACAGCCTCACTGGCTTTCTGGCTCCGAGCATTGCAGCACAGCAACTGAGATGTGGACTCCAGCAATGTCATACATTAGTCCAAGAGCTTCAGCCAGATTGTGGGCTCCTGCAGCATCAGTAGGTGTGTGACTCCTGTCTTGCTGAAAAATGGGGAGTCAGTAGGTTGAACAGCAGAAATGGCCACTGCAGCACTCCATCACCAGGCTGTGGATAATCACTTTCACTTCGCCCCTCCAGTTATAGGGCCAATAGTAGTTTCCTGCAGTTACTGATCTTTATGCTTATTTACTTCTAACACATTGTAAACGATTTCCTGTTTTAATTCCTCTATTTGGATTACCTAGGGACTTTTCAGTTTTCTAATAGACAAGACTGAACCATTGTTTTAAAAAGAACTTTCTGCCAAGTATCTGCTCAATTTAACTGCAAATATGTCCATCCTTCCCAATGCAGCAGTCCCGCAAAATGCTAAGGAATGCTAAGAGTTCTCCTAGCCCTTTCCATGGTCTTTTCCCATCTTTGCATCACCTTTCCTATTGGCGCTATAATACTCTGATATTTTAAATTAGCAGA
>NW_017732414.1:111391-115052 GCF_001890085.2 Hipposideros armiger | reverse complement strand
CTCATAACCTACAGTAAAACATTACTATGTAGTTTTAGTTCCTGTTACGTTTGTTTGTTTGTTCTAGCATAAACATTTTAAAAATAAATATTAGAAATGTTTTGCTATTTACTTCATTTATTATTATATAGGGCAATATTTCAATGTTATGAAAGTCTAAAGCATAAATATAATTTTAATGGTTATACAGTAGGCAACTGTATCATCCTAATAAATGATCTCATTCTCACATTCACCTATGGGTTCAAAATTGCTGCTGAGGATCTAGACAACATATCTGCATTCCAGATAGCAAAATGCTAGTGTGTCAGTCAAAAAAGTCTGACCTGTAATTGAAAGAGGTCATTTTAGGAGCCTTCCTGGAAATTCCACAAAATGCCTCCATTAACATCTCATGGGCTAGATAGAATATAATATTTTGGTCACAACTACCTGCAAAATATACTAGAAACTGTAGGATTTTTTTTAGTTAGACACATTGCTGCCTCAAAATCGGGCTTCTGTTAATGAGAGAAAAAGAAGAATGGATAGTCAGTGCCATCTAGTAATATAGTCCATTCAGCTAAAATCCATTTCCTCTTTTTCCCAGGCTAACTTACATTTTCCACCTCCTTTTAAGTTAAGTGTAGCAATGTGAAGGGGTTATAACCAAAGAAATAGCTGGAGAAGCACTGTGTGCCACACACACGCTTAACTTTTACAGAGGATTATCCTCCCCATGGAGAGGAGGCAGATGGATCTCCTAACTAACAGGCATACTCACATTAGACTATTACAGAGTGAGAATAACATTCTTCTGTGTTTGAATTATTATACATTTGGGGTTTATTTGTAATGCAGTTAATATTATTACCTGAACTAATATCAGAGTGATCACACAATTTGTCATACATACACGGACACTTAAAAATGAAAGGGGCACCATTAACAATTATTCTAGGACAACAGTAATAAAACAGGGCTATTATGGGCAAACCAGGTTTATGATCATCCAAGTAATTAATATAGTGCTTATAAATAGAAAGAATAAAATATAACTATAAGATGTTTGCTGTACCTATTTCTTTACTGTAAGATTTATAATGTGGGTATTTCTTAAAGAAATTCTCAAAAGAAATCCCTTCTAATGTGTATCAGAAAGCATTGCATTTAAGGTAAGCGTATATTTGATTAAAAATAAATAACATTATTTAATTGATCTATCTAGATCAACAATACAGATTTAATTTTATCTCTGCAAATGTGAACATTCAAAGGATAATCGTGTGTGTGTGTGTGTGTGTGTGTTTAAATTCCAGTTTCATGCTTTTATTTGAAAGACTTTTTAAATGTCATGGAAATATTTCAGTATACATTGCTATCTAATTATAGAGAGGATGAAGACTAAGTTAAACATTACGTTTATGAGCACAGCAGGTTTGCTTTGCTAAAATAAAATAAAATAAAACCATATTAAGAACCTATTTTGTTTATTATGGTACATTAGTTCAAAATACTAATTGCATGGAATACAGATTATAAAAGCCTATTTAACATTTAATGCTGACCTATGCTTTTTGAAAGCTTGACTGGTTAGTATAAATTCTCTAAAATTTACAGTCCATCTATCAACCATTTAAAATCCATATGTTCTATTTTTTTTTATTCTCATCTTAATAACATGGTACAGGATTAATAACTATCTGGGGTTAATATTTCACAGATGTGACTCAGATCATCAACTGTTCTCAACTGCTCATTAATTCTTTGGATGTGTCTTGATTGGTGGTGCTTAAATACAATAGCTTATACACTCTTTTATGGTCTTTTTATTTCATAAGTAAATATCTTTACCACTCACCTTTCAACTTCAATTTTGGTGGAAAAATTAGTAATGAGAAAACGAACTAGATTGTCTAAAATACAAAAACGACAGTAAATGTACAAACTTTTCTACCTGAACTCAAGACCAATGCTAAGAACGTAGTTCAATTTTCCCAACCATTTAGTCTGTTTTTACAGCTGATTCTGCCCGAAGTTAATACCAAACTATTATTCCAGCTTCCATGATTGTTGCAAATTACAGCCTTTAACAAATATCTTACTTAAAATAATGTTACTTGTACATCTATTTAGCTATTCAATAAAGTTTTATTGAATGTTTGTGGATAATTTAAAACACAATCATGGTAATTTTAGGGAAGAAATGATGAGTCAAACTGACACAGTGGTGATAGAGGCTGATTTGTAAAAGCTTTAGGAAGTAGAATAAACAGGAATTGGAGATTGGTTTATTGGCATTAAGAGTGAGTCAATCACTTAAAATAGAAACAATTAAATTTGTAAAAACAAGTCTACTATACCAGGGGTGCCAAAAAAANATAGAAGGTCCTTTATCCAACAGGCATGTAAACACTCTTAATTTTTATCGTGTTGAATTTCTGGTCAAGGTGATGTCATAATTCCTTGCTGTGATAGTCCTCATCTGTTCCACACAGAGAGATGATAAATAAAATGTAAAACTAAAACTAAGAATTACATAGCTAGGATAAAAACAATAAGAACTCCTTGGAAGAAAGCTGAACACATTGCAAAGCAATGCAAGGAGCTGAAGCCACAGGCCTGCTGAGACCTTGGTCTGAAAGCAAGTATTGGCGGCTGGTAATTTTAACTCTTCGGGCAGTTTTAACAACTAAAATCATTCACATGAGACTGAAGACAGGAGCCAGGCTTACTGCTTGAAGGTTGGCTTTTCACACCATTTTGGTGTCCACTTCAACACACAAAAGAAAGCTAAACACCAACAAACATGGTTGCTGAGCAATCGGCTGTCCTAGTTTAGTAACAAAGAATTGAACCACGCTGAAAAAATCTAATGCTGGGGAAGTGAGCCAATAAAATTGATAATGACATAAAGTAAGCATGGATGAAAATAATTTTACAATATAATCTGAAAAGATTTATAAGTATATTTAAAAGGTCAATGATATAAATGATGGGATAACTCCATTTTAAAAAATACAAATAAAAGGGGAAGACAAAACAAAGTGATATGAAGTAAAAGGATAGCAAAAAGAATCAGAAATATTACATATATACATATAAATACACACACACTCACATATATATATATATATATAAATAAATTTATATTTTATGTTCATTGCTTTTGGGGTCGTGTTTAATAAATATTTGTCTACACAAAGATGGTGAAAATTTTCCATTAAAAGCTTTATCACTTTATCTTTCACATCTAAAGCACCAATCCATTTTTGTGCATGGTACCAAGGATGAAGACACATTTTTTTCCATATCCAATTGACCCTGGAACCATTTACTGAAAACAGTATTTTTCTCATATTACTGCAATGTTGCCTTGTTATAAATTGGGTGACATAATAATGTATGGTGGGTCTTTTTAAAAATTCTCTAGTCTGTCCTATTAGTCACTATGTCTAACTACGCACCAATATCATACTGTGTTAATTACTATATGTTATAATAATTTTGTGGTGTAACTGCCTCAGTGTGAGGTCTGTCAATTAAATTCACTAACTCATTCTAGAAAAAGTGCTACATACCTCATTGCTGAATATCACTATGGTCACCTTTGAAGCACTCCCCTTGGGAAGCTATGCACTGATGCCAGCGCCTAGTCCACCCTTCAAAGCAATTTTGGAAC
>NW_017732414.1:90055-105320 GCF_001890085.2 Hipposideros armiger | reverse complement strand
CTTTTCTCTACTTCTCTTCCTTACCATAGAATTAACTTCATTATTATCCAATACATGTTCTTTCAACCGGTGAAAAATACGACAGCTATTTATTTATTTATTTAGAAAAGGATTCTATATAGGAAGGACTATTCTGAGATAGTAGCAGAGAGAATTGCCACAAATCATAGCTGCTGAAATATTAAATTAGTTATTAAATATTTTAAAATGTATGGACTCTAATAATTATGCATAGTCATTCACCTGTTTCGCCACACTGCCTGCATGCAGGGGAGGTCATTCACCCATGTGTGAGTTGATAAAAGAAGGCAGGTAGCTCTGGATGACTCATGTTCCTATGTTCTCCTTAAGGAAATCTACCTTCCTTGACTTTGCATATTTCCTGGTGTGCCTCAAAATAGGACCAGTGCTTCACTATCTTTTCTTATTTTTTCTATCATCATCATCATCATCATCATTATCATCATTGTTAGGTTTACAATCTGTATCACGATGATGATGATGATGATGATGATGATGATGATGATGATGATGATGATGGCAGATTGTAAACCTCCCAATGATGATGATGATGATGATGATGATGGTGATGATGATGATGACATGACAATGACAACGATGTTTACAATCTGCCTTCACAATTTGGCAGCTCAGCTAAAGGAATTTATGTTAAGAATACCTAAGAACCAGATCTGGAGGCTCAGCAGCAGCCCGGTACGCTCTGGAAGTACTGACTATCCCAATCTTTCCTTTCCTCCTAGCTTTTTCTCTGCACCTACTGTTTTCTTCATAGTACTAACTGCTTGCCATATAACTGCTTTTTTTCCTGCTCTCTTAAAACTTTTATTTGCACTTGACTGTTTTTTCACAGTCCCTCTGCTATTATCATTTTCCGTGTTTCTTTCAGTTTATGGCAAAAGGTTCTGAATGCTAATTCCTCTGGGCTCTTCGAAATCTTGAATTCCTAAAGAGGAATCTGACTGGCTCAGCTGTTTATGGAAATCATATCTGAGAGGTGACAGGTAGCTGGTCAGGCAATGGGCTGGATGTCCTTCAATCAGGTGCCCACCTTTGTCCCAACAAGATATGGTTGAGGAATCAGGGCATCGTGGCCCTAACCACAACAAAGCCTCCTAGTCAAATCACTTAGTAGATGGTGTGAGAATAACAAGCACTCTAACATTTCTAATACACTTATTTTTATAAGGGTACTTTTTGGATTGAACTATACCATACTTTGCACTTAATTAGCTTACAGTCAGTAACACATGTATATTAAGACAGTTATTAAAAATGAGTCACAAAGGAATAAACGTAGGAAAATACATTAAAGAAATATTTCTTTACTTCCTTTCAAGAGAAAAAATAAATATCAATACAATCTAAGCATGCATAAAATTTTCTTATGCCACTGACTAAACAACTGTGTTTAATAATTAACCATTCTTAGCTTTGGGATATCTTTTGGTCTTCAAAGATGAAAACATTTTCAGCACTTTTTAATAACTACATATGTTTTTACACAAAACCTGTCATTCTAACAAAATTGTAATTACATTAAGTCTGCATTTGAACAACCTTATAGGCCATTTTACACCTTCACCGCATCAATCACAATGTTAAAAATCAGTCCACAGTTTTAGGTACACTGAATGGCTAAAAATCCTGGCTTTGGGATTAACATGACCCTGATTTTAATACCAATTCGTTTAGTTAATGTCACCACAAACTTGAGCAGATTATGTAGCTTTTTTTGAGTTCAGTTTTTTCATCTATAAAATGGTGCTAATTAATAATTACTTCCTATAGATATTACTAGGATTAAATGAAAAAGCATGTAAAATGCTTAAGCACAGTTCCTTTTGTGGGCCCATGACACATTCATATTTGGGACAGAAAGTTACATTAGGTCTCCTGTAAAGCCAAGATATGTGGAACTAAATGTCCAAGAGCTCCTGGGAGTATCATGGTCTACTCCTCAACCTGCACACTACAGGAAAGCTCTGAAGTCTTCCTTTATTGATTTGTAACGAATAATAGTAATGATGTTATGTAAACCAAAGCATAACAGCTTGATTAATTTTTTAGGTTAAATGAACTTGAAAATAAAGTCAAATGTTACTGATAGTGATTGAAGTGAAGAGAAAGCAAAAAACTCAAGAGTTAATTATACAAAAACAGAAGATTACAAAAAGTTAAGTAAAATCATAATTTGTGAAACTGTTTAAAACAAATGTTTCAAATAATTATATAATGTCTGTAACAGTAGAAAATGTAAAGGAACCACTTTGAAATATGTCAGACCATTTTGTTCTTAGCAAGGCATCCCACTAGGAAAAACTATTTTACCAGAGCTTAACCTACGTGAGGGAAGGAAAATACCGAGCTCCAACTGCTCCGGCCTTCCATGTAGGGGGAGGGAAACACCCAGTTCCAGCTCCCTCTAGCCATCCTGTCCCACCAAAGGGGAGAAAAGAAAACTGAACACTGATGAAGTTCACAGTCCAGGGGCACAGACTCACCAAAAGACTGAGGCCTAATCACAGAACCACAGAACAGTTTCCTTCCCCCCACATACCTAACCATTACATTACGAAAGGACTATTTACCAGTTTGTTTTATCCAGATATCATGTCCACCTTTGAATAATAAATAAAAAAAATTACAATGTGTACTAAAAGGCATAAAACAGTTTGAAGAGACTGAAGGTGCTTCATGACCAAAGTCAAATATGGCAGGGATATTGAAATTATCAGATCAGGAATTAAAAAACTATGATTAACATGCTAAAGTTTTTAATGGATAAAGTAGACAACATATATGAACAGGTGGATAATGTAAGCAGAGAGATGGAAATCCTACGAATCAAGAACAAACACTAGAGATCAAGAACAGTGTAACACAAATGAAATTTTAGTAGACTGGGCGTGACTGAGGGAAGAATCTCCGAGCTACAGAATATGACAATAGAAATTTCCTAAACTGAAAAGCAGTTTCTTTGAAATGTAAAACAATATAATTGAAATTAACATGATGGATATTTAGAAAACTACCAAGTAGGTTATAAAGTTTCTCTGAAGAAAAACTATTTAGCTATCAGTTTTGAAAATAACTAAAAAGAACCATTTTTACCAAAAATTCATCACTAAAGTTTGTATTTTCAGAATTCAAACACACACATGTGGTGTTGAATACTTTTAATGTATTATAAAAGGAATCAAAATGCAATACTGAAGTCTGCCACTAGGATAAAGTCGGTTTTACAATATGAAATATATAAATTATAATACAGTTATAGAAATTAATTATTAATAGATATTCCATTATCTATCATCAACACATTCTATCTTTGATTTTTCAACTTTGGAACAATGATATCGGGAAATGATAGGCTGTGATTTAAGGAATACAGTATCTTTCTACTCAGTTTATTTATAGTATAAGCCTCTTTTATTATAAAAATCATTAGTTTTGCTATAAAATCACTATTTCATTAATTAATAAAATATTTTAATCTAAATTAAATGTTAGTATTTAAACAATTAGTAATCACGTACACAAAATACACTTAAATCTTTTATTTAGACATGAATGACTTATATCCTTATTTTCTTAAATATCTCAGGGTAAATTTCCTCATACCAATTCACTATGTTTAAGAGATAAAATCACATATTTTATATGATCTTGCATTATTCAAACCCTAGTGATCATCTAAGTCACAGAATGCAAATATACACATAATAATACCCTATTTAAAACCAATATTTGGCATCTGAAAAACACAAAATTTTTCAAATTTTAATTGTAGTGATCATATATCAACAGAATGCATCCTAATATCCAATAACACTATTTTTTCTCCTAAGATCAACTTTTCTCTTAATATTTTATTAAAGTTACTTCACTATTGAAAAGAAACTTTGATTTTGAATATTGGCATTCCCATATCTATGTCTACTATGACTTTGTAACAAAGATCTAATCTACCATGTACACATTAACTGTCTCTTAGTTGCTAAAAGAGGAGAGTTTAAAAAAAACCTGAGACAGGCAAACCTTTCCTTTTCTTGCTAAAATTATTTATGCTATGAATCAAAATAAATGGTGAAAATCTATACATAGAGAACCCAAAGAGTCCACCAAAAATCTATTAGAACTGAAAAAAATGATTTCAATAATGTAATGGGATACAAAATTAATATTCAGAAATTAGTTGCATTTTTATACACCAATAATGAATTAACAGAAAGAAAAATTAAGAAAACAATCTCATTTACAATTGCATAAAAAAATGAAATACCTAGAAATAAATTTAACCAAGAAAGTAAAACACCTGTGCTAAGAAAACTGTAAGACATTGAAAAAATAAATTGAAGAAGATACAAATAATGGGAAGTATATATCATGCTCATGGAAAAGAAAAAATTAACATCATTACAATGTTCATACTACCCAAAGTAATCTACAGATCCAATGAAATCTCTATCAAAATATCAATGGCATTTTTCACAGAACTGGAAATAATCCTAAAATTTCTATTGAACCATGAAAGACCCGAAATAGCCATAACAATCTTGAGAAAGAAGAACAAAACTCGAAGTATCACACTACCTAATATCAAACTATACTACAAGGCCATAGTAATCAAAACAGCATGGTTTTGGCATAAAAACAGACACATATATAAGTAGAAGAGAATAAAGAACCCAAAACCAAGTTCATGCCTATAAGGTCACTTAATCTATGACAAAGGAAACAAGAATATACAATGAGACAGTCTATTCAACAAATAGTGCTGGAAAAACTGGATATACATGCAAAAAATGATACTAGGCCACATTCTTATACCATATATGAGAATAAATTCAAAATGGATTAAAGACTGAAATTTAGGACTCAAAGCCATAAAACTCCTAGACGAATACATAGGCAGTAAACTCTCTGACATTGCTCTTGATGGTATTTTTTCTGATATATCTCCTTAAGCAAGGTTAACAAAAGAAAAAAATATACGAATGGGATAGATATCAAACTAAAAAAGTTTTAAACAGCAAAAAAAAAAAAGAAAAAATGAAAAACCAACATACTGAGAAGATATTTGCCAATGATATTTCCAATAAGGGGTTAATATCCAAAGTTTATAAAGAGCTCACACAACTCAACAAGAAAAAAAACTAACAATCCAATTAAAAAATGGGTAGAGTACCTGAACAGACATTTCTGCAAAGAAGACATACAGATGGCCGACATATGAAAAGATGCTCAATGTCACTAATCATCAGAGAAATGTAAATTAAAACCACAATGAGATATCATCTCACACCTATCAGAATGGCTATCATCACTAAACCAGCAAACAACAAGTGTTGGCAAGGATGTGGAGAAAAGGGAACCCTCATGCATTGTTGGTGAGATTGCAAATTGGTGCAGTCTCTATGGAAAACTTATGAAGATTCTTCAAAAAATTAAAAATAGAACAACTTTATGACCCAGCTATTCCACTTCTGGGTGCTTATCTGAAGAAATATGAAACAGTGATGCAAAAATATACATATACCCCATGTTCGTTGCAGCATTATTTACAATAGCCAAGATATGGAAGTCACCTATGTGCCCATCAAATGTCAATTAGATAAATAAAAAGTGGTCCATATATACAATGGAATATTACTTAGCCATAAAAAAAGAATGAAATCTTAGGACTTGCAACACAGATGGACCCAGTAGGTATTACACTAAGTGAAATAAGTCAAACAGAGAAAGACAAATACCATATGATCTCATATGTAGAATCTAAAAAAAAAATAAGCAAACAAACAAAATAGAATCAGACATACATACAGAGAACAAAGTGATGATTGCCAGAGGGAAGAGGGATTGGGGAAGTGGGTGAAAAATTAAAGGGGGTAAGAAGTACAAATTGGTAGTTACAGAATAGTCATGGGGA
Source organism: Hipposideros armiger (assembly GCF_001890085.2). Lineage (NCBI taxonomy): Eukaryota > Metazoa > Chordata > Mammalia > Chiroptera > Hipposideridae > Hipposideros > Hipposideros armiger. The sequence continues at coordinate 99,370 of NW_017732414.1, read as the reverse complement.
TGCAAAGTACAGCAAAGGAAATACAGTCAGTGCTAGGTGGGTACTAGACTAATCAGGTGGGATCAGGATTTATAAATTATATAAATGTATAACCACTATGCTGTACACCTGAAACTAATATATTATTGAATGTCAACTATAATTGGAAAGAAAAAAGAATTATGACCCAAATCCTCTAATGTATTCAATTCTTTTCTAAGACCAAGCTTCAACCTCTATACAGATATAATTATTCCATTTCACCCAGTTCTCAATATATCAGTATCTTTATATGCCATCTCACGGCATTTTGGTCAACTATGGACCACATATAGAACAGGAGATCTGCAGATTATAATAGAGAAGAACCTTCTGTATGAAATGGAATGACATGTGGTTCAGGAGGAATTTTTTCCTTCTCTGACAGGAGTGACATCTGTGGGGCTTGGTAATAGACTCCCTCTCATCACAGCACCTTAATTTTAAGTGCACAGATTCCACTGCAATCAGTCAGCCACTGACCTGTTGCAGCACCGAGGAGCCTGTCCCCTCAGTGCTACATATTCAAAGGCGCTACCGCCTTCCCAGATGTAGCTTGATAGCTTGCAGAGTACATTGTTGTAACTTCTTTGTGGAGGACCTGCGATCCTGTACAAGGGCACACAGGAGTTACCTTAATAAGTATTAAGTGCCACTGACACTTTAACAACAGCTTTCTGTGGTGGTGTGGAGCCAGCCTGTCACTGTACTTTGAAAAGATTTAGGTTGTAATGATGTAAAGCATAGACAAGTTTTATTTCTTCCATCAATTCAATGCCAGAGAGAGGCCTTTGTGCCAGATCAGGTCAATGGAACCAAAAACAAATTTCCAAAGTCAAAATATTGAGTCTTCAGTTCTACACCCTCTCTATGTGAAACTATTATTTTATGTTTTTATGTAAACCTATTCTTTTATGAATATCACAAAGTTCCTTAATCTGATCACTGCTCCAACATGCATTAGCCAAAACCACGTTGCCCTAACAATCCTCTATGTTCCTTAATCTCTCCATCTTGATTTCTTATTCCTACTGATCCTCAGGCCACCTTTCACTCCCTCCTGACAGTCACTATTATGGTGATCTACTTCTCGCTTAGCCAGTTTCTCCTCCATATTTACATTCAATCCAGCCAACATCCCTGTTCATGGAGCAGCATTAACAGCTTCAGTGTCCTATATCTGACCCTGGAGAGGGAAGCAGAGTGAGGGCTTGTGGGACAGTGTTTATAAAGCCTACAGCAGTGGAGGCCTTCACTGTCACTCAGCTCTCATCACTGACCATCCAGGGCAATTTCCAGTTCTGGAAGCTCCATTTATGCTAAGTGCCCTATATATAGGTGTACCATTTTTTATCTTTTATACTGTATTTTACTGTATATTTTCTATGTTTAGATACATTTAGTTATGCAGATACTTACCATCATGTTACAACTACCTACACTATTCAGTACAGTCACATGCTGCACAGGCTTGTAGCCTAGGAGCAGTAGGCTATACCTTACCGTCTAGGTGTGTAGGGGCTATCCCACCTAGGTCTGTGTACATGCATTCTTGAGTTCAGACAATGACAAAATTGCCTAACTATACATTTCTCAGAAAACACCCATGTCATTTAGTGATGCATGATATAATGTCAAATCACCTATATTTTGAACATCCTCTCCTTATAATTTTCTTACTCATCTTTCATTTCCAAGGGTCTATATTATTGCCTTAAATAAAAGAAAGCTTCAATAATTTTTGTTAGTTTAAATGAATCCAGAAAATTTTTACTTTTACTTACTGGGGCTGAGCTATAACTGTCCAGATCAGTTAAGGCATTTAAATTCCACGTCTTCCACAATGTGGCTTAGCCTGGATCACATCCTTATCTCCCACAACATCCTTCCATTCCAGCCACAGAAGTGATTCTTATCATTCCGAAACAACACACACATTTAAGAATTCTATGCTTGGGCTGGCCAAGTGGCTCGTTGGTTAAGAGTTGGCTTGGGAGCAAGAATTCTATGCTTTTACTCAAGCCATTTTCCCTGATCAGAATTAATCTTTCTTTTTATTATTTCACAAAACATTATTCAGAATTACCTGAAGACACTTGCTTTGCACTTATGATGTATAGAATTATCTCTATACTGCAAGACTCTTTTAGGGTAGCATAAAACTGTTTTAAGCACTCTCTAAAAGGTTACAAGTAACACAAAGCACAGAAAATAGAAGTTCGTGCAACTGAATTCTGGACACTGCTTAAAAGAAAGTTTATTTGAAACGGTGGTGCAAATGACTTAACAAGAAAGCATTTCAGAAAATATACTTTCTTTTCATGTTTGTAAACCCAAAAACTCATTTGCTCAAGACTACTCATCTATTTTATATATTCACTAACCAGAGATCATCACCTCTTACTCCAATAACCAGTAATGGTTTTGTTCACAGGCACACTGTGAATGTCTGCTCCTGTAACTATATCAGCATGACACTACTGATGGAATGGCTATTTTAAGTAAAATTTAAAAATCTATAAATCACTTATTAAATCATATATTTTATATATAGGTATATTATATAACTTCAAAAACATCTCAGTTCAATTCTTTATAAAATTTTATCAATTAAAAAGATCCAAGGAAATATTTTATTTAGACCAATGCCAAGTATACTTTATATCATAAAATGGACAAATATACCTAGTTGTCTTTTCTACCCATGACATATTTGTAAAACCAGCTGAATTAGTGTCTGAAAAAAAGACAACTCAAATTAGTAAAAATGGCCATTCAAATTTAGCTTGGCTCAATAAACCTGAGAACCAGAAAAAAATACACAATTTCAAATAGATATAACTACAACTTTATTATACAGAAATAAATGCTGGTTTAAATGTTATAAAATGATTAACAGCTTCCACAGATTTTCAAATTATTTAACCAGTATTGATATTTAGATGATTTTCATTCTCTCAATATTTAGCAGTCTTGTTTTCAAAGTTCTTCATCCTTACTATTTCCTTCCTTGTGTTAACCTATAAATAGCATTCAATAAAACTCCACATATTATCAGTAAGCTGTTTTCTTCATTAAAAAAGAAATTTAAGTTGTATATTTTCTTTAAAACTTATTTATGTGATCTATCTATCATAAAATATGTTCATGCACTCCTATTTTCAAATATTCCCACTGCTGATACTCACCATTTATGCATTATTGTTTATTTGGGGGATAATCTGAAAGTAATATAGCCTATTCCAACTGTGATATTCCAAGGTAACTGAATGTTCAATTTACTTTTTAATGTCTAAATCTATGTGTTACTTTTCCCTTTGAAGTCTATATATTGGCCATGGGCCTTTGTCATTATATGGTAGAATCTTAGAAGAAATAAAAAGCACCTAACTGTATGACCACTCATAAGTGTCAAAAATAGCATGCTTGGCTTAGAATTTTGCTGTACTACTTCCTAGCTCTGTGACCTTGTAAAATTTATTTAATATGCCTTAGTCTTAATTTCCACATCTTTCAGCAGGGATAAATTGTACTTGATTTATGGAACTGATGTGAATAATGTATTTTGAACAAAACCTAGCATATGGTAAATACTCAATAAATTTTTACTACCTTTTTCTTTTCCACCTTATTTTATCATACTTTTCTACTGTATTCTCCTTCCCCTCTTTTCTCTAGCTAATACTTGGCTCGTGTCCAAAATGTACATCTCAGTCTAGCAATTTATTTATCAAGGAGGGGGAAAGACACCTAAGTCAATTACATAAATATCACACATTAGTAATTGCCCTTCCATGAAGTTTCCGATGTTCCTCTCCCTTAGCAGTGCCATGATAAAGATACAGCCTTGGGAGTCAATAAGAAATAGCTTATTTTGAATTAGAGCCCATCACACTCTACAGAGCCATTGCAAAAAAAATAAAATTCTTAGTGAAGTATCTGACAAGTAGAAAACTATGAAGTAAAGGTCACTTTTTAGACAATTCTGCCCCCTGTCTCTGTAACCAATAAACCAGAAGTAGTAAAAAATTCCCCATTTGATAACACTGATGATAAAATCATCACAGGAATGATAGCAGTAAGTTTATTTTGTAAATCTGTAAGTCCTTGGGTAGCCTGGTTGTCAGTTTCCTCTGAAATGCAGCCTGATCAAGCCAAACATAATCAGGAGAGCAGGGGCATAACTCCTTATGTTCCTCACATGACTCTTTGGCTATGACTATATGAGGACAGTGATAACATGATCTCTAATGTTTTTTCTGTTTTTCCAGAAAATGGAAAATTAGGGTTTATAAATTATTTGCAAGTACTTATACATTACTCTGCATGCTGAGAAGAAATATGTATTATCTTAGAAGGGATTCTAGGAAAAAAGTTTCATTCTCTTCTTGAAAGTAACTGTGATAAATGTGACAATATACTCAACTAATACTGATGTTTATTTGTTTCAATGGAAATAAGATAATGAAGGTTAAGGCATAATCTTAGCTTAAAACATGTATTTCTCACAAACGGTTTGAGATGAGCGCTCTTAGAATAAAATGAAAATTTCAGGAAAAATAAAAACAGTCTATAAAAAACCCAAATCTTTATATAAATAAATAACCTGTTAAACAAAGACAGGAAGATCTAACTCTTCATAGGAATTTTTAGATGAAAATACACACATTTAATGAAAAACTGTTGAATAACTACTGATTCAAATAGCAATATTTGATTGATTTTTAAGAAATAAAATATAGGTCAACTTCTTTCAGATTTAAATTTGTAGATGTAATGGAAGAAGCAATGTAAAAATATCAATTAAGAATATAATGAAAGAGGAAATATAATTTCCATGAAGAGGAAGACAAGCTAATCCAACTATATCTGAAAATATTTGACTACCTCCATTATTAAAGATTTTGTTTAAATAGACAAAAAGTAAAAAGTTTCACAAGCCACCCTTTATTTTAACTTGAAAAAAGGCAGAAACATATTGTAATGTGAAAATGGTGCAAAATTGATTAGAACATACGAAAAGTTAAGGATAATCATAGATAAAATTATGTCAGTACCTGAATAACTGCATTTTGTAAATTACACATCCTTTTAAGTCTTTCAAAAGCAAGTACTCCAGCAAAAAACAAACAAACAAAAAACCTAATCATAATGTATCTTTTTACCAACTTCAAAAAAACATAGTGCTTTAGTAGACTCATATTTTCTAATAAAGCCCAAATTGATAGTAGCTGTAAAATCTACTTAAGATAATCTAAAATTTGTTTATGCACAAATACTCACTGGATACCAGATTTAATTACACATATACAGAAAAGCGTCTTGCATATACACATGCAAATTTATTTTTAAAGAAAATAGCTATTGAGAGACATACTAATATTGCTATGTATAAATGCTATATTAAAGAACAATTACTAATTTAGTAGAAAGCAAAGATATTTTACATACTATTCCCATTGACTGCCAGTTCTCATTGTATTTGATCTTTTCTATGGGATTTAAGTTATAGGCTAAAGTGCCTACTACATAGAACTAAAAATCTACCATTGCTTTATTATAGCAAACCCTAAACACCTAACAACAACAACAACAACAACAACAACAACAACAACAAAACAATTTTAGAAAGCTATTTAAACTTACCCCATTTAATGGATATGTTTTCCATCCTAGCTCTCCCAGTACAGTTGTTGTATCAAGCAACACAACTGAAATTAAATAAGTAAAAAAGTTGCATAAATATCACAATTGATGTAAAAATATATCCAAGTTATTTATCAAAGTTATGTCAACTACCCTTACTATTTATTGCATTAGCATTAATAAATTGAACTACTTACTTTAAATTACTTGTATATACTGTTAAGAATAATAAGTAATGACAAAATGCATAAGGTGCTTATAAGTGAATTTTAAAATATGTAATTTGTGTTTAACCATGCTAAATGAAATAGGTCGTTAAAAAACAAGTCATTTGTAATGTCTTTTTAAATTAAATTTATCGAGATGACACTGGTTAATATAATTACATAGGTCTCAAATGTAAATAACACATCAATATATTGCACTGTGTGTTCACCCAAAATCAAGTCTCCTTCCATATTCCACATATTGCATCCCCTTTACCCTCTTCTAGTGTTTCCAGGAGATAAATGCACAGGGCTCAAGATTTAGCAGATCTTTACTTTTGTAAACTACTACCTCCAAGTCCTCCAGATGCCAGGAGGCCATGGACCACACTCTGAGAAATATTGCTTTGGCATCTCATCATGAGTTTTGGTCTTCATCTAGTTAAGAATGTGTTGTGGGTGGTGGGTTTTTTTTGGGTTTTTTTAGGGGAAGTTTAAAAAAAAAAGCCATTGGGAATAAGGCCATTCGCATCTGCTTTTTAGTGTCTATTGAAAGGATTTTGTGGTTTTTCTAATTTGAATCACTGTGACACATTTTGATTGATTTTTAAATATGAAACCATGCTTAAATTTCTGGGATAAACTATTAATTGGAGACTTTTATTTCAGTACTGTTAAAATCTATTCACTAAACATATATTTGTAAAACTGAATTATAATTCCTTCATTTTTATAGTGGAAAATTCTCAAACATATTTTAACATGTAGATAACACAGTAAACGGACCCTCATGTATTCATTACTCAGCTTCAATAATTACCAACTTATGGTCAATATTATTTCATCTACATCTGTTTACCTACTCTCCCACCACACAATTTCTTTGAAGGAAATTCCAGTAATCATATCATTTCATCTGTAAAAATTTCAGTATGTATTTCTAAGATAAAGATTCATTTTAATATAACTAAATATCTTAATCCATTACTATAAATAATAATTCCTTAATGTCATCAAATATCTAGTCAGTGTTGAATATTCCTATTGTCTCAACTTTAACAGGGAATCAATATCTAAATAAATGCTATATACATTACAGTGACTTGACAATCATTTACTAGTGTTTCTTAATCTATAGGTTCTCCTATTATCTTTTTTTTAGTTAGAGTTAGAGGTATGACTTACTTACAGTAAAATTCACCCATTTTAAGTATGCATTTCTATGAATTGTGACAAACCCCTACATCCATATAACCACCTCCACCATCAAGCTATAGAATACTTGCATCACCCCCAAAATCTCTCTTGTGATTCTTTATAGTGAATCCCTTCCCCACCCAGCATCTAGCAAAAATCTGATTTCTGTCCCAATTGTTTTACCTTTCCCAAAATGTCAAATTAATTAAATCATATAGCATACAGCCTTTTGAGCATGGTTTCCTTTACATAGGCATGATACATTGGAGATTCATCTATGTTGCTGTATATGTATCAACAGTAAGTTCCTTTTTATTGCTGAAAATATTCTACTGTATGGAATTCCCTAGTTGATGGACATGTGGGCTATTTTTAGTTGGGGCATTACAAATAAAGCTACTATAAACTTTCATATACAGATTTTTATAGGAATCTATGCTTGATTTCTCTATGGTACACTGGAATTACTGGGTTATACAGGGAATGCTTATTTTTAAAGAAACTGTCAAACTACATTCCAAAATGGCTTTGAAGTTTTACACTCCCCTTAACAGAATGTATGATTTTCCAACTGCTCCACATCCTCACCAGGACATGGCATTGTCCAGTTTAAGGCATTCTAACAGTTATGCAATAGGATCTCTTTGTTTTAATATGAGCTTCCCTAATGGCTAGCCAGCTAACTTTTTCACTCCTTGAAATCAAATTTACTAAATAAAACCAGGTTGTTTGTCCCACATTCTAGATTTTCCTAACGAGATACTATTGAACAATGCTTCCCCAGTCCCTGTATTTTCTTTAAAATAATAGGTACATTTAGTGGCTTGATCAGATTCAAGTTCCATTTACTTTTTATACTTCGTAAGATTACTTCATTGGTGGTGTTTTATAGTTCTTTTACGAGAAAACTGGGAGGACAGGAAAGTCCACTAAGGTCATGTCAAAAGAATTCGGGGACCAACTCTCATTGGCTTCAACTGGTCAAAAATAACTTGATCTCACACATGGTTAATGACTATAAAGGGCTGATATACTTCCAATATGCCTAAATTTATGCATTCCTAACCCGGTAACTTTTTCACCATACTAGGAAGCTATTATTTAAAAAACTGGTTAATACATAATCTGAAAAGAATAAAACATTTATTTTGCTTTTTTATATAAACTACTCAATAAATAATGAAGGGACATTTTTTTTAATATTTCATTCAATATATGAAGAAGAAATGATCGAATTAGGCTACACCATTTTCTAATCCTAATGAATTAATATATTTAGCTAAAGGTTTCCAAAGGCTGCTACAAAAAGATAATAGGCAACATAAAGGGCTAGAGCTTTTTAAAAGGTTTTCCTTATTTACTCCGTATCTACATACAATTCTAATAAGCCTAGAAGTAACAGCTAGAAAGCACAATAAGGATGATAATACATAGGTATACATATACATACACATACACACAAATACAAAAATACATACACATACACAAAATGATATTTGATGATATCTGAGTTCATTCAGTGTAACAAAAATAATTTGACATATTAGAGAAAAAATTTGATGGCATTGTTATAACATTCAAAACTATAAGCGTATCTTATCAAATTAAAGCTATTTTTATTGTTGATATACACTACTGAAAAGAATTCAAAAGTATGTAATAACAGTATCAACACTGGGGCACTCAAAAGCTGAATATTACTCATTTAGCACACTTATATTTTTGGAATACATCATTATTTCCCTCACAGGCTGGTAAAATAATAACACTAATTCATAATTAATGTAGGAAGAACTTTCTACATATTTTCTTCTTCAAGTAATCTCCACATTGTCCTATAGTGTTTTTTTTTTAAAATACCAAATTTACAGATGAGAGAACTGAGTCTCAGAATTTAAGTAATTTTTCTTGAGATCACAAAGTAATAGATTTGGATTTCCAATGAAGAGACTGATGCTAGAATGTCTTTCAAAAAACATTTAAAATCTAAACCTTTTTATAAAGTACTGTTTTCTTCCTGCCTTTAAAGTTTTGAATATAAAATGTTATTTGCTTTCTTTTTATTTTTGTAGATGCAGAGAAACATTATTTCTTTTGCTGATTCCAAATCTTCATAAGTTTTCATCCTAGTTTTTGCATCAATGGTTTCTACAGAAAATGTATTGTTAGTACCTACAAAGCATGCCATTTAAATCTAGGGGTTTTATGGAGTAGAGCGTTCAAAAATCCCCAATGTGGGGCCAGCTGA
>NW_017732414.1:82860-83717 GCF_001890085.2 Hipposideros armiger | reverse complement strand
TTCTTTCATTAGGACATATGGAGTCAAAAAATATTACCTGATTTTACATTAAGAGATTTAGATATATCTCAACAAACATTTATTAAATCACTGTTATATTTAAGACCATATTTGCGATAGCAGGGTATAGAAAGCTTATACTATATATGTCTACCCTCAAGGTGTACCTGGTGTCATTTTGTCACTCCCACTGATAGGATTTTTGTGTCAACCCACATACCATAGTTTATTCAAACATGTAAAACAATTAAAATGCCCTTATTTAAAGGGTACAAATGAGGAAAGGCTGCAACTATTTAGCAGACTGTAGAATTAAACTGCTATTCCAATAGGGCAGACATCCAATAGCACACCACCATCACCATCAAAACTGTCAGTAATTGGCCCACTTATCTCAGTTTCTATGGAAGTGCCAAGGAATGAATACATTGTAGAAATGCATCCCAATAGTCAACAGACAGGAGAGAAACAATTTTCTACCTGGAGGATACTCTCCAAAATAATACCAAATTTAAGAAATTTCTACTAGACTGTTCAGGAGACAGAGGTTTTACTTGGAGTGGGGGATAAAAAAAATGAGGTAAATATTATCAGAAGTAAGCATTTCTCTTATTCAAGGTTTGGTCATCAGGAATAAAAAATTATCAGGTAAAAATTTTTATGGCATTGTCATAATTTTGAAAAAATACATATTAACTTTGAAAAGACAATATTCTCCTTTTGTTCACTGAAATTTTGGCCAAATCAAGGTACAATTATTAATATTACTTTAATTTAAAAATTAGTTCTGCCAGGGCTGGCCGAGTGGCGCATTGGTTAAGAGCTGGCTTGGGACACCAGAGGGCCCCGGTTCGGAT
>NW_017732414.1:80915-82193 GCF_001890085.2 Hipposideros armiger | reverse complement strand
GGTATTATTTTTAAGGCAACATTTTCCAGAGAAAATGAATCCTTCTTAAAAATAACAAAATTACTTCTATCTAGAAACCCAGATTAATATTTGCTCATTAGGTTTACTTATAGCATGTTGTTCTGCTGTGGTTTTTTTATTTCTGCTGTTGCTTGCTTTTAATATAGGTATTATTCATGATTACTATTTCTATATCATGAGAGTTTGGAAATCCTATTTAAAAGATAAGATAATATGAACACAGTGATGTTATATAGCTTAGAAAATTATTAATAAATCAATTCAAGAACTTTTGAACTTATACCCTTCAGCTATCTACTCTACTAGAAAATATCTTTTTCAGAAAGCATGTTCAAACTTCTGTCTCTGTTCCTTCTGGAAAACATATCAATCTTTTCTAGTTCTGATGGAATATAAGCTACTATAACCAGAAATTATTTCCTTCACTATCACTTTAAAGAGAGAAAAAGGGCAACAAATTCAAGCTTGCTTACTATTTAGAAGGCAAGGTATACCATAAAGTAAGAATTGCCACTGAAAACCTCATCCAAATACTGAATGGTTAATAACTCATTAAAAATAAAAGTAGGAGTATTCATCCTCACCTCCACACCTTCCCATTTTTCTCTAAGAACCTCTATAGTGTTATCCTGCCTGACACAGCTTTACTTACTTCAGCCACATAATCATTTCTAAAGCCTGCCCTTAGATGGGAGGGTTTACCACAGAGACCCAGGGAGAACTCAGGTGTGGATCTGATCCATCACAAGGTCAATAAATGATAGTGATCTGAGTAAGGTTATTAAAGACTTATCCATGAGCCACCTCACAAGTTTTGCTTTCCCCATCAAATTGCTCTATCTCCACAGTTAAAAAAAAAAAAAAAGGAAAAGAATGGGCATGTTCCTAATTAACAGCAATACCTAATTATTTCATTTTGACATCCTCAGCACTTTGATCTATAGATAAGCTGAGTAATTTATTTAGGACCTGTATTATTTCCGTTTGTTTCAATTACACAAGAGTTTACGTAGAAAAGACTATTTGACTTTTGCCTTACATTTGCTAGTCTTATAATAATTTAATAAATGTAGTGATTCTCTTATCTCTCACAGAAACTCACAACATTTATTATATATACTAATTTGGCCAAAACTGTTGAATCTCCTCTCCATTGCTTAAACAGCATCAGAGATGCTTCTTCCCTTTCTAGTTCTTTTCTCTCTTACAGTTCTCACTTGTCTTCCATGGGCTTTGAAAACTTTTTTCTTTTTTTTT
>NW_017732414.1:73615-78980 GCF_001890085.2 Hipposideros armiger | reverse complement strand
AGTGGTCTTCAGGAACAATAATCAAAGTAGGCATATGTTTTGAACATAGAATGGATTCTGAGAAAACAAACATTTTGTGTACCTTTTGGAGTCCTCTTTTCAGCCATACCCTAACCTCCTCTTTCAGCAAGGAACGCCCTCAGGCTACCTGCTCTCAGCCCAAACCCTGTACATCTATCACCATCTCAACACAGCAGTGTTCAAGTTTTCCTGTCTTCTCTGCTGCCCCACTGATAGCATCCGTCATATCCAGAAAACAACTTAACTAAAATAGTACACAAATGTACTTATGAATACTCATTTCCCCTTATTCCTCCCTCCATTATTTATTTATTTATCCAAGTTAAATTTTAATTATAGCACCCTTCAGGTGACAGTGACTTGGGACTCTTTCCTAGCATACCTAATATCACACCAAATATGTAATTCCTCATGGAAATATGTTAAAAGATAATTTATAAAACTCCAACTTTTATCGTGTCCAAAGAAATTACCCTGTTTTATATAATATCTTCTACTATTTAATTTCTGGTTTTTGTATGTTGTTGCCTTACAGCCTCATACTCGACTGCCCCCCACACACCAGCCCCTGACCTAACAAGGTCACGAGGGAGTCTCTCCGTAAACTGAGACCCAGAGGAATGATATCCGTAAAGCTTCCTCAAGGGAGTGTCCTGGAAAACTGGAACCCAGAGGAATGATGTCGGTTATCTCCCTTAGTTCATGGCCGCTGCTGCAGCTGCACCACCCTGGGCGATGTGTGTGTAGGAGTACAAAGGTACAGCATGTGTTGGAATACAATGGGGCTGGTTGATGGAAACTGGCCTTAAGGCGCTTATCACACAGACTTTAGAAAGAAAGTTTCTTTACTCATTTGAAGTTTCTTGATAAAAGCCTCACGTTGGTCCGATTAGGTGCTCAGTTCCAGAGAGAGAACTGCAGCCCCCTGGCCTCGTGTCTTAAATCTAGCTTTGTCTCTTTGTCTCATTTATTTTCTTTCACCCTGAGCCGTCCCCTCTCACTGGTCAATGCCTGTGTTGCGCGGGACGCGGCAGTATGTGGCTCTGATATTGTGTGTTGTATAAACTTGGCCAAGACATAGTTCTTATTCTACAAATTGTTTGGAGATGCTCTGCCCTAAACCAAGTAATTCTCTAAGCCTTAGCAATTATCCCGACATGGCTCTCAACAGACTCTGATCTTGTTAGCCATTCTTCCAGGATAGCATGGCTTAGTATATAAAAATAAGAGTAACAAACAAAAGTTTGCTTGTGCGATGGGTCATGATTGTCTCTACTTTGCCCTTTGAGTTTCTCTTGTTAACTGATCCACTAAAGAGTCTTCAAGAGAGATCTAAGGACAATGCTGTAGTTTTCTTAGTTTCCCACCACCCCCTCTCTCCAGCTGATTCTAGAAATATTTACCATACTCTAACTCCTTTAGTTTTCAAAAAAGGTGGATTCAAGTTGCCAATGTTGAAAACTCTTCTGTAAAGCATCTAACTAAACTGTTTATGAACACTTAGATTTTACAGTCAGCTGCCTATAAAACCAGTTTGTCAGGTCATCAAACTTGATCATCTGTTGTACAATAATATACATTCTGAGGAGATACTGCAAAAGAACACTTTAAACAAAAATGGAATTTCCTAACCCTTTTACTGTAATTTCAACATCGTTGACTGCCTAAAGAATGTGTGGTGTCTTCTAAACTGCTAAATTGAATTGTTCTGAGGATTTGCCTGTGGAACAGAAGTGTACAACGAAAGAAATGGGCAGGAAAAAAATGTGAAGACAAATAAAATATTAAGAAAACCAGTTGTGTCATTTACACATTAAATAGCTTTTAGCATAACTGTTTGAAAAATAAATTCATAATTATGTAGGACAACTTCCTACTGGAAATAGAAACTACTGAGGAAATGACAGAGCAAATACGATGCCAGATTGAGAGGCACATGAACTGCAAGACAGCTGATCTTTTGTGGCATATTTCTGTAGTGCAGAGGAGTCAGGAGGAGGAATGGTTCATAAATGAAACATTTACAAATGTGAGCCATGCCAAGAGCAGCATGGCTTCAGTATATAGAAAAGACTGACAGATGGTTGCTTTATTGTTGGCAGGAAAAAAATAAAAGAAAACAAAGCAAAACAAAAATCAGGCATTATCATCATTACCCTGTAGGGAAGACAAGTCATTAAGGGCTATTGTCAAAGTGTTTATCACCAGGATCTTGCGCAATAAAGTAAATACAATAGAAATGATAATGACATTTTATCATTTAGGCAAATGAAGAATAATTTATCCAACACAGGTTTCTCTAGTATAATTAATCATAAGAAAGCAGATGCAGGCTTTTATAAGACACTGATAAGTTTTAATTTATTGATTACCCAAGACATTGGATTATGGTAAGAAATGCAAAATGCTGAGAAACTCTTCTGGTGAAGTCATCAGAATCCAAATTCGATCCTTAGCTTTCATGGTTGACAAGCTCAATTTTTATCCTTCCAAGAAGGAGCAATCATATTTCAGAAGACTGATTCTTGCCAGTCAGGCATATAGGAGACTAATTTATAAATGAAAAGGATGGTTTATTCACTGATAATTTGTCTCCCCAAGGAATCGCCTTCCTTATAGGTAAACACATTCGAGACCAAATTATAAAGTTTCTTTGAAAGTACTAAACTACTAGAAAGGAGTAACCCTGTTTTACATTTTTAAACCCTCTATATCTTTTTCTATTTAAGGAATACCAAATTTTTATCTACCCATTTTAAAACTCTTATCTTTGAATAGTGCTGAAGAAACAATGAGAAATTTTCTACATAAAGAAATTGTTTTTCAAATATACGTATTGCCAGCTACAACTTTGGCATTTCAAACACTACTTACAAGGCATATTATAGTTTCCACAATTACATCCTATCTGTTATTGGCTACATTTTGGAAGACGTAATTTTTATTTATTTTTTTAAAGAATATTGGTTCTATCTTACAAAGTAGTATATATATTTTTCCAAGAAGGATTCTTACATGTGAATAAAATAAATCCCAATTACTGAGTCAATTTTGTAGTATCAAACAAGGAAGGAGAGTAACATTTGCTGACCAAGCAGTATTAACACTGGAAAGAATCTAAATATTTAGGCATTTAGTGCACAGTTGGTTAGCAAGATTGTTTCTGTCTTAGGCTGTTCTTTACAGAGGTAAACCCACTGCTGTTCTTATTTTTACTGACCAGGAATGAGAATTTTAGAAACTTAAAACCATTGATTTCTTAATGTAAATAGTTTTGAGTAACTTATCTTCATAGTAATAGTTTTCTCTTGCCTCAATCACTTTATTTCATCAGATAATCTAAAACTGCCATATTTTGAATGACATACATTAGTACATTCTTCAGGAATCTTTCTTTTCTCTGCCTTCACACCTTTCAGAGAAAACTTATCAGTTTGAAGATTTCAACTATTATTTCAATGCGGTCTATCTCTAAAACAGTAACTCCAGCATAAATCTCTCTTGTGCTTCAGACACAATTCAGAGGCCCCTTGCTGGTTTGCAAACTGGCCCCTGTACATGGAGGGCAAGGAGAGACTGAAGAAAGAGGCAGATCACTCCCATTGGTAGGTAGCAGGTTTAATAAGTAAGGGAACTTACATGGGAAGCTCATCATGGGCTTGACCTCAAGATTAAATCTCCACACTGGTCCACCAGAATCTTAAATGTTTATATAGAGGCCTCAACTGGGTTCAGTCACATATATCATCCAGATTGTCTCAACAACACCTTACTTTCTCAAGGCCATGTCCTTGAAACAGCTCCCACTGTTAGGCGGGCAAAACTACATTCCAGGGCAGGGGTGGGGTGAGAAGCCTCCCAGGGTCCAGATCATGGGTCAACCAGCAGTCACTCCTCTCAATTACCTCTCAACTTAACATGGCTACATCTGAGCTCCTTATTTTCCCAGAAGCGGGTACCAATCCCTGATTTCCCTATTTCAGTTGCTGACACCCAGTATCTGTTCAGGTGCACAAATTAGGAACCTGTATCAGATCCTTGACTCATCCCTCACTCCTCACCTATCACTTTGTAAACTGAATGTTGTAGGCAGAATAATGGCCCCCAAAGTTGTTCATGTCCTAATCCCAGGAACCTGTGAATATGCCATGTCACATGACAAAGGGAAATGGAGGTTGCAGATGGAATTAAGGTTGCTAATCATTTTACCTTAAAACAAAAAGACTATTCTAGATTATCCGGTGAGCCCAATATACTAACAAAGGTCCTTGAAAGTGGAAGAGAGAGCCAGAGGCAGATGGGACTACAGAAGAAAGGCACAGAGATATGCAATGTGCTGGCTTGAAGATGGAGGAAGGATAATAAGCCAAGGAATGTGGGCAGCCCTGAGAAATGAAAGGACAAGGAAATGGATTCTTCCCTACAGCCTCCAGAAAGGAACACTATCCCACTGAGTCCTCGATTTTAGCCTAGGAGACTCATGCGGATTTCTAAACCACAAAACTGTAAGAAGAAATCTGTGTTGTTTAAGCTGCTAAATTTGTGGTTATTTGTTATAACTGCAGTACATAATTAACGCACTGAACTTCCTGAGTTATCTCCAAATCTCCCATTTTTTCTGTTGTTTATCTGTTTCATCTCTCTGTTGGACTCAGGTCGGGTACCTTGGTCTTGTTCCTCTCATTTAACTTCCGCAGTGCAGCCTCAGTGATGTGCCTAAAATACAAATCTGATTTTTCCATTCTCTGCTCAAAATTCCTCAGTGGTTCCCCTTATCATTTATAAAATTCTCCCAAAATATGTGCTACAAATGTGCACCTATTTCTTTATAATGTATATACTGAGCATTATACCAGGTTCTGAGTATAAAGGTGAATGAAAATAAAAACAGTCCCTATCTTCAGAGTGATTATAATCTAAGGTGAAAAACAAAAAATAAATAGAAACCATAAAATAAATATATAACCAAATATTATGAGAATTGCTATGAATCTAATTTAGATTTAGGATCATAGAAAGCTTCTTTAAAAAAAGTTATGAGATAGTGTAAACTTTTTTCTATATTCCTCTTAGATTCATAATGCAAACTACATAATAATGAATTAGAGAAGACATGAAATAACACATTGCTTAATTATTTTTAACCCACTATTCACTTTTTTGGCACTGAAACCTCTTTCCCATTGAATATGCACTAACATTCTATGGCAAACTATTCAAAAAATACAATATGACAACTGGTGCTTTACAAGGTATACTCCAAATTCCTTTCAATTATACACACGACACTCTGGGCTTGGTCCCATCTACCTGTCCTATTTCTTCTTCATCTGCAGTAACCAAT
>NW_017732414.1:35700-71850 GCF_001890085.2 Hipposideros armiger | reverse complement strand
CATCAGAAGCTATTAAAAAGCATTTAAAAAGAGCTATAGAGTGGCTACAACATCTTTGAAGTTAAATATAGGGATCCTACTGGTTTGACACTTTCATCTTGAAGTGCTCAGAATGATCACTTTTTTTAGAGCCCCTATTAGGTTGGGTTTTCATATAAATTCAAATTTTCATTAAAGCTATTTTTATTAGAGACTAGATATATTAAAACCTCAAAAAAATAAGATAGACTATTAATAAACCCCCATACCTAGTACTGCTCTGGGACATAATTATAAATTATGATGACATGTTTGTGCCTTAAGGGAGCAAATTATGAATACAGGGAAGTATGGAAGCCCCTATGAAGTAAAGATTTCACATTATTACTGAGAAAAGGGTCCTCTCTTTCCTAAGCAGAGGAGCAACTGATAATAACCAACAAGATGTAGGTTACTCTAACCGTGGGATCAATGGCAATTACTAATATACCCTCTATTATAAGGGCAATGATATCCTAGTCATTTTGTTTACAAAGAAATGATAAGATTAAAATAGTTTGAGCTCAAAGGAATTCCATAAAGCAACTGTAAGAGAAACCCATTAAATAAATAGTTGTGTCGAAGGCCTCAATCCCAAGTAAATAAGCTACTTATGTGAAAAATACCGACAGACACTGTCATTTGCCTCCTCATCATCACCTTTGTGAAACATCTATTGAGTGTTTTTAAGTAAACCCAAGAACTGTGGAAGGCACACAAGTAAATATGGAACAGAATGGGTCAGGTAAAAATAGAGCAAACCATTTTGCATTAGGAAGTGCTTTTGGAGATGAACAAGATACTTCAAAAACTAAGTAATATCTTGAAAAACAAGGTGGCTAAGAACATTTAGGAAACTAATGCAAACTTGTGAAACTGAGTGACTTAAGGAAACAATTTTGAATTCATCCTGTCCAGAAGATTCAGCTTCAATAAACACCCTTCTGATATAGGATTGGACTTACGTTGATAAGAACTGTAATTTTTGGGTTTTCTATAGGAATAACACTCCAGTTGTCCGAGGCCAATTCCAGAATATCATACATTATAATGAAATGTTTCTACCATACCACAATGAACAGTGATGAAACTAAGCTAAACACTCGGTCAATTTAAGAAAAAACAAAACAAACAAAAAACCCCCACTACTTCCAAGTATGTATTTATTCACCAAGTCTTTCTTTACTTAATATTCCTCTTGAAGATGGTGTTTTCGCCAATATTATCTAAACTGAACAAAGATTCTGAGCAATTCTCAAGTGGGAATGCTTCCACGTCCCTACAGCACCTTGACACTCATCTCTCCAGCCTTTTTTCTCAGCACCCCAGCCGATAGCTCCGTGCCATACAGAATTTATTTCACATTTTTAAAAACATCAAATTATTTTGGCCCTCTCACAAACTAATATGCTCTCATCTTGGTAACTACTAACTCACCCTTGGCCTCAGTTTACATGACAGTTCTTGTTGGAAATCTCTTCTTTTACATAATAATGGGGAAGTGTCACATTAAATTATTAAACTAATGCATGTCCCATAGCCAAAAACGCATGGCATCATTGCAACTATCCAATGATTTCTCTTCCAGAGGAGACTAAGTTTCATAAGTTTAGGGGCCTTAGCTTGTTTACCAAATGTTTTCAAGTACTTAGCTGAATGACTTATCAGAAGTCTATTATATTATTGTAAGAGTCCAGATGAGAAAAGATGATGGTAGCTTTGGCTTAAAAAATTCCCCCAGGTGATCAAGGCCACAGTGAACGCTCCCTCCTCTACACAGATTTAGTACGTCCAGCCAATTTTTGCTTCTTATTTGAAACTTACCATATGTCAGTTTACAGTATTTATATATATTTTTTATTTTTATTAATTTTTATTAAATTTATTGGGGTGACATTGGTTGGTGAAATTATAAAGGCTTCAAGTGTACAATTCTATAATACCTCATCTATATATCGCATTGCATGTTCACCACCCAAAGTCAATTCTTCTTCCATCCATACAGATAACATCATATTACCGAAGAGGAATATGGGACCCAGAAATATTAGAACACTTACTAAAGATCATTCAGATAGTTAGTGTTACCACCATACTAAAATCTGTATCTGTCATGAGGTATATTGCTTTTTCTCCTATACCACAAAATTTCATTTCTGTAACATGCATTTCATGCTTCCAGAGGGGGCATCAAGATATGTATCTCCTGTAACTAGGTCACATAGTTGTTAAACGCATATTAGATTATATTAAGTGATGATTTTATTATAAGAATTGGGCATTAATTTTATTTATATTTGTTTATTTATTGATTCATATTATTTATCTTATGTATATTTTTATTTGATTTGAATTTTTGCCACCCTCCCTTCAAAATAATCTCTGTGAGCTTGGCTCTTCTGGTTCAGAATCTTGTATGGTAGAGGCAGACAACTAGCATCCTTTCTCCTCTCTCTCTCTCTCTTTCTCTCCCTCTCTCTCTTTCTCTCAATTATTTTTAAACAAAGTTCTCACAAAATTCTCTGTGCACTACATTTTGAGAATCACTTCTATGAGTCAGTAGCTTTCAGCCTTATTGGCTACTCACAATGAAAATACAGTTTACATCAGGAACCAGTAAATATAGAAATGAGGCAAAGTTTCATAAAACAACACTTCTGATATAATTTTATATTTTTATTTCCTTTTACTTTATTTAAACATTTTTATTACCCTACTGGATCACAATACACAGTTTGAAAAGCACTGTTTAACAGATGTAAGATCTGTGATTTTTGTCTTCTTCAAGTACCCACTGAGCTATAACTTTCTAACTCTAATTTTACTCTCAAATATTAGGAAATATTAGGAATTCATCACTCAAATTTCAAACACATTCAAATATATCACCACTGCTTATGATAAGTTTAGCTAAACATGCCTGGAATTCACAGTATATCCTAGAATTGGAACTGCAAAGTTCAGCCAGTTCAGAATCAGAAGAACAGATAAGATGCTACAGAATTCAGTGTGTCCTGTAGAATATTACCCTTTACACAAACATATTCCTTAACCTATAGCCTATTAAGGATAAACAGATATATGCTAGGTTCCCAATTTCTAGTAATGCAAATAAAATAAAACCTGATAAAGTGATGAGATAATTAATAAATTAGTTTTCATTGTGGGTAAAGATTAGAAACTCACTATTAGAATTCATTGATCTCTGTCAGGAAATTAAGGCAGGCAAAACAAACAGGTAAATAAGACAAAAAAAGTCTTTGGTAATTTATTGAAGGCAATTACCAAGACATATGAACAAATATCAGTAGAGACACATCATCAAAGTTACAGATGTGAGGGGTTTATTTCCATTTCCAGCCAGAAAGTTGTACTGCTGAATGAAAGCTAATTGGGCACAGTGAGACCAACCCTAACACAATTACACACCAAATTAATAAGTTTCCTTTAAGCCTGTACCTTGAATTCTCACAGATTATATTTGGAGAAATATAACGAATTTTTTACATGCTATTTAATTACACTATCTAAAGAGGAGAAATCCATTAAAATCTGGAAATTTTCTTCTTTGATCATAAAAGCTATTTTCTTAAAGTTATTCTTTCATCATTTTTTGAATTTCACTCATTAATTCAAAAATATTTGTTTTGTATTTATGCTAGAATCTGTGCTAAGGGCTGGGAAGACAATAGTGAATGTGACAAATGTACCTTCATGAAATGCACAGCAATAAATATTTTATTTATTTTATCTGTACATTTTCAAAGATGGCCTTAATTAGTCTATTATTTATATCTCTAAATCACTTGGCCTCATATATACTGGAAAAATTGGTGATCAGCACCCTTCAGAATATAATTATGCATGCTAGAATCATCTTGGTTGACTTTTTATTTCGGTTGGTATTCCCCCTTTGTTACTTCCTGTCTTGGTCTCTCTCGGGTTCTCTACCCCTTTTCTCAAAATACTATCTTATATTAGTTTCTCACTCTTTCGTAGATCATGTTCTATAACAATTGTTTGTGTAAAGGGTAATATTCTATATCCCACAATTGCTTATAAAAATTACTCATTTTTATTTATCCCTCATGCTGGCACTCTTATATTTCTGCACAGTTTTATTGTTCTTGGAAAAATTTGTGCCATAACTCTGAACTGGCTAAACATAACTCAGATATTCAAAAAAATTTAACCTTAAAAAAGTGAACAAACCAATGCTAGCAAGTTGGTTTTTAGTACAGCAAGAAAGCAGGTTTTATATAAAAATATTTAGGATCACTCAGAATAACTAATACCTTGGTTTGCAAGCATAATTTGTTCTGGAAACAAACTACTTATATTGCAAGACATTGCTCGTTTACCACGTTAAAATGTGTTTGAAATGTTTGCTCGTCTTGCAGAACACTCACTCGCAAACTACGTTACTTGCAATCCAAGGTTTTACTGTATATATATTTTTTAATTAATCCTTTAAGTAAAAATTTTCCAAATATTCTAATCATCTTCTAGACACATTTTTTTCTCATACCTACATAAACTCAGTCTGTATAATCTCATAAAAGCTTCATTATATTTGAAGTCTCAAAGATAAAGTAGATATAGCAAGACCTTTATCTTTGGGAGGCAAAAACAGTGAATGTCAGAGAATGATTAGAGAGAGTATCATATATCCAGAGGCTAGTCTCAACTTAAAAATGAATAACTGAAAAGGGCAAAAACATAATATGTAACACACATCTAGTCACAGGGTCAGTCACAGTAAGTTTAACTGTAGGTATTCAGGGCATACCACAAACGTTGGCTGAGGATCAACTTTATAGATACAAGTAAGGACTCAAACACAGAGCTTCCATCATTGGACCATCACAATTCAGTCTTAGGAAAAAGACAGAGAAGTTTCGAATTAGGATGATTATATGAAATTAACCTAACACCAGATCTTTGCTGCTGTGTTAATAACTGCTAAAACTTTTCTATTAGGTCAAGGCTACTTCTGACCCGCTAGCCTGGAAGTGAAATGTGCCTCCATGTAAAACTCAAATGGATCCAGGTTAAGTGAAGAAGGATTTAGTGGGAAAGAATTATATAGTTCCAACATACTTTGTGAGTTTTATATAAATATAAATATATTCAAATACAGCACATCCACTGTTTCTTTTTAAAAAATAATAAAAAGTATAAATTACAGAAGTACACAATAAAAGAAATAAAATTTCTTCTTATTTTTAAGTATCATTGTTAGAAAACAAACATATTTATCAGGGTGTCATATAAACAAAGGCTATTCCAGGGTATATTCAAAGTAATAATTCATATGCCCTCAAAATAGTCCATTTTTGGCTGGCTGTCAATCCAAGTAATAATTATACTCATAAGCATCCTTGCTCATCATTCCAACACAATCCCTTTATTCTTAACACTAATATCCAAATTTCCCTTGTTAGGAAAAGGAGTTCATAATTTCTGCAGGCTAAAATCTAACTTCATTACTACTCTACTTGTTCAGTGCCACCTCACTCATAGAACTACCTCAAAAAATTGACAAACATCCTTCTCTTCCTACCTAACCTATATCTGATTTGATTAAATAAAGAGTTCTATAACATTTAGCAATATCTGAAGATATTTTGGTTGTCACAACTGGGAATAGAGTGCCAGGGATACTGCTAAATATCCTACAATGCAAAACAAAGGACAGTTCCCATAACAAAGAACTATCCAACTCAAAGAGAATCTTCCTCCCAATGTGTGGGAACATAAGCTCCTTCTATACCCAAAAGAGGCAATTCTCACACTAAAAGTATATTAGTGATATCTCCAATATTATTTCTCACTCTTTCTTGAAGGCTCTAATGCTCTATGAGAAATTCAGATAGTAAATACAGATCACAAATGACTGATTTATAAAAAGAATCTTCCAAAAAAAGAGTTTTATGAATATTCACTATCTATAGTTCAGGAGTATTATTTCCATGAACATGTGTTTCAAACAATATATATCATACAGATATTCATATGTTTCACATACTATCTCAGCCATCAAGCCTCAAAATATTTTCATTAATGTTCATTCTTAGCTGAAAAATAAGCCTTGAAACTTTATTCTTTCAAGATTTAAAACAAACCAATAAACCTTAAGTCTGTAGGTGAAATTATGACAACAGCTTGATCAGAATATTTTGTCCAATTCAACCTCTTGACACTATATTTATATATAAAACAAAATTTTATATTAACAAAAATATGAGAACAGCCATAATCCTGGATGCTGACAGCTCTACTTTTGACAAAAAGTTGAAAATGAGAAGACGTGTATCGAATTGCACAAAGAAAATCCTACACGTAGCCAGAGATACTGGAAGCTGAGTATGAATTCTATACTGAAATTACTTTTATCTGTTTTTCTTTTTTTAATTAGGGCTCTAATACATATGATCACCTTAAATTTTCTGATCACACCAAATTTTAAAGTCATTGAATTGAAAACTATAGCTGGGAGAAAAGCCAACATAGATACTTAAAAAGCACCTATATATAAAAAAACTTATAAAATATAAATAAAAAGCAAAGTTCACAATATAAATATATACAAACCACCCTCAACTCAAGATATTAAATAAATAATGATGTACGAAGTATAACATTACAACCTGGACAAAGTGGCCCGCTGGTTTTATTTTCTGGGGAATTACCACTGCTTATATTGAAAGAGGGTAAGACATGAGGAAGGTTACATCTTGAGTAAAACTAAAGATTTCCTAAGAAAGAAAGTAAAACCACTTAAAGTACAAAAAACCTGTAAAGGTCTTAATACCCATCACCGTAAGTAATGAATTAATTACTGAGAGAATGTTAAAAGAAAGTTGAAATTTATAATATGTTTTAAAGGAAAAAGGTAATAATCCAAGCCTGTTTATAAGATTACAGTTAAAATGTAGTGCTACAGAAACAATTAAAGGTTAGGGGTGGGGGAGTGATACTTCGCAGGGACCTCAACCTCTCAGATGTAATCATCTATAAAGAAACTATCATCACCTTTGTATTTTTTCTCATTATACAAGACAGCTTTAACCCTTGTTCTCTCACACTGATTATGAGAATATAAAAGACCAGAGAAAGGGCAGCTAACACCTAATCTTGGTTTAGTAGTCACAATCTTGTTTCTTGCTGGTGTAAACCTCACTAATTCATGCTGAGGCCTGAGATAAGGTTCACCGTTTTCCTGTATGGGATTGATAGCACGTCTGGTTCTCTCATGCTTTAAGATTTTCAGAGATGACATTTTCGTGGCTATGACCTCAGACCTAGAGTAGTGCCCTTGCCTGGACCATGTCTTTTTAGGAAGAAATCTCAGGATAGATGGGAGGCTGCCTCTCATGAGAGAATCTGAAAGAAGGCAGACATTTGGCTTCTTGGCAGCTGTATTACAGACATCACCACCTAAGAATACTCAATGGGATGATTCAGCTCAGGACTTTTAATCTTGACTGAGTGATGATGGTAAGAGGCATAAAGAGAATTATTGGGGAGGGGGGGGATGGAGGGCACAGGTAGCAGCTTCCATGTTCTCATGGCACCGCTGCCAGCAACTAAAACTAAATCCCCCTCATAAAGAAATGCAAATTAATACATTGTGTTACTAACTTTTACCTCATATATTAGAAAGGCAAAAAGGTTTGCCAATATACACTGTTGTTAGGTATATCAAAATAGGCTGGTTGTGTTGTAGAAAATAAATTCTGAAAGTTCAATGGCCTCCACTGCAGTCTTGGAGGGAAGTTCTGCTCCTGGTAATAACTCAGAAACCAAGGTTGAATGAGAAGCCACCAACCTGCTCAATGCTGGTTGCCATGAAAGAGGGAAAACAAGCCTCTAGAGCAGCGGTTCTCAACCTGTGGGTCGCGACCCCTTTGGGGGTCGAACAACCTTTTCACAGGGGTCGCCTAAGACCATCGGAAAACAAAAAAGATATATACATTATGATTCATAACAGTAGCAAAATTACAGTTATAGAGCAGCAACGAAAATAATTTTATGTTTGGGGGTCACCACAACATGAGGAACTATATTAAGGGGTCGCAGCATTAGGAAGGTTGAGAACTGCTGCTCTAGAGAGTGTTACAGTGATATTAATATAACATCACTTCTGATCTAAACTCACTAACAGAACTAGCTACATGGTCTCACCCAACCCAAAAGGTGGCTAGGAAATACACTCCTACTACATGCCTGGAAAACAGCCAGAAATTTTGTACAAATGGTATTAATTACTACCATAATGTTTATTGTCACTTTTATAGCTGATAGGTTTCCTTGAAAATTTGCAACAAAAACTGATTTTTTTAAATTCAGTATTGTTAATTCATTTGGTTGCTACAATGAGGCCAACCAAGTACATCTCCTTTTTCCTCTAAAGAATCACTCTACTGACTCAACTTTAACAAATTCTGATATCTATCCCACTCCAAGGCACTATCCAGTAATCAGGGTTCAGGAGCTCCTTAATTTTGAATTGGTACTTTTCCTGCCCTTCTCAGTATTTCACCTTCACCCATAAGAATGACTGAAATCTGAGTTAAGAAGAAAATCCCACCACTATCCTATACACAGGCAACAACTCAGCCAGCAAGCAATTCATGCCTCTAGTCATCCCTCTACCACTAATTCTACTCTTCTTATCTTCTGCTCAGATCTGTAAAACATTGTTGTTAACACTCTTGCTCACAAAAATGGGTCCAATGTCCAGAGTAACAAAGGCACTTTAAACTTCCAATAAGGGCAGTTTGGACCACTCTTAATAAAGATGAAAATAACAGCACCTTTGTGGAGTCTCCCAGGTGAAGAGAAAAGGGATAATTCTGAATAGATCTAGAGTAGAGTAGTAACAGATTTCTCCGCCACACGGTGAGTGTGTCTTTTGCCAACGAGAGGCAGAATGAGCTGGGTATTCTGTTACCAGAAGAACAAACTGGAAGTCATCATTCCTGCTCAGAAAAACAGGCAGATCTCCAACAGATCATCCCAGCATACGGCACAATTGTGCTTCTTGTCCCCTTGTTGTTGGGCCCAGACACGATTTGCTCTGGCCAATGAGTTGTGAGCTAAGTGTCACACGCTATTTCTGAACTGGAGCATTCAATGGCTGGTATAAGATCCTCAAATCTGTCTACTCTTTCAATACTCATCACCACTACTATAGTCCAAGTTACCATAATTTTTTCACTGAATAATGGCAATAGTGTTGTAACTGGTCTCCCATTATCAACTCTTGCCCTCCCCAACCACTGTTCATCTGAGGTCAGAATAATCAGTTTTTAAAAAGAAATTGGATTACTTAAAGTTCCTCCTACTTAACACCTGCTAATAGTTTCACTGCTGTGGCAACAAATGCCCAGTAAGTGCCTGCCACATCAACAACCCACCCGACACTTAGGACCAAGACAACAAATTTATCAACCTTATAAGGTTCTTAGAAATTACTGTTTCCTCTTTTCTAGTCTATTGTAACTATTTTTTAACTGACACCACTGACTCATCTCCACAAGGTTTTAGTCATTTCTAGAGGGAGCATTCTAAAATATTAATTGCATTATATACTTATTTCTTAAAATCAATTAATGGTTTCTAATCAATTATAACATTTCCCAACAAGTGTCTTCTAAAATCCTTGTATCTCAGATGCTAAATAATAAGCGTACAAATGAACACTTTCATTAATCAATTTCTAGTATATATATTTTTAAATCAACAGATTAAAATATTCACATTTTTCCCTTGAAAATGGAAATGATAGGGATGTAAACTATGACAGTTTATGGAGATAAAGCACTCAGCCTTTCTCAGACAGGCTCCACTAGACATGTGAAATTGCTCATTCTCAGTCACATAGTATTAAATATCTACCTATTAATGACTACCAATTAAAGTAGAAACCATGAAAAATATTTGTGTAGAATTACATTTAAAAAAGATAAAATATGGTAAGATTTGTATGTAATTAACTATTCATTTATTTGAGGGAGGCTTTCACCACACTAAATGTGTTATTTGCAGATAAAATACTTGAAACTGCAGCTTGACTGCTTATTTATTTCATCATTTATAGCTAGAATATGATTATCAAAATGAACCAGTGAGAATTTTAGTGTAAATTTGATAAATTTCAAATATCAAAACATTAAGAGATTTGCATGCCATACCAATTAGATGCATTTTAATTGGTATATTAAAGTATAATTTTGAATTGTAGAAAAATCATAATTATTTCTTAAATAATTAATTTAAAAGTATAAGAGCACATAAACAGGTGAAATTCTGCCTTATATTTTTATTTAATTTTAAATTAATTTTATTATACTTTTAATAGTATAATAACCAAAATAAAATGCCTTTATCCAAAGTTGTCATATTACACCAAAAAGGATTAAACTATTATTTAAAGATATTGAAGATATATTATAGTGAAAGTGTACAAAAGTAAAAAATTATTAAAACATGCTGACCTGAAAAACAGTTCAGGATCACCTCCTGTTACAATTTCTCCTCTACCTTCAGTCCCTTCTACTCCCCACCCCCACATCCCCCAAGTGGCATCTATACCAAATTAGTTGGTCTTTCACAGAAATGCCAAGTTCTTTCACTTTCTCTGTGCCATGGAATGGCCTCTTCAGTCTTTCGGAAAAGCCCTTCACTGCTGACTCTCCCTCATTACAAATAATGTCAATCAAGATTCTGTACATAAAAACAGACACAGATCAATGGAACAGAATAGAAAACCTACAAATAAACCCATGTATACACAGTAAACCGATTTTTGACAAAGGTGCCAAGAATACATAATAGGGAAAAGATAATCTCTTCAGTAAATGGCAATGAAAAACCTAGATATTCACATGCAAAAGAATGAAATCAGACCCTTATTTTACATTACACAAAAAAACCAATTGGAGGGTTAAACAACTTAAACATAAGACCTGAAGCCATAAAACTAGAAGAATCCATAGGTGAAAACCTCCTTCATATTTGTCTTGGCAATGGTTTTTTTGGATATGACACCTAAAGCACAGGCAACAGAAGCAAAAATAAACAAGTAGAACTACATCAATCTAAAAAACTTCGATACAGCAAAGGACACCCATCAACAAAATGAAAGGCAACTACAGAATGGGACAAATCACTTGTGTACTAAATATCCAATAAGGGGTTAATATCCAAAATACATAAGAAACTCTCACAATTCAGTAGGAAAATAAGCAAATAATCCAATTAAAAATACGCAAAGGATCTAAATAGACATTTTTCCAAAGACATACAGGTGGTCAGCAAGCATATCAAAAGATGCTCAACATCACTGTCATCAGGGAATACAAATCAAAACCACAATGAGAAATCACCTCAGATGGGTTACAATGCTATCAAAAAGTCAAAGGATAATAATAAAGATGTGGAGAAAAAGCAACCTTTCTAAACTTTTGGGTATAAATGCAAATTGGAATAGCCGTTATGGAAAACAGAATGGAGGTTCCTCAAAAAATTTAAAAAGAGCTACCTTATGATCTAGTAATCCCCATCTGGATATATATCCCAAGAAAATAAAATCACTATCTCTAAGAGGTATCAGCACTGCTTTATTCGCTGCAGCATTATCCACAATAGGCAACATATGAAAACAGCCTAAGTGTCAATCAATTGATAAATGGATAAAGAAGATGCACAATGGAATCTGCACAGTGGAATAATATTCAGCCTTTAAAAAGATGGAAATCTTCCCATTTGCAACAACATGGATGAACCTGGAAGACATTATGCTAAGTGAAATAAGCCAGACAGACAAAGTCAAATATTGCATGATCTCACTTATATATGGGTAAAAATAAAGCTGAACTCATAGTAAGAAGAGGATATAATTGGTTACCACAGGGTGGGGCATGGGGAAGAAGGGACTTCAAAAAAAAAAAAAGAAAGGAGGGAGGGAAGAAGTGAAGGGAAGGGAAGGGAAGAGAAAAGGGGAGAGGGAGAGGGGGAGGGAGGGAGGGAGAGGGAGAGAGAGAGAGAGAGAACAAGAGAGGTATTAAGAAAGGAAAGAAAGAAAATGGTTTTCAGGGGCTGGTAGGAGTGCATATGGGGAGTTATTGTTTAATAAGTATAGAGTTTCAGTTTTGCAAGATTAAAAGTTCTGGATATACATGGTGATGATGGTTACACAACAATATGCATGTACATAATACCACTGAAGTAAAAGTACACTTATAAACGGCTAACATAGTAAGTTTTATGTTATGTATATTTACACACACACACACACACACACACACACACAAGATTGCACAAGCATTATCTCCTGTGAAAAGTTTTTATTGATTCCTCCATGCAGAGTAAGTTACATCACCCTTCCTCATCACTCAGGAAATCTTATGCATATTCCTACCGGAGACTATTTACCTCATTGAATTATAATTACTAGTTTAATATTTCTCCATGTTCTGCTCAAGAAATATAAGCTTTAATTAGAAAAGCTATTTCCATCCATCTCTGGATTACAACTTGAGGGTGCAGGACACACTTCTATTTGATGTATAATAATAGCCATTATGAAAGTCACTGCTATCTCCTGATCTTTGTATCCATGAATTCCTCTTGCCTCCCTATCTTACATTGCCCATTCTAGAGTCCCACACACATTGCTGTTTTCTTTTTGTGTTCTCCTATCAGAGTGGTCTTGGGTAAATTACTTAACCTCTCTGTTCCTCATTTATAAAAAAATAAAATAAAAAATGCACAATAATGGTACCTACCTCCCAGGGTTGATAAAGTGTGTATTATCTATACAGAAAAGTAGACTTCTTTTCCCCTTTGTCCTATTTCAACTTTATAACTCAGGACCAGATACTTATGCCGACATCACCATCTAAGACACACTGTCATATGCTTCAGCTGGGCTGAAGTGTGCACAGGTACAATCACAGTGATACCTAAACACAACTGGATTGCCTACCCTTCCCTCTCCCTTTGTTTTTATCTTTCTTGACTTGAGAGGGAGGCAGGATGGTTCATCTTTTTAATGTAAGCATGAATCATAGTTTCTAGAATTCAATTAATGCTTGCTCAGTAAGTATGGAATGAATGATTAAATTACTCAGTCATCCACATTAAAAGGTATTCCAGTATTATTGAGAAACAGTAATGAAATAATACCATTGTGCAACACTTAACTTTCAAAACATTTTGACAAACAATTTTCTATTGCAACAACCATGTAAAATAAAAACTTCAAGGATTATCAGTGCTTTACCAAGAAGAAAACTATTGTTCAAAAAGACTGAAATATTTGCCCAAGGCCACAAAAAGACCAATGAGAGCCAGCTAATCTAATGAGTCTTTGTGGTGCCTGGGAAAAGGGTTTTTGCTCCCTTAAGCTTTACATGTGTTTCCATGATTTCAATAAACTAGCAAAATTTGAGTTAAATATTACTTGCCTACATGGTTTTAACTGATAGTTTATTCATGCACCAGAACCATGATTGAGAAAAGTGATTCTGATTTGAGATAATAAGAAGGAATATATGACTATCTTGTTTATGGAAAAAGTCAGAGATTAAAGCTACTTGTCAAGTGCTGTATAGCTTACACACTGAGAGTTGTTTTTTTAAATTATACAATCTTTAGATTATTTTTCAGAGTTTCTTCATACAGAACTTACTTATATCATATGTGATCTGACAGTTAAGTTTGTGAACTATTCCTAGAAAAAGTGATACATATCTCATTGCTGAATATCACTACTGTCACCTTCGAAGTACTCCCCTTAGAAAGCTATGCACCAAGCCAGCGCCTAGTCCACCCTTCAAAGCAATTTTGGAACTCTTTTTCTGGAATGGCCATCAGAGTTGTTGTTGTATTACCCTTGATGTCCTGAATGTCACCAAAATGTTTTCCTTTCAATGTTTCCTTTATCTGTGGGTAAAGAAAGAAGCCATTGGGGCCAGATCAGGTGAATAGGGAGGGTGTTCCAATACAGATATTTGCTTATTGACTAAAATCTTCCTCACAGACAGTGCCGTGTGAGCTGGTGCATTGTCATGATTCAAGAGCCATGAATTGTTGGTGAAAAGTTCAGGTCATCTTAACTTTTTCATGTAGCCTTTTCAGCACTTCCAAATAGTAAACTTGGTTAATCGTTTGTCCAGTTAGTACAAATTCATAGGAAATAATCCCTCTGACATCAAAAAAGGTTAGCAACATTATTGCAACAAATCATGAACTTAATTGTCAGACCTCATATAGAACATGAGATAGATTTTTACACAATGTGAGAAATAATCATCGATGTTTATTTCCCCTTAATTCTATGAAATTCTTGGCAATATTTTTTGTATAATTTTCATTCCCAAAGTTTTTTATATCCCTTTGGAAATGACAAGGTTTATCCCACCACACTTGTTAGGAAAAAAATCAATAAAAATCAGTTTTCTATCTAATAGTTTCAGTGTCTTGTAATGGTTCTTGTATTTATTTTGCCAATAACTTGCTAAGTGACCATGGATAAGTCATATAATATTTTTTGGTCTCCTTTCACTCAAATTATAATTATAGAGTTTTCCTAGTAACCTCTGGCTTTCCATCTACCTCTAAATTCCTATTTTATACATCCAATTTCTCAAGTACATATAAATACAAATAATACCAAGAACCCACAGCACTACATTAAGAAATCAAAACATCAGTTATTGCCATCTTTCCATGATTAGAATATAAAAAAAATCCAGTTTTTAAAAACATATCACTTGGAAGTACATAGGTAAAATTTTATCCATTACATTTTAATATTAAAATTTAAAAATTAATTAAAAATACTTTGATTCAGAGAGAAAAATTTTGTAACAAAAAATTTTTTTCCCAATTAGTATTTTTGTATTATAGAGAAAATATTTTAGAAATAATATATAAGTATATCATATATTTGGAAATAAAGACATTATAATTCTTGAATAAAGGTGTCTTATCATTAGGTCTATGTAAGGTCAACACATAATTTGTGCCATAGGTCAATTACTCTGCTTTCAGTTTGTCTTTCATTTTTCATTTTTCTTTTTTTTTTCTCAGCTTTATTGTGGTATGATTGACAAAATGGTAAGAGATTTGCAGTAAATTGTACACCATGATGATTTATGTATACATTGTAAAATGAGTTATCCTATCTATTATAATTAATTAATACATCTATCACCTCACATATTTATCTTTTGTGTGTGTGTGAGGACATCTAAGTTCTACTCTCCAAGGAAATTTCAATTATACACTTCAGTGTTATCGGCTATAGTCACAATGTTATTCATTAGATCCTCAGACCTAATTCATTTTATAGCTAAAAATGTGTACTCTCTTATCAGCCTCTCCCTATATTTCCCATCCTCTGGCCCTCGTGACCACTTTTCTTCATTATGTTTATATGAGTTTGGCTTTTTAAAATATTTGTGTGTGTGTGTGTGTGTGTGTGTGTGTGTGTGATACCACGCAGTATTTTCTTTCTCTGTCTGGCTTATTTCACTTGTTTATATTTGCTTTTGTTTCCTTTCCTTTTGGCTTCTAATCCAAAAAATCACTGCCTGGTGGTTGGCTGTTGTTAAGAAGCTTATCCTCTCTACTTTCTTCTAGGAGTTTTATGGTTACAGATCTTTTATTTAACTCTTTAATCCATTTTGAGTTGATTTTTTTTATAGTATAAAAAAGGGTTCCACTTTTATCTTTGTACACGTGGTTGTCCAATTTTCCTCATGTATTTATTTTTTTAATTAAAGTTTATTGGGGTGACAATGGTTAGTAAAGTTACATAGGTTTCAGGTGTACAGTTCTGTAATGCACCATCTTTATATCACATTGTGTGTTCACCACCCAGAGTCAGTTCTCCTTCCATCACCATAAATTTGATCCCTTTTGCCCTCATCTACAACCCCCCTCTCTCCTTACCCTGTGGTAGCCACTAAACTATTGTCTGTGTCTATGTGTTTTTGTTTCTTCATTATTTTGTTCCTTTGTTGTTTTCAGTTTTATATACCACATATCAGTGAAATCATATAGTTCTCAACTTTTTCTCTGACTTATTTTGCTTAGCATAATAATTTAAAGTTCCATCCATGTTGTCGCAAATGGCACTATTTCATCTTTTCTTATAGCAGAACAGAAATAAAAATTGTGTATATTACTATATCTTCTTTATCCAATCATCTGTTGAAGGACACTTTGGTTGTTTCCATGTCTTGGCTACCATAAATAAAGCTGCAGTGAATATCAGAGAAGGTATATCTTTACAAATAAATGTTTTCAGATTTTTTGGGGTAGATACCCAGGAGGGGGATTGCTGGCTCATATGGTAATTCTATTCTTAATTTTTTGAGGAACCTCCACACTGCCTTCCATTGTGGCTGTACCAATCTGCATTCCCACCAACAGTGGATGTGGTATGAGGTTTCCTTTTTCTCCACAGCCTCTCCAACACTTGTTATTATTTCTCTTGTTTATGATAGCCATTCTAACTGGTGTGAAGTGATATCTTATTGTGGTTTTGATTTGCATTTCTTTGATGATTAGTGATGTTGAGCATTTTTTCATATGTCCATTGGCAATTTGTATGTCCTCTTTGGAAAAATGCCTATTCAGGTCCTCTGCCCATTTTTTAATTGGATTGTTTTTTGTTGTTGTTGAGTTGTTTGAGTTCCTTATATATTTTGAATATTAGCCCCTCATCAGAGACGTTGTTTGCAAAAATCTTTTCCCATTTGGCTGACTGTCTCTTTATTTTGTCAATGGTTTCTTTTGCTGTGCAGAAGCTTTTTAGTTTGATATAGTCCCATTC
This sequence comes from Hipposideros armiger, assembly GCF_001890085.2. Lineage (NCBI taxonomy): Eukaryota > Metazoa > Chordata > Mammalia > Chiroptera > Hipposideridae > Hipposideros > Hipposideros armiger. The sequence goes on along the minus strand of NW_017732414.1, from coordinate 54,980 downwards.
ACCTATTTTAGCTTCTACTTCCCTTGCCTTAGAGGTCAAATTCATAAAATCCTCTTTGAACCCAAGGTCCATAAGTTTAGTACCTATGTTTTCATCTATGCAGTTTATTGTTTCAGGCCTTAGGCTTAGATCTTTGATCCATTTTTAGTCAATTTTCATATACTGTGACAGATACGCAATCTAGTTTCATTCTTTTGCACATGGCTTTCCAATTCTCCCAGCACCATTTGTTGAAGAGGCTGTCTTTTTTCCATTGTATGATTTTGACTTCTTTGTCAAAAATTATCTGCCCATATTTATGTGGGTTTATTTCTGGGTTCTCAATTCTATTCCATTGTTCTATGTGTCTGTTTTTCTGCCAATATCATACTGTTTTGATTCTTTTCACACTGTAGTACAAGCTGAAGTCAGGGAGTGTGATACCTCTGGTATTGTTCTGTTTTCTTAGGATTGCCTTTTCAGGGTCTTTTGTGGTTCCATACAAACCTGATGATATTTTGTTCTATTTCTTTAAAAAATTCCATTGGGATTTTGATGGAGATTGCATTAAATCTGTGTATTGCTTTGGGTAATATGGCCATTTTAACTATGTTGATTTTCCAATCCATGAACATGAACTCTCTTTCCATTTCTTTCTTTCTTCAATTTCTTTTAAAAATGTCTTACAGTTTCCAGTTTATAGGTCTTTCACATCTTTGGTTAAGTTTATTCCTAGGTATTTTATTCTTCTTGTTGAAATTGCAAAATAAATATTTTTTAATTTCTTTTTCTGAGATTGCATTGTTAATATATAGGAATGCAATGGACTTTTGTACGTCAATTTTGTAGCTGGCAACTTTATTGTATTCGTTTATTGTTTCTAATAGGTTTTTTTGGTGGAGTCTTTAGAGTTTTCTGTATATATTGGGTCTTCGGAAAAGTCATGACGTATTTTGTCTATGTTTATCAAAGGTCATTTATTTATATAAAGAACAAAGATCAATCAATGACATATTGCCCATTTTGTTGATAACCTTTTGCCATCTTTTAGTGACCTTCATAATTCCTCATTCATGGATAAACCTGTCTTTATTTGCGAAACACTGAACAAGGTGCTGATTTACAGTCTCATCTGATTTGAACGTTATACCATGCAAAGAGTTTTGAAGACAACGAAACAAGTGGAAATCTGATGGCACAAAGTCAGGTGAGTATGGTGGATGTGGCAATACATCCCATCTAAGCTGCAATAATTTTTGATGGGTGATCAAACTTGTGTGTGGTCTCACGTTGTCACAATAGAACACAACTCCTTTACAATTAACAAGCTCTGGACATTTCTGGATGACGGATTTGTTCAATCTGTCCAATTGCTGACAGTACACAGTTGAATTGATTGTTTGGTTCCTTGGTAGGAGCTCGAAAAACCCAACACCTTTAAATCCCACCACACTAAGAGCATAACCTTCCTCTGATGAATGTCTGCTTTTGATGTTATTTGAAGTTAATCATATCGTCAGGACCAAGAACGTTTGTGCACCACATTGTTGTAAAAAATCCACTTCTCATCACTAGTCATTAGTTGCTTCAAAAAAGGATCGCTTTCCTCATGTTTAATGAGCATATTGCAGATGCTTATATGCGCCATCAAATGAACTTGTTTGAGTTCATGTGGAACCCAAATATCGAGCTTGCTTACATATCCCAGTTTCTTCAGGTGGTCGTGAATGCTTGAATGATGGGTGCTCAATGTTTCTGCAATCTCTTGTGTCATATAACATGAGTTTAACTCTAGATCAATGCCTTTATTTTGTCATCACCTGCAAAAAGTGATAATTTAACTTCATCCCCAATTCACATGCCTTTCATTTCTTTCTCTTGCCTGATTACTCTGGCTAGGACTTCTAATACTATGTTGAAAAGCAGAGGTGAAAGGGAACAGCCATGTCGTGTTCCTGAATGTAGAGCAAAGAGCTTCAATTTTTCACCATTAATTATAACATTAGCTGAGAGTTTGTCATATATGGCCTTTATTATGATAAGGTATTTTCCTTCTATACCCGTTTTATTGAGTCTTTTACTAAGTGGATGTCGTATCTTGTCAAACACTTTTTCTGCCTCTATTGATATAATCATATGATTTTTGTCCTTTATTGTGTTTATGTGGTGTATCACATTGATAGATCTGCATATGTTGAAACATCCTTGTGCCCCTGGGATGAAACCTACTTGGTTGTGATGTATATTTTTTTTAATGCATTGTTGCATTTGATTTGCTTGAATTTTGTTTAGGATTTTTGCATCTGTATTCATCAGAGATATTGGTCTATGATTTTCTTTTTTTGTATTATCCTTACCAGGTTTTGGTATCAGGGTAATGCTGGCCTCATAAAATGAGTTAGGCAGTATTGTTTCTTTTTCAAATTTTTGGAAGAAATCCATGTAAAATTTCTTGGAAGGCAGGTCTATTGGCAACTAATTCCCTCAATGTTTGTTTGTGTGAGAATGTCTTTATTTCTCCTTCATCTCTGAAAGAAAACTTCATAGGGTACAGGATTCTCAGTTGGTGGTGTTTTTCTCTCAACATTTCATAAATATTTCACTTCACACTCCTCTTGCTTGCATGGTTTTGAGAAGAAGAGAAATGTAATTCTTATATTTGTTCCTCAACAGGTATGATTTTTGTTTTGTTTTGTTTTCTTTTGTTTTTTCTTCAAACCTGGCTCTTTTAAGGATTTTTTTCTTTGATTTTTCTGTATTTTGAAAATATTCATAAGTAGTGTTGTTCTTGCTGCTGTTATTATTGTTATTGTTTGGCATTTATCATGCTTGGTGTTCTTTGGATGTCCCAGGTCTGTGGTTCAGTGTGACATTTGGAAAAATTCTCAAATAATATTGCATCAAATATTCCTTCTGTTCCTTTCTCGCTTTCTTCTTCTGGTATCCTCATTATGTGTATATTGCACCTTTTGTAGTTATTCCACAGTCCTTGGGTATTCTTTTCTGTTTTGTTTTGTTTGTTTGTTTGTTTGTTTGTTTGTTTGTTTTTTCTTTCAACCTTTCTTCTCTTTGCTTTTTGTTTTTTGAGGATTCTATTCATATATCCTGTAGCTCAGAGTTACTTTCCTCATCCATATCAAGTCCAATAAGTCCATCAAAGCATTCTTTACTTCTGTTACAGTGATTTTTTTTTATTTCCAGTATTTCTTTTTGTTTCATTCTTCGGATTTCTATCTCTTCACTTGCATCGTCAATCTCTTCTTGCATGCTGACTAATTAAACCATCAGCGTCCTTAGCATAGTAATCATAGTTGTTTTAAATTCCAAATGTGATCATTCCAACATCCCTGCCACATCTCTTTCTCATGCTTGATCTTCAAATTGTGTTTGCCTTTTGGTGTACCTTGTAATTTTTTTTTCTTGATACTTGGACATAATGTACCAAGCATTGGTTCCTGTGGCTGTTTCTGCTTATAAGTCTCTGCTCTGGGAAGCAGTGACTCCCTGTATTTGTCTGTTCCTCAACCTGGGTTCAGCAGTTCTCCCTTTGTCTTCCCTTATTTTATAGGAGAGTTTATTTTTCAGTCTGTTCAGCTTTTTACTTGTTGTTAGGACTGAGTGGTGACTTACAAACTCCTGATACTTGGAACTGAATGGTTTTTCCTTTTTATTCCCAGATCACATTTTAAGACTAATTTTATTCTTTTCTGCCTTTGAATCACCAATGAAAAACTTTAAGTCTGCATGTAGTATCATGAAAAAAAAAGGTAATTATAATTTCAACTACATGCCTAATAGAGTCTTCACAAGAATAGGAGGAAGATTTTCAAAATTCACTTAAAAATGTGTTTATAAAGATAGATCTGGGCTAAACCTGAGTATGAGTATTTTTTCCAAAGCACCAAATATGATTTTTATGTGCAGCCAGGGTTAAGAACCTCTGGCTTCTCAAAATAAAGTACAAACCATTTAACATGACATTCAAGACTCCTCGAGTCCTGACCCCTGTCTATTTTTCTTTCTTAATTCCTGCCTCACTCCTCCTGATAGCCCCTACCATTTCCTATTATATTTAACAGTCTCCCCAATGCTATCACATGTGGTCTCCATGTCCTGATACTTATTACTCCATTTACAATGATTTGTAATCACTAGTCACCTGATGAATAGCTACTAACATTTCAACACTCAGCTCAAGCTTTACTTCCTATATAAAGTCTTACATGATGCCTGAAAGTAGATATGACTACCTCTTCCTTTGTAGCCTTTGGTAACCTGTACATATTTCTATCACCACACCTACACCAACTGTTGCCACCTATTTGACTCTCTCTTCTTATTAGACAGTAAATTTATAAAGAACTAAGTTTACTCATATTTTTATCCTTACAATAGGGCCACAAGTAATTGTTTATATTATTTCATAATTTTTTTATATTATTTCAAAAGTAGGGATCTAGGATTGATTCCAAATCTATAGATAACCTACTAGTTTGTGTTCTTGAGCAAATGCCTCAAACTCTCTCTGACTTAGTTTCTTCGAATGTTGAATTCGAATAAATATGACCTACTTCCTAGTTTAGATGTGAGAACTGAATAAAATAAGACACTAAAGTCCTTAAACATAGCAATAAATAGATTAATGTTATCTATATTATTATGGTTGTTTGACCAGGCACCTCTACATATGTTCCATCTCTAAATTCTCAAAACTGAATAGATGTTATTTTTGCTATTTTACAGATGATTAAAACAAGGCCAAGATATTAATCCATTTCCCCTAAAACTCAATCTTAATGAGGCATAGGACTGGAATTCAGTCCCAGCCCTATTTAATTATGCATCTCTGAACAGGGTAAAAATTAAAGAAATAGAAGTAGATACAAATCAAGTACCTTACTGACCAAACTTTAATAGTAAGCTATCTCTGCCTTATAAAATACCATTTCCTCTTTTGAAACCAAGCAAACAATTCTCTTTAATTCATTTTTAATTACTTATTAAAGTTTTAAGAAAAATACATTCAGGGTGTCCAGGCTTTTACCTCTCTATTCTTGACAATTCAGAAGTCTGACATCTCGAGCTTTTTATTATTGCTTCTAATATCTCAGAGTTGAGGTATCAATGTATCTTCTAAGTACTTTCTACATGCTTCTAACTCTCATTTCTCATTTGCCTTTCTTTGCATTAATTTGTGAATGGGAGAAATGTAAGTTATGCATGACTTTTCCTTTATTCCACAGCTGCATGTTTTAATTAGAAAAAAAGCCATTGGCAGAAGGCCATGCAGAATTTCTCCATTATGGTCTTTGTGTAATAAGAATCCTATATTTCTTCTATGCTTTTTCCTGTTTAATTCAGTAGTATTCAAAACGTGGGTTTTTTTGCAAAAGTTATGTTCTATACAAACTGGGATAATTTTAAAGAGTCATCAAACAGGAGCAGCAGAAATCTGTAAGGTTTTCTTTCTCTAGAGATTTATTAAGAGAGACACATTTTTTGATATTTAAATAAACTTAATTTATACAAATTTATAATTAATGGTTAAATTCTCAGATCATGTTTTTATCCAACCATATTTAATCATAGTAATTCTGGGGTTTTGTTGTTGTTGTTTTTGTTGTTGTTGTTGTCATCAGTTTTGAAGGAAAGTAATACTTTAGGCTCCTTTCTCATACAATATCCTTGCAAAGGGGCACTTCAAAGCTTCAGAAAAATGTTACTATTGGGTTGTTGGAAAAGTCATGACGCATTTTTGCAACAAAAAACATAGGAAAAATACGTCATGACTTTCCCGACAACCCAATAGCTTTCTTAGTCTGGATTATCTTTTTTAGTCTAGATCTCTTTCATATTCTTTAGGGAGAGAACATAGTGTGTTAAGAATACAAGCTTTGGAGCCATATATCTACATCCAAATCCTTAGTCTATGTTTCCTAGAGCTGCCAAAATAAGGTACCACAAACTGGGTGGTTTAGAACAATAGATGTTTATTGTCCTACAGTCCTGGGTGCTGGAAGTCTAAGATCTAGATGCCAGCAGGGTTGGTTTCTTCTGAGAGCTGTAACTGAGAAACTGGTTCAGGCCTTTTTTCCTAGCTTCTGGTGGTTTGCTGGAAATCTATGGTTATCCTTGGCTTGTAGACACATGACTCCAATATCTGCCTTCATCTTCACACAGTATTCTCCCTGTGTGCATGTCTACATGCAAATTTCCCCTTTATCAGGACACCAATCACATTGGATTAGTAGCCTAGCCTACTTCAGTATGATCTCATTTTAACTAATTACATCTGTAATGACCCTTTATCCAAAAAAAAAAAAAAGGTCACATCTGAGGTACTGGGTGTTAGGACTGAAACATACATTTGGGGGGACACAATTAAAACCATAACTCTCTGTAATTAATACCCTTTAACACTGTGCCAGGGTATTAGTGCCATTAAGTTATTTAACCTATTTGGTGTCCTGATTTTCTCACCTGTAAAATGAAGATTAAAGTAATTAAGGTAGTATTTACTTTAAAAGTTGTGAGGATTGAATAATTGAATACACTGAAGTACTTAGGATGGTCTCCAGCAAAAAGTAAGCACTCAAAAACTCAGCGTTTATGCCACTGCACTTGGGTAGCTATTTCTGGGAAATGGAACATAGAAAAGCAATTATTTTAAGATGAAACATTGGTCATCATAAAATCCATGCCCTAAAAATGTCAGTTACTGGATATTTTAAAAATATAAGGCTTAGAAGCATATTAATTTTGTTTTACAATTTAGGAATCACTTCATTTTTTTTAAAGCACAGTAATTGTGTATGGAAGTTAGATCAATATCGAGCATAGTATTTTCTGTTACAAATGTTCACATGTTAACCAGACAAATGGTAGTGACCAGAATATTGTATAATGTTTTGAATGCACTGAAAGTTTGGACATAGAATAAGTCATTTGCTAAAAGTCAAATTTCTTGTAAAGGAAAGGTTAGAAGTTCAGGCCACCTATATGTTTCCTGTCTTAACACTGCAAGATCAGAGTTTAATCATAACAAGGGATGTTTCAAATTGTAGTTGGGTGAAAGTAAATATACTCTATCCCTTTGGGAGATTGGCTTCATGATTCTATTATAATATGCCTCGTACATTGCTAATACTCTATTGAGTGTGGTAGCAAAATGATGCCTTAAATTCCCTGGTCTGAACTGGGAAAATATATAAACTCTAATTAAACAAAGTCATATTCACGTAAGTAATTGACTTTTTAGAGTAAGGGGTAAAATTCTAAAATTAGCTATTTAGATGATTACATTACATAATTAGTAATTACTACAGGTGCTGGGTTTTGGCTACCTGTTATCCATTCCACTGTTTTAGTGACAGCATTTTTAAGGAATTCCTTGTCTCACATAGTGACCAGATATGATAAGGTTGTCAATCAAAGGGTCCAAGTCTACAGTACAGGGGCTCATGACTCAATCTAGGCCAATCAGACTCACTCTTGCAGGACTGACATGTCTAGTGGAGTAATACAATTACAGGGGGAAAAAAATGGTTTAAAATAAATTAATCCCAATGAGACTGATGATTAATTCCTGATGCCTGGATCCCAGATGCTCCCCGGATTCCCATCCTTTTGTAAAACTGGTTCTGTAGGATTTTGTAGATTATCCAATATCTTATAAATTCCATTTCTGCTTATTTTAGCTACCTTTAATTCCCACTGCTTATAAACAAAGAAACAGATGGGAATCCCTAAGTCAGGGCTTCTCAAACCATCTGCATCTAAATTATGCAGAGTGCTTCTTAAAAATGAACAGTTCTAAACACTAAATCAAACACTATATCCAACTCATTGGCAGTGAGACTCAAAAAACTGTCATTTAAACAAGTTCTGCAGCAATTCTTAAAGACGCTAATGCTTGCTAGTTCTATGCTAGATTGGATTGAGGAAAAATCAAAACTAGCCCCCATGGAAGAGGGTCAGGTGCTGAAGATTCAAACTGTACAACTTCTCATTAGGTACTTAGGTTGTCATTACTGCTCATTAATCAAGACTGCTTATACAGTGCTTCCGGGTAAAATGGCAGTGGGTAAATGTGCTTGCCGCCTCCATGACCACATTAAAATTACAACTAAATTATAGAATGATCAACCTCAGTAACCATCTGAAAATTAGCTGCACAAAACTATAAGGATATAAAAAAGAGGACACGTCAGACTGGTAGGAGAGGCGGAGATGCAAAACAGGCTGGTCCTACACCCATTAGTAATGGTTAAGCATTGGGAAGGATATCATGGGGGTGGAGGGGCTCCCTAAAGAGGCGTTCCAGCATAGGTTGCCAGTGCCAGGAAATGAGTCCCCACAACACCTGGCTGTGAAAATCAGTGAGGATTCCATCCTTCTGCATGAGACAGAAGGTTGCTGTAAACCCAGACATCCTCTTAAAGGGCTTGCAGGCACTCACCCTAGGCTCCAGCAGAGGGATGGTAACTCGAGGGGTGCCAGAGGCATACAGGTATAGACTGAGTTGTGTGGCTTAGGGGCAAGGGCTAGAAAGACAGCCTCCATTATCTGTGTTGAGCTCTCCAAGCATGTAAGCTACAGGCAGGTGCTATCCTTCCCATGTTGAGCCCTACCCCACTAGACCAAATCTGAAAATGTATCAGCCTGGTGAGACCTGTTCGCATCACTCCGGTGACTTCTGGGACCCAGCCCCACCCAACTTGCACAGCACTGCCAGAGTCACTTTCAGTGCTAGGCAACCAGCACTGCACTGCTCATCACAGAAGGCTCTTTCAGCAGCAGACAGCTGGCCATGGTTTATGCACCACCGTCTAAGGCACTTTCAATGACAGGCAACCAGCCCCAACCCATGCTACAGTCTTTCCTGGATTACTCTTGGGGGTCTGAGGGCCCCAATATGCTCTGAAGATTTTGCTAAGGGCCCCAGACTTAACACTAGCACCAAACCTGAATCTGTATTAACCTGGTGAACACTCATCCCACCGTGGTGACTACTAGGAACCCTGCCATATCCAACTTGCATTCAAAACAAAGCTCTTTTAGCAACTGAGCCTTATGTGCACCCAGCAGGTAGTATCAGGCCTTGGGGTGCCCTGGGCCTTTTGAAAGCTGCCCCAAACCTAGTATTGGTAGCAACCAGCCTCAGACTCAACATGTGTGCTACCATACACTGCAAAGTTCAGGACAGGCAACGATAAACTGCAAATAGCTTTGTAGCTCCTGAAAATTGCCCTGGGCTGGTCACAGGCAGTGGCTGACCTTGGCCTGCCAAGGAGCCCCTCTCAAGAGGCCCCAGAATCAAAACACCCAAATGCCACCTTCAGATCATGTAAGGGCATGACCTAATTAGCCTCACAGCGGCATACCCAAAGGGTGGTCTCAACAGTCATATGAGCCCTCTAGGTCTAGGAATCAAACCCCACACAGCAGCTCATACACTATGGATGTGGCAAATCCTCACAGCCAGGCAGCCTGCAAGTCAACCCCACCCACTAATGTGCCAAAAGCAAACAAGGCTCAACTACAACAGGAGGGTACACACAACCCACAAAAGGGACACTCCTGGAGCACACTGTGTAGATGATCAGGGAGATAGCATTACTGGGCCACACAGGACACCTACTACATAAGACCACCTGGCAAAGACTGAGAGACATAGGAGCTTGACTTTATACATAAAAACAAACACAGAGTAGTAGTCAAGTTAGGAAACAAAGAAACATGTCCTAAGTGAAAGAACAGAAGAAAACTCCAGTAAAAGAGCTAAATGAAATGAAGGAAAGCAAACTACCAAGGACAGAGTTAAAAAAAAAACAACTTTCTAAGAATGCTCAAGGAACTAAGTGAAAACTTCAACAAAGAGATAGTAAGCATAAAAAACACATAGAAATGATTTTTTAAGAAGTCAGAAATAAAAAATACAATAATTGAAATAAAGAATATACTAGAAGGAATCAACATCAGATTAGATAAAGCAGAGGATCAAATCAGCAATTTGGAAGACAAGGTACCAAAAAATACCCAATCAGAACAACAAAAAGGAAAGAGAATAAAAAAATGAAGATAGTTTAAGGGACCTGTGGAACAACATCAAGCATAACAACATTTGCATCATAGAAGTACCAGAATGAGAAGACAGAGAGCAAAAGATCAAGAACCTACTTGAAGAAATAATGACTGAAAACCTCCCTAGCCTGACAAAGGAAACAGACACACAAGTTCAGAAAGCACAGAGAGTCCAAAACCAGATGAACCCAAACAGGCCCACAACAAGACACATTATAATTAAAAGGGCAAAATTAAAGACAAAAACAGATTTTTAAAAGCAGTAAGAGAAAGACAACTAGTTACTTACAAGGGAGCTTCCACAAGATTTTTGATGATTTATCAACAGAAACTTTGCAGGCCAGAAGGGATTGCCAGGAAATATTCAAAGTGATGAAAAGCAAGGACCTACCACCAAGACTACTCTTCCCAGTAAAACTATCATTTAAATTTTTAAATTAAAGTAGAGATAAGCAGATTCCCAGACCAAAAAAAAAACAAGTGAATTTAAATTTATCACCACCAAGCCAGTATTACAAAAAATGTTGAAGAAATTTCTTTAAGAAGAAGGGGGAAAAACCATAAATATGAATAATAAAATGGCAATAACTATGTACCTATCAATAATCACTTTAAATATAAATGACTTAAATGCTCCAATCAAAATGCACAGAGTAACTGAATGGATGAGAAAACAAGACCCACACATATGCTGTCTACAAGAGACCAACTTCAGATTGAAAGACACACTAGACTAAAAGTAAAGAAATAGAAAAAGATATGTCATGCATATTGATACAAAAAGAAGCTGGGGTAGCAATTCTTATAAAGAAAAAATAGGGTTTAAAACAAAAACTAGATTAAGAGACAAAGAAGGCATTTCATAATGATAAAGGGACTCCAACAAGAGGATATAACCCTATAAATATCTATGCACCTAACATAGGAACACATAAATATATAAAGCAAATATTGAGTGACATAAAAGGAGAGATCGACACTAATACAGTCATATTAGGGACTTCAACACCCTATTGGCTGCAACAGGCAGATCTTCCAGACAGGCAATTAAAAAGGTAACAGCAGCCTTCAATGACTCATTAGATGAGATAGATTTAATTGATATTTTTAGAGCATTCCACCCCAAAGCAGAATATACACATTCCTTTCAAGTGCACCTGGAACATTTTCCAAGACAGACCACACATTAGGCTACAAAACAAGTCTTAGTAATTCAGAAGACTTAAATCACATCAAGTGTCATCTCTAACCACAATGGTATGAGTGGGAGAAGATATTCACCAAAGTTACATCTGATAATGGCTTAATATCCAAAGTTTATAAAGAACTCATACAACTCAACATCAAAAAAAAAATCCAATGAAAAAAAGGTATAGAGGACCTGATAGACATTTCTCCAAAGAGGACAGAAACATGGCGAATAGACATATGAAAAGATGCTCTACATCACTAATCATCAGAGAAATGCAAATTAGAACCACAATGAGATATCACCTCACACCCATCAGAATGGCTATCATCAAGAAATCAAAAAACAAAAAGTGCTGGAGAGGATCTGGAGAAAAGGGAGCCCTCAAGCACTGTTGGTGGGATTGCAAATTGGTGCAGCCACTATGGAAAACAGTATGGAGGTTCCTCAAAAAAATTATAAAATAGAATCTGATGACCCAGCAATTCCACTCCTGGGTATTTATCCAAAGAAATCCATAACAATAATTTGAAAAGATATATGCATTGTTATGTTCACTGAGTGCTATCTACAATAGTCAAGATATGGAAGCAAGTGAAATGCCCATCAATAGATCATTGGGTATAGATGTGGTAGATATATAGAATGGAATCACTCTACCACCAAAAAAAAAAAATCAGCATTTGTGACAACATGGATGGACCTAGAGGGTATTATGCTAAGTGAAATAAGTCAGACAGATAGAGACAAATACAATATGACCTCACTTATATGTGGAACCTAAAAAAAATGAACAAATAAACAAAATAGAAACAGTCTTATAGAAACAGAGAATATTTTAATGGTTGCCAGATGGGAGGGGGGTTGGAGGGCCTCAATAAAAAAGGTAAATGGATTAAGAAATACAAATTGGTAGTTACAAAATAGTCACGGGATGTAAAATACAGTATAGGGAATACAGTCAATAATATTGCACTAACTATATATAGTGCCAGGTGGCTACTGGATTAATTGGGGATCACTTCTTAAATTATATAAATGTCTAACCACTATGCTGTATATCTGAAATTAATATAAAATACTGAATTTCAACATAATTGGAAAAATAATAAAATAGAGTCCTTATGCAGTGTCTAACAGTGTATACATATCAAGATAAATTAGTCAACAAACAGATAATAGAGTAGTAAAAGCACATAATAAAGGGCTTGTAATCTCAAAAATTATATATAAAGAATGTAAAAAGGGCAGACATTATTAAAGTCATATTAACTTTTAATGAAATAAAGTTGTACTGTACAGGAAAGAAGTTCTTCTTTATAACGATTTTTTCCAAATAATTCTTCTGTTCTTTTAAAACATTATTATTAATTATAAGGGATATATGTTCAGTGTTTTTAAAAGTTTCAAGACATTAATAAAGAGAAAAATATTTAAATTTAATACCTTTGCATTTTTAATAATCTAGGAGTTGCTTGAAATTCTCTTTCCTCCTTAGAAAATACACTGACCTAACAGGCTTACGACAAGCTTTCTTTTTTCTTTATCCTTACTAATTTGTCCTTTTCCAAGTAACTTAACGTCCATATAAATTCCATTAATAAAATAAGTGCAGTAATTTATGCTGCTTACTAACCTTAGAGAAGCGGCATTAAAAAGATAAAGTGATAGAATTAAATTAACATATGCAGTTGAAAGGCATTTGGTTTTTTTTGTTTTTTTTCCTAGTATGTCAAGTCCTCCATCAACAATGTATTTTTCTATATGCATTTAAGGGAAAGACTGCTGAGTGTAAAACACGTTGATGTTTTTCCTCTTTAAGCACAAAGGTGCTATCCATTTATTTATTTTTAAGATTTTATTGGGGAATTGGGGGAGGGGAACAGACACGTTCCTGTCCTTGGTTCTTCAGTCTAGTTGTGGAAGACGTCGCTTCACTGGCCCATGTTGGTATTATCACTGCGCTCTTCCCGGGTGAGGCAGTCACTTGCCAGCCATTGGACAGCCGCTCACAGCGGCTCACAGCAGCTCACAAAAGCTCACGTCTGCTGCCAGCCAGCTCCACTGCAGCCTACGCCATCGCAGGTGACTCACGGCAGCCCAGCTTCAGGTCAAGCTGCTGTTCACCATCTTAGCTATAGAGGGCGCAGCATCACTGGCCCTCATATGGAATCTGAACTGGGCCCCTGCTGCTTAGAGCTGGCGTCCCAAGCCAACTCCAACCAACGTGCCACTCTGCCAGCCCAAGCTATCCATTTATTTTTAACTTAAATTAGAACTGATTTTCCTAATAACAACAGGCTCAAACAAGTTATATTTGGAATACTTAATGCAATATGACTTGAAATACGGTTGAAGAAATAAAAATGTACAGTCACTTTAATTTGTTATTTCTTTTAATTATAGTGCTGAAACGAGACACTTGGAATTATGTAAACCACTGCACACAAGTGAAAAAAAAAAACTCGAGTTCATAGAGCAATTAGCATAGTGTTTCAGATTCTGTGTGTGTGTGTGTGTGTGTGTGTGTGTGTGTGTGTGTGTGTGCGCGCGCGTGTGTGTGTAGACCGTTAAGTATTAGGTTAAGTATTAGGGGGGAAATAACTGCTAAGAAGTACTAAGAACTATAGTAATAGTTAAGCTATTTTTTAACTTTTGAACTGAATTCAATAATGCACACTTAACATACAAAATTTATTTCAAATATAATCCATTTCCTATGTATTATACTCATAAGCATTTCATACAGAGCTTCAATCATCAAATCAGAATGTTGAAAAGAAAAAGGGAACAGGATGCAGATGCTACTTCTATTTCCCCATGAAATTGTACTATAGCTCTTATACTGCCATGGATTGCCATACACTGAGTTTTAAAGAAATACACATTGTTAAATCCAAAATGTTTAAAAATTATCAGTAGTTTCCAAGAACAGGAGAGCAAGCAAATGACCACACCTCTTTTCCTCTGAGTACTTCTGAAGAGCATAAACTCCTTCCTTCTAATTCAGCTATTTCTAGTACAATGTTATTGGGGAGGGAACATCATACAATGGTTGAGACCACAGATTACTGACAGGAAACAAACTATCTGGACTAAAAGGAGATGACTATATTTAATTATGTTGCTTCCTCTCTGTATTACGTGAGCTAGTTTGTCAAAAGTGAAAGCCATCATCCCATTTCCTCTTCCAAAATTTTAAAATAAGGAACTTTTAAAACTTTAAAGCAAAAGGATCCTTAATAAACAGATTATATGTATTAGCCTAAAATAAAGTAGTCTGCATTGCATTGTGCTTTCTTATACAACCATTATGGAGTTGGGCTAAGATAGATTCCAAACTGTAAAACATAGCCGATAAATATAATCTGAGTCTGAAGCTTTGTTTATGAGATGATATAGGGATCTATTTCCTGACCCCGGTAACCCCAACCAGTTTGTATAAGTCACTATTTTTAAAATGCCTCCAAATCGGAATATGTTGTCATTCAAAATATACCCCTGCTACAGATTCATCTGCCAGGGATATCATGTGATCAAAATTAATCCTCTGGTTGCTAAGAATCTGGGGGGATGTAAAGTCAGCTCTTAGCTGGGTATCAAGCAGCAAAGAGAGTCAAGGACTGGAGGCTGTCACTGCAAAATGTGTTGGAAAAGCTCAGTATGATAGAGATATAGAGCTTTGGGGGAAGGAGAATCGTGTTTCTCATCCATGAAAAAGGAGATGGAGGTAGACAGAGCTCTACTCTTTCACTTTTGCTAAGATATTCCTCGTTTTCACTTTGAGTGGAAACTATGGCCAAATGCCTGATCTCAGGGCTCATTTTCAGAAGCAAAGCTGGCCAAGCCATTTTATGCAGTCATATAAATAAAAGTGAAGCTATTGTGTGTTTAAAGCATATGTAACAGGATGCAATATTGTTAGTTACCAATTTCAGTTTTGCATCTCTAAAATCCACTTATAATTTGACCTTTGTTTTCCTGATAAGAGAAAGAATACGCACAGGTAGCTATGTTTCTTTTTCTTAGTTTTCTTTTTCTTTTTTCTTTTTCTTTTTAATTCTTTGCCTTCTGGAAATTCCGTGTGGGGTTATTGTCACGTTAGGTAGATCCATGTTACCTCCTCTGCAGGAATTGGGAACTCATTTTAGGACCAGATGACAACAGAATTCCTCACCTCGCTGCTGCCCTGAACAGCCTATGATGATAGGGAAAGTCTGGGGAGAACCCCACTTAATAGCTAAACTGATACTTTAGGAAGTTTTTGTGGGGGAGGGAGTGGTTTAACTGGTTTTCTTTCCTCAGAGAATTTTTATTTCTGTTTTCTATGTTCTTTTTCTTCTGGAGAATAACAGACTTTGATAAACTTTGCAGGTGACAATGCAGGGGGTGGTGGAAGTTAACATCTCAGTCATACCAACAATTTAAAATAGAACAACAGTCATCACCATTTCTAAAGTGTCTTCTTGGCTACTCTAAAAAATCCCAGAATCTCCATCAGACTGCTCCTCTTGCAAGCCTCTTTTCTGGTTCTCCTATCATCTCACTTATGTTCTATCTAGGTAGCAAAACAAGTTTTTCCAGTGTCTGACAACAGAGGAATTTGGGACTCCTATTAATGCCACATGCACTCATTCAAGAAAATTTTCCAAATAAATGAAGTTCTCTCTCTAAAAAGATCATCTCTTTGGGGGCATTTACTTTGATTCCAATTCTTCAGTTTTAAAAATAAGGCTGAGATGAAAATCCCTATATATAAATCTTGGCTTGTTTTTATCCATTTCCCTAGAATTTAAATTCATGAAAGCAGAATTAATGGATTCAAGTATATGACTATTTTTCAACATTTTGCTTAATGTCTTTCTAGAATATTTTTACATCTTCAAAAGAAATATTTGTCGTCATCGCATCCTCAGAGGCATGATACATTAATCTGAAGCTGTAACACATCTAGGAAATACAGTTAAATAGAATGTGCAAAGACTCTCTACGTATAAAAAAATCACAGAATATTAACTGAGAAAAAGATGAATAGACATCATTCCATAAAATTGTAAGCTCTCCAAAAATATTAAGTGTTGAGAAATGAGAAGGAATTTTCCTTGCTCTGAGCTAGATTCAGCCTTAGCTCTTAACCAAATCCTGAAATCCCTTTCAACTGCTTTCTAGCTTTTTACACCCAAAGAGAATTTTTTTCAGAGCTAGATGACATTAGAAGATTGTATATGTGTGTGAGGATTCAAGACAATGTCACACCTGCAATAAAGCCAAGACACATGCTTTTGTGATGGCCCCTTTCCATGGAGTAAACATTCCTGTGATTGAGCCTACCTTTCGCTCTCCATCTCTTCCATCTACAAGCTATATAGGTATCAGCCATTCTTGTTCATATAGGAACCAGGCAAGTGATTAGGATGATATAAATTTAAACTGGAAGGTAAGAAGCCCCACTTCAGATTAAGTTCCATTCATTGTAATTACACGGCTGACCGTTTGCTAAGGAGCATATTATTGGTATATAAAGTAGTATTAGTGTGATTGGAGGCATTTTATTTCCCAAATGCCTATTGATGATTGTGTACCTGAGTCTTCAGAAGCAAATCTTAAGAAGGGAAAAAATGATGTGTAGGAAAATTTGGAAGCTGAAGCCAATCTTGATATCCAAACAGTAATAAACATATTAAGGAAAACTTGGAGGAAATACTTGGGATTAATATGACATATGTAAGCAGTATGAAAAGAACTTAGATATGAGAAAAGTAAAAACCATTTTAAGAATAGCTAAAGGATATGAATTAAAAATAGCCAATTTGCATGAAATATCCCCTACTTTTGCACTGGAATAAAGTGGAAACTTTTAAATCAGAAGTTGAAAGCAATTGCACTGAACAGGATAATCTTGGAATTGGACAATAAATATATCAGTGACAAATATATTAGAGAGGGAATTAGTGTTTTCTTCCTTAGTTTTATAGGTACCATATAGCTTCCTATATCTGGTGCCACCTCAGGAGCAGAACTTCCAACCAAGCTAGTTGTGCATTTATAGAATGGGATCCGTATCATAAGTGTGTGTGTGGGGGAGGGATGCAATGTATATAAAATCATAACCCTTTACAATTAAAATATTAAACCTCAGAAAATATCAATCTAGTAAGGTCAGGCAACAAGTCAGATTCTGCCATCTGAGACAAATCATCTGCTGTGGGAGAAAATATTGGGTTGTCAGAAAAGTTATGACGCATTTTTGCAGCTAAAAACATAGAAAAAATATGTCATGACTTTTCCGACAACCCAATACTTTAAAGACTTGTAATATACATCCATCCTGGCATAGAATTAAAATAATTTTTATGACATAGCAATGAACAGCCATATTGTAGGTATTGTGTAAGGATTAAAGAAGAAGAAATAATATTTACACATCCATATCTCATAAAGATACTTATTTTCATAAATTAGAAATAATGCCTGAACTAGGGCATTGTAATAATGATAATAATAACAACACCAAACCTAGATGCAGGCAAAGATATGAGCAATCCATTAGGTTTATTGGCAGATTTGTAACTTTTTCAATTAATCATTTAAAGTCCAGTTTATCAAAAGATCTGTAACTATATTAATTTTTTAAATATATCTTTATACTGGGGGGAGGATGAGAACCATAAAATGACAGATTTGAAACTAAGAATATCACTGTAATTTAGAAACTAAATTGATAGTTTTCAGTGCTTTTTGACATTGTAAATGTACAAATTTAAATGTCAACAGCTAATCATGGATAATCTGCTATTGATTTTTCTCTGTTTAAAAAATACCAAGTTCTGGCAGCAATTTCTATCTCTGTGCACATGTCTGAAACATAAAGTACACGCTCTATTAAAGAGTAATACCTAATTTCTCAGGAAAAATATGAAAATACCAATTTCAAAGTTATGAAACACTGCTAAAAATGAATATTTAATAGGCTTAAGAAAAACAGTAACATTAAACAAGAAATTAACATGGTAGAAGATGGCAAGAAACTATAGAAACATTTTTTTTCTTTTTCTTTGGTCCTAATAATGTCTGCATTGTTTAAACATTTAAGCCACAGAAACAATGAAACATTTCACCTGTCATTGCTTTAATTGGTTACTTCATTGAGTGGCGAAAATTCCATTCAACTATTAACTGACATCTTTACTATTCCCACCTCTGTAATCTACTACAGGTGATAATCACTCTGTTGCCCCTCTTCTCATGATTCCATAGTTCCCAATGCCATGTAGATTCTCATCTATGTAGAGGTCAGCCTGGCACTTCCCTTATAAACCCCACCGTACACAGTAGAGGGCCAAGCACACAACAAGTCCTTGGGTTCTATGTTGACCTCAAACTGAACTCATCTTTTCTCCCACCTCTGCTACTGCACCTGGACTCGTTATTTCCATGTAGGAAGCAGGCTCAGTCTCCCTCATCATTATACAGGTAATTCTACCTGCTCAGTCTTTCAAATCCATCCCGTCCTCTTAACCCCTACTGTCACTGGCTCAGTTGAGTGTCAACGAAGGGCACATGAAGGTGTGTTGGGACATGAAGCTGAACAGCACGGCAGTCCTTTCCTTGGGTTCCATCTCATAGCCAGCAGAAGTATTTGAAGCAGGGTAGTGACATGACTGGGTGTACATTTTGGAAAGACAGCCTTGACTGCAAGTAGAGGCAGATGGAAGAAAGACTAGCCACCAAGAGGCCAGCTAGGAAGCTACTGCAGTTTATCCAAATGATGAGGTGGGTTTCTCTAATTATAACTGATTCCTTTCCACTCCCTTAATAACTACATAGAGCTGGTCTCCTAAGTTGAACTAAGGCAAAGCTCCAAGTTCAGAGTTATTTTCCTTAGCCAGGCATCTGATACCTAGGGCCCATTTTTTAAATCACTTTTTCAAAAACTTCACTTTTAAAACCTGTTCAGACAGCAACAAAAAAGAATCATTTATAAAAGAAGACACTGTGGTAGGCAGGCTTCTAAGGTGACCCACGCCCC
>NW_017732414.1:17720-26689 GCF_001890085.2 Hipposideros armiger | reverse complement strand
AAATACTGTGGTCTTAAATACAGGGAAAATGAATGGATAAAGAGAAATATGAATATAAATCATGTTTTAACTTATAAAACAGATGAAGTGATCTAGGAAACAACTCTACTTTCTGATCAATTCAAGGAGGTTGGGTAATAGGAAGAGTCAAATTGATTTATTTGGTCTTTATAGTGCACAGTTTCACAGCCAATTAAAAGACAAGAGAAAAGATTGCTTTCTATAGTGAAGTTACTCTTAGCACCATGTTAAACACCATGTTAAAAATGAGGTAGTTCACTTTTTTGTCATCATCATTATTTTACCCAGCCTAAGTATGGAAAACTAGAGGGTGTAAGAAGGTAAAGCCATTCATTTCAACCATGGAGAATTTTACTAATTTGGTAAAAAATAGATAAATAACATTAATTTCTTTACTTTGTGAATATCCTTAATCAGAGGGCAAGTAATATAAAAATAAAATTTAACTCTCCATAAAATAACAAATTTTAAAAGTAATACATGAATTCCAATAGCTGTTAAGGTTACGAGTTCCTAGGAAAATGAACACATTTCTTTGAAATTAAATATTAATCATATTACGGATAATTATTATGTGTATTAGAAATCTAACTTATATTTTACATTAATCTTTCTATATTTTATACATACTATAATTCTGTAAAGCCCCATGTTTTCAATGTTTAAAAATTGGTAAGATATATTTTGATTCATGTTATCTATTTATGAAACTACAAATTAAGAAAATATCCCCCAAATGTTCTTAAGAATAATATTTTGAGATTTTGTTAACTATTATTATGATGTTATTAACCATTACTATGATAATTTTGGTATTTGAAAGTTAACCCAAAGTATTATAAGATGTACTTTCTAATCACTATGATTTAGTTGTGAAAAGCATTTATAAGCAATCATTTTTGTCAGATAAAAAAAATCTGAGCACATTTTCTCTATTATTTTCTTTTGAAGAACTCCTACATTTTACCCAACTTAGCCGTTAGGTAATATTTTATCCAACTGTAACCTTATACGTAGCCTGTGTTTTTAGTATATTAATTCAAATTCAGACTTTCAGTAGGCTATCTTTAATGATCCTATTTAACAGATGAGTAAACTGAGTAATACTTATTCACTAACATTAAGCTAGTTGATAAAACACCCACAAATTATATATCATTGGTAAATATTTTAGGTAAAATGTCCTTTAAAAGTTTGAGAAAGTCATCAAAATAAATAAAAATCACTGCAGCAAATTAACAAGTAACTCTTCTAAGCCCTTAAATTTAATATGAATATCTGAAAGGTCATACTTTAACACTTGATAGATTTTGGTAGAATGAAACTTTAGTCAATTGCAGATTCAGATATGTGTTTTATTTATGTTAGTATCCTCAGAGTCTAGGGTGGTTACTGGTGTCTCAGAGGCACTAAATGAATAAATAAATGTTAACTGACGGAAACAATTGCATGGAAACTGTTATATACTTCTCGTAAACTTTATTCTCAAAGTATAAATCTTTTTAGCAGCCCTAGATACTAACATAAACTACAAAATAAATGCCTGACTTTCCAATTATTAAAAGTCGTTTTTCTCTCCTCACCATGTAAAAAGACCAAGTAAATACACGTTATTTTTAGTAATCTTCTATTTTTACAGAGGTATATTAAGTTAACTACTCCTTCAATGTTTAATGCCAATAGCCCTTAAAAACAAATGAGGGATTTGTGTGAATTTATCCACTGCCATGGGCCCTAAGAGAGTACGGCACTATAAGGGGCACTTATGTGATACATCTTCAAAGGCACTACGGGGATGTATGATTTCCAAATTTACATATGTGTTTGTGATCTAAATCTGGCAGGTAAGAAACAAATAAACAAACAAACAGAAACCAGAAATAATTAGGGAAAAATGCCAAAAGTACCAACTGTAAAAATGAGAATTGAATTATTGATTCTAATATATTTCTAAAAATTAAATGGTCATATGACAAAAAAAGAAGAATGTTTTTACTTGCCTTCTCTCTCACAAAAAAAATGCACCCTCACAAAAAAAAATGCACACTCTTATATCATCTGATCTCCATTTTTATATCTGCAAATTATTTCGAGGACTTATATGTTAAATAGTAACTATAATTGAAGTTTTGAGAAAAGTGTGACAAAACAGGTGACATATTGGTGGTCATCACATTGCCAGTGAAAGCATTGGGCCAGGTACATGCTAGGAAACTTTTATCGTTGTTCGTTGCTTAGTCTAAGACGATTTATATGACGCAGGTTATATTTTTTAATAGACCTTTAAATAATCACAGCAAAAATCCACTGAGATATGTCTCATAAAGATTGTTTGACAGAAAGAAATGAAATGTTTAAGAATTCTAAGTGCGTTCCATTTGGTAAACCTTATTTCATTTCTCACACACTATTCACATTCATTTTACCACTTTACCTACAGAAACAGTCTTCCTTCAAAAAAAAAAAATCTGCCAAAGACTCGACTTTACGAATAGCATCTTCACAACTTGGACAGTCACACTTAGCGGTTATCTCCCTCCACCCCCTTGCGCCCACAAGAAAGAGAAACCACAAGCACAGACCTGTGGGCATCTAGTCTAGGAATAATTTCTAACAAGTCTACATTCGGTGTGAATGGGGCAAGGGCGGCAGGTACCGGAGGCAAAGGCTGGCATCTAGCCACATGGTAGAGCAGGAGCGACCTGCTTTCCTGAGGCGTGTGGGAGACCCTACACACACGTTACCGAGCTAGGAACAACCGCCAAGAGGCAGAAGTCTCCATTAAGCCTCTGCCACACGGACTGGCCTCCGGTGGACACAGCGCAGCGGAGAGCGGTCCCGCGGCCGCCAGCGGCGGGACTCAAACGCTGCTGATGCTCACGCATCCCTGAAAGATGTTTGGAAGCAGTAAGGACCTCAGCTGGTGAGATCGCCGGCCGCTGTCACTGTGGACAGGTTGCTCTGGCGAGGAGACACCCTGGAACCCCTCGTGGGGCGAAGCCCGGAACAGCCTACTCCGGGACGAAGTTACCTGCGGGAGGCGACCAAAGCCTCCTCCCGCCCGCGCCCGCGTCTCCGCCCCGTCCCTTACCTTGGTTGTTGGAGACGTGACTGCAGTCGCCTGGCCAAGCTGTCAGCAGAGGCAAGAAGAAACCAAATTGCAAAAGAAATTCCCGGACTTCGCAGCCCCCCATGGCTCTCCCCGGCCCTCCGCGCTTCCCCCTTAAAGAGAAGTGGCGGCAGCGCAGCCAGGTGTTCTGTGTAGGGGAGGGGGACCTGGTCCACGTCTTCTTCCTCCTCTTCTTCCTCCTCCACCCGGCCCGCAGGGGGTGTCCCGGGGCGCCCCCCGCGCGAGGCCCCGAGGGCAGGGCACGAAGGTCCAGGCTGCCCAGGTGCAGGCGCAGCTGCTTCGGAGGAGGACGCTGCCTGCGGCGCCAGGGAGCTCCGGGCGGCGGTAGGCGAGAGGAATTGCATCCACCACCGTGTCCCGCTCGCGCGAGGACTATTCACTAGGGCCCGGGAGAGCGCGCGCGCAGGAGCGAGCTCGGGCTGTGGTTTGGGGGAGGGGAGCGGGGNCTAATGAACCAGTGAGCTTAAGCTCACTCCACATATCAGTCAATGGAATACTATTACATATGGGAAATATTTAATTTATACACATGAACATGTTTTTAAAATGCATATTTATGTTTTCTGTTTATGTGATTAAATAAAATGTATACCCATCCATAAAACTAATATAACTAATATTAGAAAATTCAACTTTACCACTAAAACACATAAAAAGATAGGTAGTATTTCTTTACTCTCTCTCTCCCATATAATCTCATTTACTATAAAATTCATCATCTTATAAATATCAAGTAATTAAAGAATATCAATTACTCAAAGATATATAATATCAACAGAGCAGATTATCTAAACTACTATATAATCATCATTATAGCCTAAGAACCTAGCAAACGCCTGACACAAGGAAGATGCTTAATATACTTAATGTTGAGGGACTTAATTTAACTTTGAAATAAAATATAATGAATAGGTGTTATCTTCAAATAAACATTACATAAATATTTTATAAGGGTTGATCAACAGTACTGTTACATGTTATCGTATTTAACAAAAATGTTTTTAAAGGTTTTCTCCTTGATTTTGGATGTAATTTTAAGAAAATGAAGTTTTCTTGCCAGATCTCGAAAAAGGCTGAAAACCCTTCACTGGATCATATATTCTGAAAGGGAAAGTTCTCCTTGAACCCTTACATAAGTTAAGTACACTTCCTAACAAATAGTAAGACTTCAATAAATATCTGTTTAAAAAAGTGAATGGTTTTACTCAGTTTTAGAATATTCATCATTGAAAACTAAAATTATGTATCTCATAAGAAGTCATAATGTTTATTGAAGGGAATAACCATAAAAATAGTATTTTCAAGAACATTCTAAGCACTAAAGTAAATTGCAAGATTTACTATGTTTGAATATATAAGAATATATGGAAATATTTAAATGAAGCATCTCCAGAATATGAATTTTCTAAATATACACTAAGTATATAGGACTGTTGCTACATTAGGACTTTATGTTTCTATATATTTAATAATTGCATTCCTATAAAATTATTAAAGGGCAACTCAAAGTAATGAATTATTAACTGGTCAGGGAAATTTTTTTAAAAATTACATGCCATTTTCTGCTGTTCAGTGGAAAATCTAACAGTTTCTTCCCTTGTCCTTGCCACCCAAAATATCACATATCCTAAAATCTAACTTTATGGGTCTCATAAACTTTCTGAAGCTTTGTTTCTTTTCATTTAAACAAATGCAAAGAGAAAAGGAGACTCATAGAAAATATCTGAAAACAGACCTATTTTATACCATCACCCAGATTTTTTTTTTGTTTTCAATAACAGTAACCTGACATCACAGAGATAAATAAAACTGGTACATACACCAAAATTCTAAATATTGTTCTTTATTAGCTATAAACTTGACTCTGCTGGATTATATCATATTGCTTGGTGAGGATGTCCTCACCCACCTGTGCCATTATTCGCCCTGAAATGGTGAATTATCAAGTCAGAAATGCATTAACAAATGGCATTTGTTGATCTGAGTGTACTATGAAGATATTTTAAATCATAATTTGAGCTCAATAAAATGGAAAACAGCAATCCACCCCATCCCTCCTATCCCTTTCTATTACCAATAATTACATAGCAAGGTCATTGTTACCAGGAGTAATGGAAAATTTGGTTCCTTGGGAAAAAAATGATTTAAATGTTCAATATCTACATTTATTTCTCTGTAAAGATAAGATGGTCCCATAAATTCTACCTCCAAAATGCATCTCAAATCCATCTTCTTCTCTACATCTCCACTACTCTAGGCCAGGCTACTATAACCTCTCTCCTGGACAATCCCAACAGGCTCCTAATTCTACTCTTGCCATCTTCTAATCTCTCTGCTCACTAGCTACAATGCTCCTAAAATAAAAATTGGTTAAAGTCTCTCAACAGCTTCCAATTATATCTGGAATAATATTAAAACACAACTCCTTACGATGGATCTTTTTCTTCTCTGATTCTTCTCTGGGATATGGTTCCTGGCTAACTTTCACACCTTACATTGCCGTTCTCTTTTCCTTTCCTGGTAAGCTCGTTACAATGGATTCAGTTCTTCAAATGCATCAAACTCATTTCCCTTCAAAGTCAGTGCCCAGGCAGTTCTCTCTACCTAAAATGCACTTCTCACTCTGCACAATTAGCTCTTTCTCTTCCCTAAGAATGTGGCTTAAATGTGACTCCCCATATAGGCATTCCTCACATTTAAAATAGCATGTCCCTCCTGTTATTCTCTATCTCGATGCATTTATTGTTTCCTCCATAAAATTTGTGAAAACTTTTATCATTTATTTTACCTAACATTATTTTTGTCAGTCTTCCCTACTAGAAATAAATTCCATGAGGGCATACACAATGTCTGCCTTACTTATCCTTGTTTCTCCATCATCTAAATATTAAATTCTAGAAACAATACTCAAAAAGTAAAGCAAAAGCAGATGCTATGTAATTTACATTTTTTAAAGAAATAATGTCAACCTAATGAAAAAATTGATCAGCATGCTATAGATGCAGTATAT
The DNA here is from genome assembly GCF_001890085.2 of Hipposideros armiger. Classification (NCBI taxonomy): domain Eukaryota; kingdom Metazoa; phylum Chordata; class Mammalia; order Chiroptera; family Hipposideridae; genus Hipposideros; species Hipposideros armiger. The sequence continues at coordinate 20,528 of NW_017732414.1, read as the reverse complement.
CAAAATGTTACACACCTTAATATAATTTTTATTTAAAAAAGGATACTATAGATGTATAAACAATTTAATTCTTCTGTGTAAATTTAGTTTCATTACATGATTGACAGTGTACATTGAAGAGTCAACTCTTTTTGATTACTTACCTATATGTATTGATCTCCACTATATTTATACTCCCAAGGTGCTGAGTCAAGAACACAATGAAGACTTCTATTGCTGTAGGGGTTTGGTTGATGTACAGAGTGAAATAGAATCTATTCTTTCACCATTTGGGACAAACAGAGTATAGTCGGAAGTACTCGTGTGTGTAAAGAGAGAAAGAGAAAGAACGTGATTGGGATATGGTGCCTGTGATAGGGAAAGAGGATTGGTAGAATGAAACACAAGAAATCAATGAAGCCTTTTTCACTTTCGTAGTTTTTACTAGCAATGACTAGTGAAGAAACAAAAGGATTTCCACTCTAATATTTTTCTTAATATTTAATTTTGTAACAAAAAAAAAGCAACAAAAATTCCTTACAGGAAAGTTTGAAAACAAAAAAAGTAAAAAAGATGTAATCTAACCAATAATGTGTCTTGTATCACTAGATATATATTTTTCCTCTTAGGAAAATCTAAATAATGGATGGTGAACACACAATGTGATATACAGATGATGTATTACAGAATTGTACACTTGAAAGCTATGTAACTTTAATAACCATTGTAACCCCAACAAACTTTAATAAAAACAAAATGCTATATTCACGTTACTTCTAATTTGAACAAGAGATCCTTAAAGAACATTGTGTAATTTTTGTGCAAGAAAAAGTTTTTAGATACAGTCTTACCCCAAATCAAGATCAAACACTTAGATGATCAATGTATATTAATGACATCTTATCTTTGTACTTCAAATAACAATCATAACTAACTACAGAATGACATTTCAATTTGTAAATATATAATAAAGTTACACCCTAGGTTATTTTATACTTATGGTTAACAAAAAGGTATGTGATTACAATCGCCTATACCGTTACAACTATGAATAGTTTATCCCTGAAAATGAATGTTATCTAAGTGAAAGGTCTTTTAAAGATATTGTTTGTAAATCATCCAGTTTTCCTTATTTAACAAAATTTTTAATATTTTCAGTAAAGTTACCTCTTGAATTTTCTAAAACTAATTCAATTCCTCCTTTTCTATAAATATAAGAACAATATTCAATTTTACAATCCATATGGCAACTAATTTTAGGCAATGAATTTTATTAAGCAGATATTTTTAAACTCAAATATGTGCACCTGTATTTACATACAACTCTGTACTTTATACTCAACTCATCATAATTAATAAATTCAATGAAACTAACAAGTCAGACTGTTTTGCTTGTTTATTTCATTTGTCACTGAATCCCCTGTGTGAAACAAATAAGAAAAAAAAAGATCAATTTACAAAATCTTGACAGTAAAATGAGCTCTCTGGATTCCTGTATCCAAGCCACATTACGATTTAATGCATTATCTGAGTATCTGACTGATGATTTTTGGAAACATGAGTCGCACCCTGAGAGGTGTATCAACTTTTTTAGGCAATGCAGTACTATTTGCTATAAAGCACAGTAATCTTTGAATAAATGGGCCCCTGGTGGCTACTAACCACTATAACTGATATACACAGTTAGTTACATATGAAACAAGATTGTGTTTTATATTCACCTAAGTGTCAGTACAGAGATAAAGTATATATATATATATATATATATATATATATGTATAAAATGTAACATCATATATATATATATATGCTTATAAATATAGAGAGAGGAGAAGGGAAAATTTTGTTATTTTTAAATAAAATTTCCAACACCTAAAATACTGTGGTCTTAAATACAGGGAAAATGAATGGATAAAGAGAAATATGAATATAAATCATGTTTTAACTTATAAAACAGATGAAGTGATCTAGGAAACAACTCTACTTTCTGATCAATTCAAGGAGGTTGGGTAATAGGAAGAGTCAAATTGATTTATTTGGTCTTTATAGTGCACAGTTTCACAGCCAATTAAAAGACAAGAGAAAAGATTGCTTTCTATAGTGAAGTTACTCTTAGCACCATGTTAAACACCATGTTAAAAATGAGGTAGTTCACTTTTTTGTCATCATCATTATTTTACCCAGCCTAAGTATGGAAAACTAGAGGGTGTAAGAAGGTAAAGCCATTCATTTCAACCATGGAGAATTTTACTAATTTGGTAAAAAATAGATAAATAACATTAATTTCTTTACTTTGTGAATATCCTTAATCAGAGGGCAAGTAATATAAAAATAAAATTTAACTCTCCATAAAATAACAAATTTTAAAAGTAATACATGAATTCCAATAGCTGTTAAGGTTACGAGTTCCTAGGAAAATGAACACATTTCTTTGAAATTAAATATTAATCATATTACGGATAATTATTATGTGTATTAGAAATCTAACTTATATTTTACATTAATCTTTCTATATTTTATACATACTATAATTCTGTAAAGCCCCATGTTTTCAATGTTTAAAAATTGGTAAGATATATTTTGATTCATGTTATCTATTTATGAAACTACAAATTAAGAAAATATCCCCCAAATGTTCTTAAGAATAATATTTTGAGATTTTGTTAACTATTATTATGATGTTATTAACCATTACTATGATAATTTTGGTATTTGAAAGTTAACCCAAAGTATTATAAGATGTACTTTCTAATCACTATGATTTAGTTGTGAAAAGCATTTATAAGCAATCATTTTTGTCAGATAAAAAAAATCTGAGCACATTTTCTC
>NW_017732414.1:4384-15370 GCF_001890085.2 Hipposideros armiger | reverse complement strand
CTCTCCGGACTGAAGTGGGCACTCGCGGAGCCGAAAGCAGGGAGGCGCGGCCGCCGGGAAGCGGCGCGGGGGGCCCAGGGAACTTTCCTCCGGCCTGTGCCCGGCGAGCAAAGCGAATGACGTGGCTCCACGGGGCCCCGACTGGCCCGAGCGAGCTCTCGAACTGCTCTCTCAGCCCCTCGTCTGGGTGGCGACCGCAGGGGCTCGCACCGCCAACACCTCCAAGTCGGCCGCGTCCGCGCTGCGCCTCGGCCTCGGCAGCCGCTTTCCGGGCATCTCTGAGGCCGCACTTGGTCCCCCAGGCACTTTGCTTCCTATTTCGCGCCAGCAGCGCCGAGCGTTTCAGGGCTAGTGCAGTCCCGACGCCGCCTCCCCCAGACCTCTCCACATCGCCGCCGCCGGAGGGGGTGAGTGCGGTGGGCGAGCGCTCCCCGTCCGGCGCTCGCTGGGTGGCGGCTGACCGGCGGGACCGCTCCTCGGCGTGGGTCGGCCAAACTTGCCCACCCGGGCGAACGCCTTAGCTGGGTAGCCGCCTCCGCGGCTTCGTGTCCTAGGAAAGCAAAGGGAGGGCAGTCAGCCGCGCAAGAGCCGCATCCAGCAGGTTGTGGGCGGGCGCGTCGCGCGGGGCTTCACTGAGGTCTTCGGGGCGCCGTGCGGTGGCGACTTCGCGGGGGAGGTCACGAGCGTCGCAGCCTCCTTGGGCGCTGCGATCCCGGAGCGCCCGCGGCGTGGCGACGTCGGACCGCGCGCTCTGAGCAGCCCAAGGGCTGAGCGGCGCGTGGCTGGCTGGCCGCTCTCGCGCGTGAGCCGCCCTCTCGCGGCACCCACTCTCCCTCCCAGCGCTCGTGGGGGCCGATCGGAAGCTGCGGACAGGCAGCTCGGGGGGACCACGCGGCCCCAAGGCCAGGGCCGGGGCAGCACGCAGGTCTCGGCGTCCGTGGCCCGCACTCTCTCGCCCCGCCGCGGAGGTGGGCGCAGGGGGCAGGGCCGGAGCCGCGAGCGCGGCCGAGCTCCGCCAAGCCCGGCGCTCCGCTCGCCTGGCGGCCGCGACTCGGATGCTGCCAGTCGGCGCTAGAGGGGGTTAGTCGACAACAAAATGCCTCCACTCCTCGCAGGTGGAGACCGCTCCTCACGCGAGGAATCGAAAGGAAGGAGGAAAGCTCTCCCGCTAAACATAGTGCGTTAAGGGCGCGCCGAGGAGCCCATAATGGCTAGTGTAGGGAACCCTGTCATAGTCCGTTCGCCGTTATTAGCATCGTCGTTTTCATTGTTGGAGGGACTTAGGCTGTTACAGTCGAGTGAGGTTGAAAAGCCCACCCCAAAACTTATCCAGAATGTTTGGGAAATATATGGAGAAAAAGTGAACCGAGAAGAGAAAGCAGCGGTATTCTAAAGGGTAGACGATATTTTCAAAGTGGGCGGCGGGCACGGGATCGGGAAACGGCACAGTGGCTGGAGTCGGGAGACGAGCAGATGCAAGAGCAAAGGGTCAGCGTTCCAGGCTTAGGGAATTCTGGAGGAGAAAGGCCCCTCCCCGTCGACGCGTTTCCGCGGTGGATGTTTGTGTCGCATACTGTAGTTGAAGGGGTTTCAGTTATTGTATTATAGTCACTTGGAGGCGAAGAGAGGAGAGCCAAAGGTGCACCACGTCTAATCCGGCTGCAGGGAGAGAAATGTGAAAATGCAAGTGATTTTGAGAATGTGAGGATGCTTTCCTATTGGTGACTGTACTTTCACTCTCATGAATTCAAACTGACTCTCTTTAAAGGTGTCCATGCCAATTTAAAAATATGCAAATCACTTCTGACAAGATAACCAATTATGGAGTGTATATGTTGGTACTTCAAGGAGTAAAATCTGATTTTTGCTACTGATTTTACCACTCTTACTGATGTTGACTGACCATATTGGCATTTGCAAAGTGAATTTACAATTTACAAACTAAAATTGAAAGGCTACATTATAATATAAATTGTTGTCTAAATAAATGTTCTTGAAGTGTTTAATGATTCATTACACTGATGTTTTGATTGAAAATAATATATGTACTGTACTGTCAAAGAATACATTTCCATGACCTTTTTGTAATTAAATTTGAATTTTTTAAATGTTGACTTACATTGAATAGTGTTATAGTCTTCATTAACAACTCAGTATCAGAAAAATTGTGTCCAAAGGAGACACTCCTTATAAATGCCTGAAATATACTATATTCTGATAAACTAAAGGAACGTGTAATACTATAATCTTAAAAATTTAAACCATGTTAATCCATTTCTAAACTAGCTTTTTAAATTAACTGGGCTTGCAAGGAGATTTTTAAAAATGGAACACCATTTAAAAGAAGTTATTTTTTTAAAAAACCCTAGAGTAAAAATATTTTAATATCAAAGTTTTAAATTAAATTGTGATATTTTGAGTATACCATGTTAGAGAATATAGTATAAATAGAACACCAAGAAGCTTCTTTTAAAATTAGGCTAGAAGGGAATAGTTCTAATAGAGGGACAGAAGGAAGGGAGGGAGACAGGGAAGGAAGGAAATGAGAGAGAGAAACAGAAAAGCTAAGCTTCCTTTCTAGGATTCACACTTAGTTACAAATCATGGTACAATATCTGAAACAAACTATTACTTACTTCAGAGTAACAGTAACTTGTTACAGTAGCTTGATTTAGCTGGGTTTCTATCCTCACCATTACCTACATTTCACAATCTTTGTTTAAAGAAATTATAGTCAAGTATGACATGATATATTACTTACCCAAACAGATCATTAATAGTCATATTCTCATTTTGAATTTTAAGAAAAAAATAATTACATGACTTCCCCAATACTTAAATAAAACACGCTTCATATGTTTAGACACTGTCTATTGCATGTCTAGAAGATAATTCCTCAAGTAAAATCTCAAAGAAGATGAATTAAAATATAATTATCAAGTCTTTTACTATAATGAGAGTTCATGGGTTTGACATGATTATCAATTTCAAACCGTGATTGTAAAAAATAATTACTATATCTATTTGATCATTTGTGTTCTAGGTTATCTATACATATAAATATATATGCACATACACACAAGATGCATATGCGTATGCACTCTAAAATATTTGTTGGGCTCTTTTGATGTGCTCAATTCTCTTCATTCAGTGATGAGTGAATGGTAATCTGAGTAAAAATGTTTTTAAAAGCTAACATTTAAAATACTGTCATGGTTATCTTATATGAGCTAGAAGCAATTGCACTTAACAGAAATGTACTTCCTTTTTGATTTTCTAGCAGTGTTGATATATTTGCTGACATGTGACAGTTTCAAAATTATAAACCACTCAATGATCCAGATGCAATATTCATGTAGATTTATCTGCACTTGTCTGTTTAAATCATACCCATATTCAGGAAAACATTCATGTCTCATTTTTGAATACTATATTGTTCAAAATTCTTTTGTGTTCTCTCAGGCCATTGTTCTTCATGATATATGTGGTCTGGATTCAGGTAAGAATGATTACATTTTTATTAAATGAATATGTGACACTAAAAACTAGTCAGAGCTTTCATTTATAATATAAATAATAGTGTTCACAAATACTATTTGTTTTTTAAATTATGAGAGGAGAGACTTACCTACAATTAATTCCTTTAAGAAAAAAAGATCATATTGTTTCATACTAAGCATGTTTCAAGACTTGAGAAAGCCTTAAGTATTTTATTCTAGTAAATGAGTAAATTAATCTTTTATATCTGTAATTTTCATTGTCTAAGTTCAAGGTAGAAGAAACATAAAAAGAATACTGATCCTCAAGTGTGTCAAAACATCAGGTTTTAAAGTGTTAATTTAGTGGTGTGAATAGATACAATTGTTTAAGTCTTTTTTGTTAATATAAAATTTAGAGACACACTGCAAACATTATTGTTGCAATGTCGTCAACTTTAAAATATAAATTAATTAAAAGGTTATATTGTATGTTTTAGCATGTGGATAGCTAAACTTAAAACAATCCACAAAGTTAAATATATTTAATTTGAGGCCCTTTGCTTTAAGAAAATATGCAATCAGGGGAAAAACATTATTTACTTCAGAATTTTTTCTTTGATATGAGGATGTGGTTATTTTATTTATTTATTTATTTATTTTAAAGAAGAAATTAAAAAAAGTGCTGGGTATTTTACTTTATTGTTGGCATATCAAGTCTTAAAAACCTCACAGGAAAAAATATCAATTTGAGACTACATAAAATGTACTATGGTTTCTTGTATTGTGATACTGCACTTTGTTCTTGTGTTGTATGGTCTTTTATAGTAAAAGAAAAATATATGTATATCATATGCATATCATTTATATAAAGTATGTATGTGTGTGAGTGTGTGTAATTCAATGAAGACATCCTCTCTAGTAGTTTTCTAATTCAGTAACCACTTCCCAAGTGAGATTTTCATGTGCATTTGTGCTGAGCATTACGGACAAGTTACAGAGGTAACTTTTGACTATTAATTCTGAATAGTCAGAAGTTTATATTATATTGAAGGGTACAGACATATGAATTTTCCAGTACAAATAATTCTGTATTACCCCCTAATGAAGTACCAAATTATTATAGTTATATAAGAGGAAAAGAGTCATATCCTTTTGCTCTAAGGCATATGGATCTCTACAGTTACTACTTTTTTTTTTTTTTTTTAGCTGAGCCATCCTGCCACCTGTTGGCAGCTCAGCGGCAGCTCAGCTCAGGCACAGCATCAGTGACCCATGTGGGAATTGAACCAGTGACCCTGTTACTTAGAGCTCACACTCTTAAGCAAGCTCTTAACCAGCTGAGCCACTTGGCTGGCCTACAGTTACTACTTTTGCTTGAGTTAAACGTACTCTTAGATTGGTTCATCCTCTGAAAGCCACTGTATGGACTTTTACTAACATGAAATACAATACTAAAAGTTATGCAAAATGGCGAAATAATTCAACTAGATTCAACTAACTTGGAGTTTTTAAATGATATTTACTTAATAGTCTGGGTGGCATTGGTTATCTACAAAAAGTAATTTTAGCTAAATTATATAGATCATTTTTAAATGATATATTTAATTTTTTTCAGTTTTACCAATAACATATTATTCAGTTTATCTTTCATGCCCCAGCATGACCAGCTATGTTAAAACAACTTTGTTTTCATTGAATTATAATAAATACCATTAAAGAACATATTCTAAAATTCAAAATTAACAGCTAATGATAGAGGTAAAACTACCTTAAAAAACTTTTATATATTAAAATATGATTGATAATTTCCATCATAATGAGTAAGATATTATAGCAGTATAACAGGAATACTGCTATTAATTTCTATTCAAGTATCAAATTAGTCTATCAAAAATAGACTGATTTTTTTGTCTTGTATTATACCTGCATTAAGATACTTTATGCCCTGTTTCAAAAAAAGGCAAAGCTAGATTTTGCAATAAAAATACTTGAGTATGTCAAATAGTTAAATGTTAAATTTATTAACATTATCCATATTAATAACGACTGTCAACTAAACATTTTAATTATTTTGATACAAATAATGCAAAATATGTTTTTTTTTTACTCCAGTCAAATTAGAGATAACATTAGAAGTGTGAGAGAAAGAGAAGTGATTCCTTAATGCATTGCTTAAGCTTGATTTTGTGGGTAAAGTTCTTTTTATAAAAATGTTTTTTTGTTTGTTTTTTTTAGCTGAGCCATCCTGCCACCTGTTGGCAGCTCAGCTCTGTCTGGGACTCGAATCGCTGTTGCTCAGAGCTGGCACTCTTGAGTGAGCTCTTAACCAACTGAGCCACTCGGCCAACCCTATAAAGATGTTTTTAATATATCAGTAAGTTTCAAATCAGGAACCATTTTAGCATTTTTTAAGTTTTGATTTTGTTTTTGGTATATATTGAACTTGATAAAAAAAGAGAAAAGAACAAATCTTGAGTGACATCTCATTATATTTCAAAGTGAACTATAACAACCCAATAAAAACTTAATATTCCTAATATTTACCTTTTATGTCATAGGTTCTATATCATTTTAATCACAGTGTATTTCTTTACTATGGCTGTTTAAATGTTTTCATGGAATATAAACATTTCTCAATATCATCTTATAATTATTAGATGATTAATAATTCTATAAAACTCGCTTAACTCAATCATTTGACAATCAGCATATGGTTCTTTATATTCTTGACTAACATTGATTCACATATCCAATCTTCCCAAGGACTTTGAAAAGTCTTTAAAGAGCAAAACATGTTTCCTTTCCATCTCCACAAAAAATATGTGCTAAATAATTGTGTTTTAATGCTAATTTTATTTTTTGGTCAAATTTGCCATTTTACCAACTTCATAAAGGATAATTTAATACTTATACTCGCATATTTCAACTGTAAAATCCTACCTAGATGTCTCTTTTCTGCTTAAATACTTGAGTCATTATAGCTTTATAAATTACATGTGAAAATATATATTACACATATGTTGTGCCTATTCTGAGTTGCCATGAAAATGGCTTTTTTGCTACTCAGGGAACTAAACCCCATTATAGACCCCATGTGAGACTCCTGTAGTATTCCAGTGATAAATTCCATTTATGGTCCGTAGTATTAGAAGTATAGTTACTTTCATAGTATTTGGAATTTGATTTTAATATCTTTGAAATTTTTACTGGTAAAAATAAACATTTTCCAAATTAATAAAATAATGCAAACAAACAGTAGGTTGACTTAGATTAGTGTTAATATAGTCAGCTACAATTCTTGATTTATTTGCTCCTGACTTATTTTGCCTCATGGTTTGAAATATATATGAAATGTGAAGTATATTCATGCTTGGTTTTGAAGTATTTTTATCCAATGAAAAAAGGAAGTTCCTTGCTCATTGAGAATATGCATAACTTTCTAATAAAATACTAAGGTTGTATGTGATTTATTTAAAACCAATGTTGTATATTAATACTAATAGAACTAATGCCTAATAGAACTTACTGCAGTGATAGAGATGGTTTATATCCGTGTTGTTCCATGCAGTAACCCCTACTCACATCCACATGTAGTTTTTGAGTATTTGAATGTGCCTAGTGTGACTGAGGAACTAAATTTTTAGTTTCCATTTATTTTAATAAATTTAGAATCAAATCTCTATCTGTGACAGTGGCTACCACATTGGATAATGTGGTATTTTGTATATGTATACATAGTTTTATATTCAATACTTCCACATTGATAATAAAAAAAATAAGAAATGGATTTAAAGGCCATGTAAACATCGAGTGCACACAGTACAACTTGCTACAAATAGAGCTTATACGTACTCTAGAAATTCTGTCACACACAGTCATGTTTATCATGAACAAAAACGAAGCTCACTTGGAACAATAACTCTGCTACTCCATGTGTTTACACTGTCTTCAAAGCTGGCCTGATATGATGTGCTTTTTGTATGTTACATTGAGTTGGTTGGAAGACATTAAAAGTATCACTAATAGAAACTCATAATGTTATTAAAACATATTTAAATTCTAAAGAGCATTACTTACCTAATGTGCCCAATCTTTGATGCTGCAATTAAAAAAAAATGGTTTAGGAGCCTCCGTCAACCCTGCTGTGCCCACTATGTCCGTTACACTTCCCGAGTTCCACAAAATTAGTGACCTGAGGGACTCAATAACGGTAGTGAAGGTTCCAAAACTAATGTTCTTACCCAGAGATTTGTTAAGGAAGCAGCAAGATTTTTCCATTTAGATGCTGGTATTTGTCTTTTTTGTTTGTTTTGCCTTGTTTTCATTTTTGACTTTGCAATTTACATATAAAAATATTGTCAGGATCCCACTGTCTTAACAGTAGATTTTTCAGAATATGAAGGTTTACAGGAAAGCTGGAGATTCTGTTTACCACTGTTTCATTTACATTGCCCTAAAGTTTGTTACTTGATGATATCCTTCTATAACTTTTATTGTCATAAGCACCAAAGCAAACAAACAAAAAAAAGGGATCCAATAAAAATGTCATCATCTCCTAAATAAATTTTGAAATATGATGAAGTAAAAAGTGTTAATTTTATATTACTTAACAAAGAGTTACATAGTATTTACTGCATGCCAGACACTATTCCAAGTACAAATATTAATTTCAGGTAATAATTACAAATACTAATCACAAATAGGAATTCAATTAATCCTCAAAATAACACTTTGAAGTAGTTGCAATTATTATTCTGATTCTATAGATTAGAAAACTGAAGCACAAAGCTTCCCTGCAGTAATCTAGCTAGTACGTGATAAAACAGGGAAGTGAACCACCAGTCAGCCTTACTCCAAAAGCTGTGCAATTAATTGCTATTCTGCCTCTCTTGTAATGCCAGAAAGTTTACCCAAACATACACAAGCAGGCACATATATAGTTTGCATAACTGTATCTATCTAGGTAAAATTTATCTAATTCTATGAAATTAAGCTCAAGTCGTAGAATATTTTTAGTGAATCCTCCCAACTGTGATTAAGCTCCCAAATGACCTTATTTTTTATTCCCATGGCCCAACATTTACACATTTGCGACTTATGCAGGATACCTTTTCTCTTTTTTCTTAAAATTTTTCTCCACATAACACCTGTCCCCTAATGCTACTAGCTCATATTTATTCAGCTATTAATGTTTTACCTTCCATATGGAGGATCTTTTCAAGGCACTGAGTATTAAAGTGATGAACAAAACAGACAAAAGCATGTTCACACAGAATTTACATTCTAGAGTTAATACTTATTAAGTGCTTATCATGTGTCTCACAGTGTTTCTAAATGCATTATACCTGCTAGGCGGTTTAATATTCACAGCCCTATGAGGTAGGTACTCCTTTGTATCCATTTTACAAATGATGAAGCCAAAACATATAGATTGCTTGCTACTAAGTGGCAGAGCAATGACTCTTAAATTTTAAAGAGCACTGTCTGCTCTTCTAATCCAGGCAAGGTTATATGTAGAAAGAAATAAGAAGTTTGGGCAGTAATTCTGGTAAGAGGTAATAATGGTTTGTCCTTGGGTGGTGTAGTGAGGAAGAAGTGGATGAATTGTGCATATATTTTAAAGGTAGAAAGTATAGGACTTCCTAATAATTATTTGGATATTATTAATGGACTGGAAATGGCTCAAGTGTCCAATTATACAGATTAAAAGTTTACATGTAAAAATACCAAGCAAACCTATTTAATCCATAAATCGAGCTATTTCAGAAGACTTGAAGCAAAACTTCTGGCCTCTAAACTATATATTCTCAGAAGAAGCCTTGTGTATTCTTAAATTATATCCAGATTCTGCCCCCATTCTGCGTCCAGAAAATCAGCTCAGATCATTCTGAATGTTTAAATTAAAAATGTATCATTTTTTCTGTATTCTGAACTATACTCAGAGGAATAATGAAGTTGGTAATTCAAAAAATTAGAGTATAGCCTTTTTTTTCATTAAAGTTAGAAAAATTAAATTGCACCTTACATAAATTAGTTACATGCTGTACAAGAGTTATCAAAACATATTCACAATCTATAATTTTGTATCTATCTTGGCTTAGCATCAACTGTTTTACTGAAAAAAATTATTGTTTGCAAAGCCAGGTAGGTGTTTGTCATATGGCTATCAACTAAGCCAAGACTAAGTAATCTACATTCAGTACATATTACCAAAAATGATGTACTCAAATCCTCATTGAAAATTTTCCCCAGGTTTTCAGCCAGAGAGAACAAATAGGATTATATGAAATGCTGGTATTCTGAGTGTGAGTATAAATACTTTTTCAGAAATGTACTATGTGTGACTGGGAAGCATGTTCTAAAAAGGAAAACTCAAGAATAAAGTACCTTTGAGTATTTTAAACCTCTTGCTATTATGAAAATGGTAACATGTTAATGCCCCAAATCTAAAGGATATTTGAGTCGATTGATATGCTTTGGTACAAATTTAGAACATGTTTTTCTTTTTAAATTAGTCTTTTAAGCTTTAAAAGGAGCACAGCAATATCATATGATATGTGGAAAATTGAAAAGAAAAAAAGAACACCCTTTGATTATACTACTCTAACTTAATTACTATTATTGTTTCAGAATATTCCAAGTGTCTTAACCTTCCTCATCCCAAAAATATAATCTGACATAGTTGAAGCTATATCATGCATTCAAATTTAAGCTGCATTTAAATTCTACACTAGTTGCTTGACTTTAAAGGATTTAAGGTTTATATATAGATTCTCTTATGTGAATTAGATAAAATGATATAAAAATAACTAGGAAAAAAAAGCATTGCTATGAGATAGACATGATACAAATGTTACAAGCCAAGTAGGATTTTTGTTGGTCTCATGATTTTCAGAAAACTATTCAATTTTATCAACATATATAATAATATTGATGCAGAATTTCAAAGTGATGAAATAAGTTGTTGTTTTTTTGGTTTGTTTTTTGTTTTTTTTTTTAAAGCTGAGCCATCCTGCCACCAGTTGGCAGCTCAGCAGCTGATGAGCTCGGGCCGGGCATCGAACCGCTGTTGCTCAGAGCTCAAACTCTTGAGTGGGCTCTTAACCAACTGAGCCACTCGGCCTGCCCAAGTTTTTGTTTTTTATATAAACGTTTTATAATACTACTTGATGAGGGAAAAAAGGCAATACTTTTCCTAAAGAAAGTGTGTTATTATTCTACTATGACAGGAATGAGAGAATAATTCCCTGAATTGTAAATTCTAGGCAAAAATGCAAAATAATTTTAAGGATATCCATTTCTTTTACTCTGTCTTTAAATATTTCCTTTGTACACCATCTCTCCTTTCAGATAAACAGCTAATCTGATAATCCATTTTTATCTACATTTGCCTTTCAAAACACAGTATGTAAAAGGACATTTTAAAAAAATATTTTTATTAGTTTCACATGTACAAAGCAATGTAATTCACACCCTTCACAAAGTGATAACCACCCTCCACCCCCAT
>NW_017732414.1:0-2536 GCF_001890085.2 Hipposideros armiger | reverse complement strand
GATTTTTAACAAATCACCATTAACAGAGGACAGAATTCTCATTGTTTACAATTCTACCCCTAATACCAGGGGATAGGTTAATCACTATGAGAACCATATACATTGAAAGTGGTAGAGAGGTGGTTCTCAAAGAGGAAAAAATGGGTGCTGCACACACAAGACAAGTTCACTAGAAAGATAATTATTATATTATTTTAAAATGTCTCTCTTCTCCAAGGTCAGCTGTTTCACTCACTTAGTTAACCTATTATTTTTGGAGAGAGAGTGTGGAAATAGAGATTCATTTTCTACAAACATTGGTTATCTTTGCTTTCCATTCACATTTCTGAATGAAAGACTGGACTAATTAGTAAAATTAGTTAGTGTGTATCTACTCTATTGTTATCATAATTCTCTTCGCAGATCAGGCCTCTCTTTTGCATTGGAGAGGTAACTGAAAGACTGCCTACAGAGGACGCAGTCAGGCTACTTAAGCTCCAATCCATGCTCATGCCAATATAATGAATTATTTGCTCTGAGGGAAACAAAACCCATTATAGGAGCCCTTGTCCTCTCCAGAAATGCAGCTCTATTTCTTTAGAGGTTAGCAGTTGAGTTTGTCCCTAGTCATATATTGTTGTTGGTTATTCTGTGGGTGTGGTGTAAAGCCTGTGTTTGGAGCCCCTCCCCCTCCAGGAAGAACTCCCCTCATCTCTGCTCCCGGACTTCTATGGCTGCTTTATACTATGTGTAACAAATGTTAAAATTGGTATTGATGGTGAGCAGATACCAAGATACAGCAAAGATTATTATGAATATTTACAATGAAACTTAACATGAATCCATTCCATGTCCCTGTACCCTTCTTCTAAAAAAAAGGTTAGCGTTTAGAGGGGGAGGATTATGAAGAAAGTTCTCTAAAAACATCTGTTGTCTTGTTGCAAAATTAAAATGGTGGTACAAGTTGAGAGAGATCTATCAGAAAATGAATGGAACAAGGAAGAGAAGACAACAAAAGAAAGAGGATAAACGGTAAAAAACTTGAAGGGTTTCAATTTAGTTTTCACAAAATTTAGATATAATTTTAAAGAATGCAACAGTTGTGGAGGAAAAAAAAAAGACATTGATTATATTCCCCAAACTGTCTTTTCTATCCCTGAGGCAATATTGTAGTTACCAGTTTATATTGTCTCGTCTCTTCCCCTTCTCCCTCATCCCCACCCCCTCCAATCTAGCAACCCTCAGTGTTTCCTCTATATCTCTGAGACTGTTTCTGATTAGTTTGTTCATTTATTCTATTCTTTAGATTCCACATATAAGTGAAATCATATGGTATTTGTCTTTCTCCATCTGACTTATTTCACTTAGCATAATGTTCTCTAGTTCCATCTATATCATTGCAAATGGTAAGGTTTCATTCTTCTTTATGGCCAAGTAGTACTCCATTGTATAATTGCACCACAGTTTCTTAATCCAGTCATCTGCTGATGGGCATTTCAGTTGTTTCCATGTCTTGGCTATTGTGACTATAGCTGCAATAAACATAGGGGTGCATAATTTTTTTTAATTAGTGTTTTGGATTTCTCTGGATAGATACCTAAGAGTGGAATTGCTGGGTCATACAGTAGTTCTATTTCCAGTTTTTTGAGATATCTCCATACTGATTTCCATAATGGCTGCACCAATCTGCAATCCCACCAACAGTGCACAAGAGTTCCCTTTTCTCCACAGCCTCGCCAGCACTTGTTCTTTGTTGATTTATAGATGATAGCCATTCTGACTGGAGTGAGGTGGTATCTCATTGTATAATTTAATATATATATAAAATATATATATATGTATATATATGTATATATAGTCACAGGATGTGGAGTACAGCATAGGGATTAGAGTCAGTGGAACGGTAACAGCTATATACGATGTCAGAGGGATAGAAGATTGGGGGATGTGAGTTATCACTTTGTGAGGGGTATAGATGTTTAACTATTACATTGTTTTGTACACCTGAAATTAATTTAAAAAAAGACATTGGTGTAACTTAAATGCATATTATTATAGCGAAAGAAGCCAATTTGAAAAGACTACATGCTATAAGATTACAAATAGAAGACCTTCTGTAAAAGGCAAAACTATGGTGACAATAAAAAGATCAGTGGTCACTAGGGTTTGAGAAGCAGGAAAGGATGAAAAGGTGAGCACAGTGAATTTTTTAACAGTGAAAATATTGTACTCTGCATGATACTATCATGCTATAATATTTGTCCAAACCCATAGAATGTACAATACCAAGAGTGATCCCTGATGTGAACTATGGACTTTGGAGGATAATGATGTATCAATGTACGTCCATCAGTTGTAACAAAGGGACATTCTGGTGGGCAACATTGATAACGGGGTAGGCTATGTGTGGGGTCAGGGGTATATGGCGAATCTCTGTATCTCCCCCTCAAGTTAGCTGTGAACCTAAAACTTGTCTAAAACAATTCTTTTTGAAAAGAGCAAACAAAATTTTAAAAATAAAATAAAAAATTGTACACTTGGGGCCGGCCGAGTGGCG
>NW_017732413.1:439112-442276 GCF_001890085.2 Hipposideros armiger | reverse complement strand
ACTTAAGATTTATGCATTTTACTGCGTGGAAATTTTATCTTAACAAAAAAGTAGCTAGAACATAACAGAAAGCTTTCTTTCATCTTTATTTCTATGTAAATAAGTAATAGAGAACTTTCTATCTAATGATTTGTATGGAGAATTTGCAGAATTATATAAGAAAATTTTATTTTATAGGGTAATAAAAGACATTATTATATATTTCACATTTTTATAATTAATTCTAACTCCTTAAATGGCATTTGAAATATTTACTAAGATCATAGTGTCTCTCACAGGATGGAAAATCAGAGATTTTGAACCTTAGGATGGCAGAATTGGTCATTGAAATAAATAAGAAGTACTATCACAACAACAAAAATCAACTTTTTAGTCACTTTGATGAATAGTCTTCAATTAAAGGCATTGTGGGTCAGTGAGAAGAATGGAGTTTGGAGTCTTTGACTTGACCTTTGACCTTTGGCTTAGTTATTTTCTGGCAGTGTGACATTGGGTGACCATTTCTCCAGGTCTCATTGGGGTTATAATACGAATCTCATAAAGCTGTTGTGAGAAATATGTGAAAGTACAAATACATGTATGTACAAGCAGGATCAAGATATGAGTAAGGCATAAACCAGACTGGAGTCCATTGACTTGTATTATTGGAAGTTTATATACCCAGATATTTATTGAATCTGTGTTTTTCTCTCGAAGTTTAGGCCTTCATCACATCCTCTTTACTGTTTAAATAATTAGCTGATTTTTTTTTATTCCTAATCTTCTATCATGTTCAATCCTTCATTCTGTTTTCAGATAGACAAAAAAGTCTGCATATCAAATATATATTAAAAATATACAGCTGTAACCATGTCATATCAATAGTAAATGTTTCTTTCCCAATGGCTTCTCACCACGCTCTGGATAAAGTCCAAATCCTGCCCTTCTGATAGCATGCATGAGCTCTGTTCTGCCTGCCTGCCTTCCTCACCTTCACTTCTGCCGTTCCCACTCCTTCAGTGAACTGGTTTGAGGCATGCTCATTTCTTCCTCGATGCTTTTTCATACTCTGCTTAAAAAACAAACAAACAACAACAACATCAACAAAAACATTTAAATGCCTCCCATGTCTTGTCCTCTTGACAAATCCTAAATATGTTTTAATCCTCAGAACAGAGGTTGTTTTACTGAGGAGTTACCCAATCCTGTCTTGATCTAGGCAAAAAGTTAAATATGCTTTTGTCTAGGCCCGTTGTAATGTCTTGCACATATTTCTTGCACATATTTCTACTAATCACCTAGTCTTTTGTACCAAACATTGCTTATTTATTTGCCCCCATGCTGTACTCTGAGGATGAGAATGAGCCTTTGTTATATTCTGTGTTTCAGTAGTACTTCTGTAATGTCACACATAAGGTATGGTCTCGGTAAACGTTGGTAAATGAGTGAATAAATAGATNGTCTAAATACCCACACGCATTTTGGTACTGTATAGATACAAACTGGTGACAAAAGTCAGTAAGTTAATATAAAAATATCTTAATTTATTCAGCATAACCATACGCGAAAACAACTAGTAATATTTTTCTCATACAATTCTCTAGTTTTACTACATATGAAATTAATATCTCCTTGTTTGTCAAACTTATTAAATTACAATGATATGACAAGGCTTTAAATTAAAAAAAGTGTGCTGGCAAAATTTTTGTAAAATGAATATATGATTCCTGTTGTTTCCATTTTCACCTCCCTCAACCATTCTATTTTAAAACAAAACATATTCTCTATCCTTTGATTTTACTAATTCTTATATATTGATGCTCTGAATTGTAATATGCATTTTGAAACTAAATTGGGATTTGCTAAAAATAGCATTTTAATATCTTTTACAGTTCCTCAGACATCTGTCAGATGCCTTATTATACACAGATTTTATGTCAGATCCATATGTAACATTGCTTTGATTGACATGAAATATTTTTGAACCTGATTTGAGACCATTTTATTACTATATTTATGCATTTTTAAAGCCTGAGATTAAATGAATAGTTTTACATGCAGTTTTAATATTCATCACCTTTTTTTTCTTCTGTATTTGCTGAGGACCAATGTTTGCACATAATTGAAAACTTAGTTAATATGCTTCATAATTTTACTTTGTTTATCATGGAGCAGATATCTTAGAGGCAGATTCTGTGAGATAAAGGGAAAACACGAGATGGATATGTTTGCAAAGACTGCTTTGGGCACGTTCCCTATTATAGAAATATGGAGCCGAAGGAAAGCATGGCGGCCTCATAGGGCAGAGGAGGCAGATGTTAGAGTTTGNAGCAGATATCTTAGAGGCAGATTCTGTGAGATAAAGGGAAAACACGAGATGGATATGTTTGCAAAGACTGCTTTGGGCACGTTCCCTATTATAGAAATATGGAGCCGAAGGAAAGCATGGCGGCCTCATAGGGCAGAGGAGGCAGATGTTAGAGTTTGAAGCTGCTGCAGTGGTTGGTATTTGTAAGATAGGACACTGAAAAGAGGGTGCTGTGCAGAGAGGAGCCTCACAAGTCTGTGAGGGGTGTACTGCGAGCTCTTGGCCAAAGGCTAGTGTGCCCATGCACAGGGTAAGTTTTCATGTGTGTTACCTGAGCGGTGGCCCGAATGCCGAGCTGAGATACCAGAACACATTGGAGTTTCAAACCAGCCGGAGTGGAGGGACCATGCAGAGCTCCCCAGGCTTTTAGTTGAGACCCGAGAAATGCCAAGTGGAGTAAGGACAACATACTGCATTATGGGTAGAACTAAGGACAACCAGAGATAGCTTCAAAGAACAAAACCAAACCTAATGCGATCAAGAAAAGCTGCCAGCAATTTAACTGCCACCACCAACAATCTCAATAGCTTTAAAGGAGTCAACACAATCCATGTTTCTTACAGTGTCCAACATATAATAAGAAATGACCTGACCTGCTTAGAAAATTCAAAGAGAAACTCAATTTAAAATAGGCAAAAGGCTTGAACAAACACTTTACAAAAGAATATGCTTGAATAGCCAATTGGCACTTAAAAAAAGATAGTTAACATAATTAGCCATCAGGAAAATGCAAAATAAAATCACAATGAAATATCATTTTATACCAGTTAGAATGGCCAAAATTAAAAAGACTGAAATATCAAATTTGGAGGAAATT
>NW_017732413.1:435023-436212 GCF_001890085.2 Hipposideros armiger | reverse complement strand
GTCTAGGCCCGTTGTAATGTCTTGCACATATTTCTTGCACATATTTCTACTAATCACCTAGTCTTTTGTACCAAACATTGCTTATTTATTTGCCCCCATGCTGTACTCTGAGGATGAGAATGAGCCTTTGTTATATTCTGTGTTTCAGTAGTACTTCTGTAATGTCACACATAAGGTATGGTCTCGGTAAACGTTGGTAAATGAGTGAATAAATAGATGAACATCTAGAAAATATATATAACAGATTTTCATATCATGTAAGTGGCTTATTTCTGGTCAGGGAACTAATCATTTCTGTTCATAACACAGTTGTTAAAACACATCTTAGAAGTAATGAGAAATTTATGTATCATACCCTTAACTAGAGAAAATGTTTAAAAATGCACTGTTTCAAATGAGGGAAATGTTTTCTGAGGATAGGGAATAGAGGAAGATTATTAAGTTAAACTAACCTTTTCCTTTCCTCAACATTGTTTTGTTAAAATTAGTTTAAGCTAGTTATATCTGCAAGCCAATGAAGATAGATGCCGCAGACCATGCTCACCTCAGCCAGGACAATGTTATTTTAGAGGGTACAGTGGAAGCCAGGTTATCTAGGAAGAGAGTGCCAGGCAATACCAAATTGTGCTTCTTAGTTCATGGTCTTTAAGTACGCCAAGTTACTGATTTCTTTAAGAAGCACCTTTGACTCCCCCAAATCTCATTATGCTAAGCTCGCAATGAAGAACTAGGCTAAGTGGTTCAAAAATCATTCCTGCATTTAATAAAGTTCTAGCTCAGTGATTCTGAAAAATTCCCATTTCAGCACCTTCTTTCAAGTTTCCAGGGATTCCTCATTTGGTCTTAGTTTAAAAACCTCATAAATCTCAAAAGTCTAGAAGGGACAAATGCAGTAGGTTTAAGTTGGGAAAATCTAACTCAGGGATGGCTAGTATGTGTCTGGAGAGCACAATTTACTCCACCTGTGCCCTCGTCAGCCATCTCTGGTCAGTCAGCACAGTAGCCCCGCCTTATCCACAGGGGGATACGTTCCAAGACTCCCAGTGGATGCCTGAAGTTGTGGATACTACTAAACCTTATAAACGCTATGTTTTTTTCTATACACACATACCTATGATAAAGTTTAATTTCTGCCTTATTGTACTGGGCTCACCATTTCATTTAAAAGAAGGACTTTATGGCTTCTCTT
>NW_017732413.1:433492-434603 GCF_001890085.2 Hipposideros armiger | reverse complement strand
GGGATGATTGACTTCCATGGCAGGACGGAGCAGGATGGTGTGAGGTTTTATCACACTACTCAGAACAGCATGCAATTTAAAAGTTCTGAATTTTTTATGTCTGGAATTTTCCATTTCATGTTTTCAGACTATGGTTGATCACTGGTTACTGAAACTAAGGAAAGCGAAGTCACGGATAAGGGGGGTGGGGTACTGAACTCTTCCCTATTGGGTGTAGACCCATATTCAAAATTTTTCATATCACAGGCCTCCAAGCAGCTACCATCAACCATTCTCCAGTGGAAAATAGGAGGAAACCCCTTTGTCATCTGGGGAAATTACAGAGAAGTTCATCATTTCAGTAGCACTGAATAACAGAATCACAGTTTATAGTCACCAGAGTCATGCTGTGGGCAATATGGACTTGTACTAAAGCCACTTGATTTTATATCTCGCCTGTGATTTATCTGCTGTGTAACTGTCTGCATCACTGGGAATCACACCTACCTCATAGGACTGCTGAGGGGATTTTTTAAGTTAATATTACTAAATAGAAGAGAATTATTTCTCATAGTAAGCACCAAAAAAGTTTCTGTTAAATAAGATGAATAGTTCTAGCTTTCAAGATCTAAGTCATGACTTTTAGGATGATAACTACCCTTGGATTGAAAGAAAACAGTAAGACAAGGCAATGGGTTTTTTTCTGTATTATAGAGCTCATGTAATTATATACCTTAGAATATACTTTAAAATGTCTTTGTAAATTTACTTCCAGAGAAATGTCATTGATTGGTAAGAATCCAGGTATTTCAGTAAAAATGATTTAAGTACTAAAGAGACTAATATTTAGAAATGACATTTGAAAGCTAAATATTTTTGCAGACGAGTTGCATTCAGTGGGTACATGGACCAAACAAATGTGGTGAAGTTGACAGTTTTTGTCCGTTTACCCAATGAATGCAACTCTTCTGCAAAAATATTGTCAAATGTCAGGAAAGAAGTAAAACTGATTAATTCATTAAGCTATGGAGTTGAATGCATTCTTCAAGCAAGAGAGAAGCTTCTAGCATTTAGATATGTTGCAATGCTGATGATATGGGAGTAGTTCAGAAGAAAGACATTTTCCTTTTTG
>NW_017732413.1:428714-431232 GCF_001890085.2 Hipposideros armiger | reverse complement strand
TAACTGATGGTAGTATTATCCTTTGTAAATGAATTATTTTAATGGATTTAATATAGTCTTTTAATGTTAGGACTTTAAATCTATTGCTTCTTCTTTTACCTGTGAGTGAAAGTCTTCTTTCAGAAGAGAATTCATTCTTCAACCTCCTAAAAGCTTTAGAATGTTATAAATTATTGCCCTAACCTGGGTCTGTGTTAGTCCTGATCCTTTGAGAAACAGATGCCAAAACAGCATTAGACACGTAAGAGATTTCTTAGGGGAGATGCTTGTGAGAGACAATGAGGGACTTAGGAGAAGCTGGGAGACCATTAGACTGATGTAGATGTTATCCTGTGAAGGAGAGAAGTGAAGAAGGAAGGTTGGGTACAAGGGCCTTAGACTGCAATACTGTTTTGATAAAGTGCAGCAAGGCTGATGGGAAGTCCACCAGCTAGAACTTCACATCGGTAGAGTCTTTGGTCTCTCTGGAGAAGTCTGTCTTAGTAGCCTTTCCTTGTTCCATCATTGGCTGGGAGCATCACTGGGAAAGAGGCCTCAGTGTAAAAGTGGTAAAGGGTTTCAGAGCATAGCAGCCGGACCCCTAGGTCAATTATGCTTCCCATAGAGGAGATCTGAGAGGTATGTTTTCATGGTTACCATCATCTTTGAAGGTGAAACATCTCTCTGTTTCCAGAGAGAATTAGACTTATTATTTATGTCTATTTCTACCTCATCCTTATGAAATTGGGACAACTGACATTTATTAATCAACTACTGTATATAAGGCACTTTTGTATTATTTAATCCTTGTTTATCTTTATAGCAGATATAAATAAGCCTGTACTAATGATTAAAAATTAAAGCTTAGGGATACTGAATAATGTGACCCATACACAGTTAATAATGGGAAAGCAATTTAAATCCAGATTTCTTCGACTCCAAATTGCTAGTTTTTGCTAGGAAATTATCCTGCCCAGATTATCATCTGAAGAGGTGCTGGGACATAGAAATGTTAAATGGCAGGTCAGAAATTGCAGACATGGTTGACTTGTCAAAACAACGATGAAAACAGTATGTATACTGCCTTGTCCTGTATACATACATGCCTGCCGTATTTGGATAATACCTCTGCCTCTTACCTTTCATTTTTCATTAAAACTATTCTGAGAATGGTGTTTCTGATAATATTGCCCTTTCCTGCTATCAAGGAAATAATCTCTNTATATAAGGCACTTTTGTATTATTTAATCCTTGTTTATCTTTATAGCAGATATAAATAAGCCTGTACTAATGATTAAAAATTAAAGCTTAGGGATACTGAATAATGTGACCCATACACAGTTAATAATGGGAAAGCAATTTAAATCCAGATTTCTTCGACTCCAAATTGCTAGTTTTTGCTAGGAAATTATCCTGCCCAGATTATCATCTGAAGAGGTGCTGGGACATAGAAATGTTAAATGGCAGGTCAGAAATTGCAGACATGGTTGACTTGTCAAAACAACGATGAAAACAGTATGTATACTGCCTTGTCCTGTATACATACATGCCTGCCCTATTTGGATAATACCTCTGCCTCTTACCTTTCATTTTTCATTAAAACTATTCTGAGAATGGTGTTTCTGATAATATTGCCCTTTCCTGCTATCAAGGAAATAATCTCTGCTAATGTGACAATAGGTGCTAATGGCTCACTGCATTTCCTGATAAAAGGTCTGGTGTCTGAGAGGCTTTTGTACACAGAGAAGCACATTCACAAGTATTTGTTCTTTGTTTAATGCTCAGTGTATTAAACACATAAATGTAATAAACATTTACAGCCATTTTTAGCTTTTAATGGTACACATTTTAAATTCCATTTGGAAGTATTAAACTATAATTCTGAAATTATTATGACTGATTCCTATACCTTAAAGAGAAGGCAAAGGTCACGCACCATTACCACTAATTATTCACACACAAACCATTTCTGTAATTTAATCAATTTTATTCTCTGTTAGCATATCTTTCAAATATTATAACTACAGTTATTTTGATAGCTTTTAAAGGTTTAGTAATACTAGTTTGATGTATTTCCACAGTTGTAATTCTCTTACTTGAGCAAAGGAATGAAGGATACCTTCTCTAAACAGTTAGATTTTACATTCTTGGTTGGGACCTGGATTTGTTTTGCTTTTCCCAAGGAAATTCAAAAACTGAGCCAGTAATCTTCAAACTGAGCTTCTTTTCATATTGTTAAATTTTTACTGTTAAGTCAATATGCTTTTTTAATGTTAAGTTAACACCTTTGACATAGATTGTAGTTGTTTACAATCTGTTACTCCTTTGATTCATCATTATAATATGCTGATTTTATAAAAACATGTGAGGCTTATCCATTGTTATATCATTTAGTGTTGGTCATATTTCATAGGGTGTTAAAGACTGAACCAATTGACTAAGCCCATTTATAATACACTTATTTTATTTATCACCTGTAACACATGGTTGAAGCTTTACTTTGTTATTGGTCTGATTGTGTTAAATGCCCATTTTTTTT
>NW_017732413.1:424425-425360 GCF_001890085.2 Hipposideros armiger | reverse complement strand
AAAAAAAAGATGAAATTAATAATGCTAATTCTCATAAGAATAGCCTTTATATATGTACTGTAATTGAGAAGAGACAGGAAGTCATGAGACACATTGAGAGAGCAGCAAATATTCAGCCTCAAAGCTCATTAGACCTGAATTAAAGAAGAGGATGATGTAAAAACATGAACAAACTGCCAGAAATATATTGTTAGATACTTTGAATGAAAGGAATATTTAATTAGGGATTTCATAAAAAGGTTTTGGCTCTTTGGGGCTGGAATCTTTCTTTTAACATCAAGCTGGTGATTGGACTTTTATGTACCTTTCAGAGATGCTTTTAGTATATTATTTTTGAAAGCAGGCAATTCTCTACCTAAAAGGGAATTTATATGCTAGTGGTCCCAAGAAAACAAACATCTTACCATGTTTTCTGGCACATAGGCTGTGCTCAATTATATTTGTTGGGAAGATGAGCGAATGAAGCTGCACCATTTTTCCTACTTAAATATTGCAAGTTAAAAATTAAGTAACCAGCTGACTGGGGACTCTAGTTTCTTGCCATCTCACCCAGAGATTCTGAGCCTGGTGTCTAATGGTGTTAATAGTTTTAGTTTGACTCGTCAAGTTGCAGGGCCTTGGCCCTCCTCTTAACTGTTATTTGTCAGGACAGCTGCAGTCAAGCATAGACCTTTTTTTATATTGATTCTTATCATGTATTCAGTTCTCATTAGAAAAAATATAAACACTGACATAAACAACCAGACATTTCTCTCTTTTAGGTGAGAATCTGAACAAGCCTCCAACCTTATTTGTCATTTTTGCCACAAATTGGGAGGCTGTATTTCTCTAAGATATGCATCTTCTGTTAGTTAACACAGCTTGAGCTAAATAACCAGAGGCGACAGGAAACAATTTTAGAAAGATGAAGTGCTTAGGGAGTCTTTCTCTTTGGA
>NW_017732413.1:421952-423125 GCF_001890085.2 Hipposideros armiger | reverse complement strand
TTGTCAGGCCCAAGGAGGTGTTTTTATAAATAACAGCATTGTTATGATTTGAAGTGTAAGGTTTCGATAGAAGTAGAGTTTGCAATGAATGTTTCTGTGTGTGAGTTCAACCCACCATGTATTACAAATGAAAATCACTTACTTTTTTTAGAGCTTCTTACCTCATTAAAATTTAGTGTCATTATTAAAGTCCCTTGGTACATATTCAAATATTAAAAGGAAAAAAATAGTCTGCAACACCTGGCTGTATCTAATTGTCCTTGATTTTAATAACAAAATTAGCAAAGTTGCTCTGTAGTTAAAGATGTTCACATTATAGTCAGTGATCATTTTGCTATTAATAGTTTTAATCACTGCATTCCACTTTATGGTAGCCTGCTTAAAAATATGTATTTCAAAGTTGCATATGTTTTACATTTTTAAATAGGAGAGACTTGTAAAATTAGACACTCACTTTCTTCCTCCTTAGGTCTTGGCATCATTACATACCATAAAAAATGGCTTTCTTCTGTAAAGCTGTAGCATGCTCCGGGGCTAATATACTTGTGTTTGGGTCAACATAAATAGTTAAGGTATGCTATCGTTAAGATTCTCATGCAGTTTAACTTCTTACTGGGAAAAATTTCATTCTTGTCCAGCTGATGCTTCCATATATCTCTCAATGGCTGCTCAATTTTGTCCTGTCTGTTTTACCTCTTTGTTGAATAATGGTAATGTGAAGTGAAGTGGAGTGGAGCATGATGGGTAATGAGTTAAAAGGTGAAGCAGGTGCCAGCCAGAGTAACTCTATATAAAGTAGGGGTGAGGAGTAGGGGCATCTTGTGTCACTTCTCTATTTGTCCACAGGACCCTGACAGCAATACAAGGTGTGATCAAAACCTATGATGAATGTTTAAATTAAAAAAAAAAGTACAGTAAAAAACATTGCCATTAACCCCCCTGAAAATATGCTCCCTCACTTCAGAAACACTTATCCCATCATTCTTGCCACTTTCTGAAGCAGTTCTGGAAGTCCTCTTTTGTGATTGTCTTTAGTTGTGCTGTTGTGGCTGCCTTGATATCCTGAGATGATTCAAAACATTTACCTTTCATCATCATTTTGACTTTAGAGAAGAGCCAGAAGTCCCATGGTGCCAGATCCAGTGAATAAGGTGGATGAGGACACACCGTAAT
>NW_017732413.1:327656-420212 GCF_001890085.2 Hipposideros armiger | reverse complement strand
CATTTAGTTTCTTTTGGCCTCAGATTTTTTCTTCTGTTAAATGTTAGTTTTATATATTAGTTTAACAGTTTGTTAAAATATCTGCAGGACCTCAGATTATATGCCTGCTTTTTCTCCTTGCAAGCTTTCAGGAATCTTCTCCCATTAGCTAAGAGTAGTGAGAGACTATTGCTGGGTTAGTAGCGTTGAGGTCTTCAGTGAATCTTTTTGTAATTACAGAATTCTGGAGATTTTTAACCAGTAGGTGGAGAGTGGGACTATTTTAAGTAGCCCCACTATATTGAGCTATTTTTAAATAGCTTTCCAGGAGAATGTGAGATGAAAATGTACTTGGAAAGCAATTGAATTGTTACAAATTATGAGCCATGTAGTTGGCAGACCAGGATGATGTCACAGAAGCCTCTCTTCACTGATAGGGCTAGAGAGAATATTCTGGAGAGTTATGCGAAATTACTTCAGCTTATCCTAGGGCACCTCAAGTATTCAACTAGTAAATTCCCATTATATCAGCTTTTCAAAGGAAAGTATATTCCCCACATGACTGAATTAGTTTAAATATCAATCCAGGCTTGAACTGGAATCAATTATATGACCCTAGCATTAAGGATGAAAAAATAGAGTGGTAGCTGGTAATTTAACATCTGAGGAGACTGAATGGGTTAGAGCTGATTTAAAATCGGTAAAGGCTGAAAGGACAGATGGCTTCAACATCACATTTTATGCGTTTTTAAAGGGAAAAATGTTCTATATCTACATGAGAGGCTTTTATTCTCTTTTCAAAAGCAGAGCTACTTCTTACAATAATGACACAATCCAGAGCAGCAGAGACATGTTAATCCCCAAGAAATTAAATTAGTTATTTATCTGTGGGACCAAGAGAATCCGGTGGCCACAAGTCAAACTTTTCCTGAGGTGTTATTAATGTCCTTTAAAACAAACTCCAAGGAGGGAAAGGACATTCACTTT
Organism: Hipposideros armiger; assembly: GCF_001890085.2. Classification (NCBI taxonomy): domain Eukaryota; kingdom Metazoa; phylum Chordata; class Mammalia; order Chiroptera; family Hipposideridae; genus Hipposideros; species Hipposideros armiger. The sequence goes on along the minus strand of NW_017732413.1, from coordinate 419,246 downwards.
TGTGACAGTTTAAATCAAACTTCACTTCTGAAATGGTTGGCACAAGCCAGGTGAGGAAGCATTTGTGTCTGTGTGTGTGAGGATGAGGAGAGTGTGTTTCCAAGATTTATTTGGAAATGGAAAAATCTCCCCTCAAGGGGTCATCGCCCTCAATCATGGTAAACGAGAGCCTACTTTAGAGGGTAGTAGCTCTGCTAGGAGTTTGTTCAAACACCAAATGCCTCTTTCCTGCCTGCAACTTGTATTCTATATTATCACGTCACCTAATTTCCAAAGAATGAATCCTTATGTTTTTGAGCAGTGTCAAAAATGAGGCTTTTTATTATTGTAGAATTTGTTTTAAGAGGATTCATTTGGCAGTGTTCGAATCTTAAGCCAAATTAGTGCAGTTTATTTCAGTGCACCAATTTCATGGTTCGTGAATTCGTTGTTGTTATTGCTAACTTTCACTCTCACATTGCCTTGAAAATGAACAGTAAGTAACATCTGACAAATCCTATGTAGTAACTAAAATGTAGGTTAAACATAGAAATGCATATACCTAGACAAAATGGACAAACAATGGTTTATAAAATAAGGAAGGGTTTTCATTAGAACGAAATGAAACACTTCTGTAAATGAAAAGGTGATTTAAATTAATCAGCAGCACTGAGCCAGTTGTTTATGGTAGAAAATTGGTTATCTTGTGATGGCGATTTTAGTATAGAGACTGGGGGAAAGAATTTTAAACATGCTTCCAGTCTATTTGTAATGTTAACTTATCTTGAAAAGAGACATCATTTATATTTTTAAAAATTTCACCTTCAGTTGCAGCTTTTCTGAACTAAATACTAATTTAGTATTTAGTTAACCAATGCTATTCTGAACTAATGCTTTACATAAATCTAATTATAACTACATTTTATTCTGCAATTAATATTTTTCAAATATATATATATATATATATATATATATATATATATATATATATATATATATATATATATATATATATATATATATATATATATATATATATAATGGCTGGCATTACCTGCCTCAACTTTTCTTTTGGTAGACAGATTTGTTTTCCAAAACAGTCTTGTTAGGATAAGTTGACAAATGAAAAAAAATAAAAAAGGAACCCTCTTATTTAAGGAATTTAACATACCCAATTTTTTACTTACACAATTGTCTTTAAAATGATTTTAAATAAATATTTGATATTATAGTGTTACTCTTGGAAAAAACACTTTCGTATTAAATGCTCCTGTCTAGCTCCTGTTTTCGCCTTCTGTTTGAATCCAAACTTTTCCAAGTATTCCTTTAACATCCTTCTCACTCTCTTCAATACTCTTCTCTCCTTTTTTCTTTTAAATCACCGGTGGCCCCTTAATTGAAAAGTCAAATTGATGCTTTAGGTTCTTATATTATGTGGACTGTCCCAGTATTCAACAATGGTAACTAAGGCTTTGTTCTTAAAAGTTTCTCTTCCCTTCACTTCCACGACATTTCTTTAATGACTCCATTCCTCTCCAAGTGAACCTTTCCAATTTCATTCTCTCTGTTGGAGCTGAACTCTCCCAACTTCTGACTTCGATTCTGACATCATATAGTATTCTCCTTGGGCAACCTTACCTGCCCTGATGGTTGCAAATATAGTCTGTCAGTGGAAAATTCTCAGGTTGGTACTATGAGCTCCAGAGAACCTTTTCCTCCTGATTGCATTCTAGAACATTCCACTGCAACATTCTATGTGGAAATTCCACATTGCCTCATCCTTCACATGCCTGAAAGAAAATTGTTTCTTTCCCCTAAATCTGGTTCTTTATTCCTTATCTTTGCTAATGGAGCCATCATCCTCTTAGCCCATCCCCTAGTCTTCCACAGCTTACGATGGCTAGTATCCAGAAAGCTGCTGGTGCCAACAGTTAAGGCAACATTCTTTCTTGTCTTGGTTCAGTTCATCAGTAAGGACTGTAAGGACTGTAAGACAACAATGGAAATATTTTCACTGCTCTCCACCTTCACAATTACTACCTGTGCAGCTTCAAGTCTAGAGTGTAGAACTGACTGAGACACAAGATGTAGGAGATAATCAAGTGGAGATTAAATCATCTTTACGACTGCTAAATCAGATTAAAAATCGTCGTTTCCATATAGAGCAAGTATTAGTGTCTCTAAAATTACCCTCAAGTTTAGACTTGGGCACAATTTTAATTTAAATCTCATTCTAACATCTTCCTTCCACCTCCAAAGGAGGGAATGGGGAAGAGGGGGAGGGGTAGAGGAGGTGGGGGATGACATTGCAGTGTAGGAAATGGGTTGAATTTGTGTTTGTTGAGTAAACAAAATTAAGAAAAAGCTTTTGCTAAATATTTTGCCTTGTCAGCTTATTTTTATAACAAAAACATGTATCTTATCTTCATTTTACACACCAAAATGTATTGAGTAGCTGCATGTTAATCTTTAGATTTACTAATTCTAATTTCTGCTCCAGTTAAGTAAGCAGTATAATTTGGATATCTAACTTGTACCTTAACTCTTTGCGATAAAACAAAATAAAATAAATAATTTAACATTTTGTGTCTTATTCTGTGTCCCATGTGATTATATTGTTTTTTTCTACAACCCTCATCTTACTTGAAAAAAGAATCTATTTTGACAGAAGAAGTTCTAAAATGACAAGTGGGTTTAAGATTATTTTACTTAATTTCAGTCTGTAGAATTGTTGAAAATTCAAAATGTCTTTGAACTAGATGCTTGTTAGCGTCCTTCCAAGTCTGAGATTCTATGACTCTTAAGATATTCATACTTTTAGACTAGCTTGATCATAGTAAGAATCAGTGCACAGAATTTTTGTCAGTATTTTTCTATTTTTCAGCTCTTAGTTACTTTCTCCCTTGACATTGACCTCTTTCTAGTTAAAATGAAGACTGCCTGATCAACATGATCCTATCAAAGTGTACATCTAATGTTTATCCTTGTGACCTAGATGTAGACATGTGTGGCCCCCTGTATAGTAAATGTTACTGCCAGTGCATGGTGGGCACTCCTTGAGCCAGGCTGTAGTCACCTCCTTGGGACTCTCTCTTGAAGATCAACAGCATTGACTCGAACCTGGCTCCACAGGAGTGTTATTTTCACTGGTGACTGCATGGGCGTTTTGGAGCCTGCTTTTGGGTGAGTGAGGATGAGGCACAGGGTTACAGGCCTGTCGGACATTAAGGGGGCTAAGAGTGAAACTCGCCTGGGCATTGCTACTGCTGGGACTAATGGTTCCCAATCATCAGAAGCCAGTGGGTCACTGTGGAATCGCTAGCCATTGTCCAGGCTAAGAGCCTGACACTTGTTTTATTTATTTTTGTTTTGTTTGTTTCATTTTTCACAGCCTGGCACTTGTTAAGTCTCCGTTTCCAGGCCGAGCAGTTCCAGAGTTGTTCCTCTCCATCTGCTGTGACACAGAGCTGCACAACCCTCTGGATTTGGGGTTTTTATTAAGTCACCTAAGTTAGAATGAGGGTTAGTTTATAAACCACTGGGACCATCAGTCATCTCACATTTTTTTTTTTTTACTATATCTAATTATCATTTTATATTTGCTTCTTGTAACTGGCCTTGTAAATCTTAATTAAAGTCTTTTTCAGTCTCTGAATTTAAGCTGTCACCCATCATAGCTTTGTTAAAATGTCCATGTCCATTAAAACCTTATCAAAATGCAGCATATATTATCTTTTCAGCTCATGTTGCATTTGTCTCTACAAGTATTGTTAATGGGGGGAGGGTGGCTATATGCCGGCAGCATAACCTTCCCTGACAGATGGTGATAAGCACCAGCGGCTGGCTCTCCTTTCTCCACAGCCTTAGTCGTATCTTATAAAATCCTGGAACTATGGTTTGCTAGACAGGATATCTAGAATAGTCAAACAAAAGCCAACTTTTGATTCTTATTCTATTCATGAAGCCATAAAATAATCATGATAGTTTTCTCAGATCATAAGAACCAGCCTAAAATAATAAATTCATTTTGTTGGCATGATCTAATTGAATATTTGGAAATTTAAGAAAAAAATGCATACCTAAATTCATGAACAAAAGGAAGTGTGTTGATTCCAAATTGTACCTCTGGTATTTTATTGTAGAAGAGGATGTAACTTAAATCTAATATGTTTTCATTTGGCTTTTTTGAATGGTGTTTTAGGCATTTGCTTTCTATAACTGGATTGACTAGGACATGAACTTGAGAAGGTGAGAATTTCAGGTGAAGATCTAAAGGTATGACTAAGTGAGAGATTTCAAAGTGGAGAGCTGGAAATTATGTAGAAGAGACCTTCAGAATACCGCAGCATCAAATATTATCACGGCAGTGACTCCAATCAAAAGTATTGTCGAGTTCTTTGGTCACATGTAGAATGGAAGAATTGCATAGGGTGCTCATATGTAAATCAGTGACATGCTCCAGCACCAAATAGTGCAGACGCTATTAAAATTTCTCAGTTGCTGCCAGGCAGGTCAGAGTAAGGGTTAAAACACTCACCTGTTGTGACACTGTCTTGATAACCGTACTAATCCTTCAGAAGCACTAGAGGAAATAGCTAACACCTGAGAATGAGTTATAACTAATATGGATGCATTTCATCCAGTTGTAATCCTGTCTCAATTTTCAAGGAGCTTTTTCAACCAAAACCTTTCAGATTCTCCTGTGTGTCATTCATCTGTGAGAGCATTGGCAGTATTTCTGCTGATTCCAAGGGGCAGCTGGTCAGTATTGGTTCCTCCTCTCATGTTCTGGTCCAGCTGTAACTGGAAGCCCTTCTAGGGCAGGATTTTCTTGCTCACTTGCTTCACTTTCATCGCTGGGATCAGGCACAGGGCTCTACATAGAGGGGTTCATAAATGCACTTGATGCTATCAGTGGAAATATTTCTGAGGAAACATTTTGTGAGTGAGGGAGTGAGAAGGCTTTCTTTTTTTTTTTATTCTTTGGAAATACTATGATCGTAAGGCTTAAACATGCATTAATAACTAGCCTAATACCTCTATCTCTTAGTGGTTTTAACAGAAACAAAGCACCGTATTTCTCTGTAATCATGTTGTTTATGCATGTGGAGAAGACTTAGATTATATTTTTTCTCGTAAATTTCAGAGCTATACTACATTTTAATAGGTATTTTACTGTTTTCAACGCATTTTTTTAGAGAGGTCTTTACAGACTGCCAGGAGAGATGTTTATACAGAGGCAGTAAACACATATATTATATACCATCTTTATGTAGTAGAGCTACATGAAGTTTATTTAAAGAATAGTTACTATGTAAATACCACTGCTACCTCATTCATTCACTCATTCATTCATTCAGCAAGCATTCATTCTAAGCTCTGGGTGTACCACTGACTAAAAGAGCTCCTTGCCCTTAGAGAGCTAATGTGCTAGTTGGTAGGAAACATACAATAGCCAAAATAAATAAAATATATAGGATCTAAATTATGGTAATTTTTTGGGGGGAGGGGGCGTACAAAGGAGGTAAGGGTAGCAGGGGAGCTTCAGGTAGAGGTGTGGCAATTTTAAATAGGGAGGTCAAAAAAGGCTCTACTGAGAAGGTGACATTTCTTTCCAGGCCTGAAGGAGGTGAGGAAGCTCACCAGTCAGCCCTGGGAAAGAGCAGTGGGCCAGTGGGACAGAAAGTCCTCAGAGATGGGAGCTGTTTGACAGCCAGGCAGGAGGCCAGTGTGGGTGCAGCTGAGCGTGAAGGGGGAGAGTATCTGAAAGTGCGATTAGAGAGGCAAGGAGGGTGATTGTATGAGGCTGTCTGGCCATTTCAAACCATTTCTTTTACTCCAAGAGAAGTGGGAAGGCACTGGAGGGTTTTGAACATAGTTTATGTAGGCTAAAAATATGTTAAGGTTTAAGTATTTAGAATAGCTAAATAGAATAGCTTATTAAAGAAATCAGGGCTATTAACGAATGTCTAGAATAGTATTCTAAATCTTTTAGGGTTCTTTGGAATGAAGTTTACTATTACAAACTTCCCCTATTATTCCTATCTAAAATAGATTATATAGAATCTCTTTTATGCACAATTTATGTGTAGATGTAATAAAATTGTAAAGGATTGTCGTATTCAGACAATCTGGTAATATCATTGTTCCATTATTTGAACAGGCATAACGTATATCAAAATAGGAGGGTCCTAATGGTGCGAGGCAGACAGTATCTCTGAGGCAAGTGAGCCTCACAGTCGCAGTGGGAGCGTATGTTCTTTCCTGCGTGGCTGCATAGATAGCAGCACCAGCGGCTCCCTTCAGAAAGCAGCAGGAAGGAATTCATAAGAGCAACCAGAAAGCGAGGGCAGCAGCCACACCGGAAGTTTCCCCCTGGTGGGAACCTAGGAATCTCTATTCTTCTATCCACTAAATTGTGACGGTGAGCAAGTTCCTGAAATGCCTTGAACTACAGTTTTCTCCTTTCTGAACTGGAAATAATAATTTATCTCATTATTTTGTGAAGATTCAATAAAAGAATGTAAATGTTAGCTCCCTACACACTGTTGTGTAAACTGTACAATAGCGTTCGGTTTATTTCCCCTTCTCATTCTGACCAGCTTTTCTTTAATCTTGCATTGGGGGCATCATTATCGCCCTTTTTTCCTTTTAGCTTTATTGAGCTGTAATGGACATATAATATAGTGTAAGTTGAACATGTATAATGTAGTGATTTGTATATATTGTAAAACGATTACCACAGTAGGGTTAGTTAACACATCCATTACCTTACTTGGTATTACTTCTTTTGGTGTGTGGCGAGAAATTTTAAATTCTACTCTCTTAGCAACTTTCAAGTATACAATATAGTATTGTTGACTATAGTGACTGTGGTATGTGTTACATCCCCAGAACTTACTCATCTTATAACTGGAGGTTTGAACCCTTTGACAGTCTCCACCCGTTTCAGCCACCCTCCTACCTCTACCCTTGGCAACAACCAATGTGTTCTCTTTCTGTTAGTTTTTTTAAGATTCCACATATAAGTGATTATAGAGTATTTGTGTTTGTCTGACTCATTTTACTTAGCATTAATACCCCCATCTATCAATGTTGTCATAAATAGCAGGATTTTCTCTTTATATATATATATATATATATATATATATATATATATATATATATATATAACTCAGCCATAGAAAGAAGAGAAAAAAATATATATGCAATATATATGACAGATGTCCTTTATCCATTCATCTTTTGGTGGGTGCTTAGGTTTCAATATCTTGGAATAATGCTGCAGTGAACATAGGGGTGCAGATATCTCTCCCACATGGTTTTATTTCCTCTGAATATATACCCAGAAGTGGGATTGCTGCATCACATAGCAGTTATATTCTTAATTTTTTGAGTAACCTCCATACTGTTTTCCACAGTGGCTGTACCATTTTATATTTGTACCAACAGTGCACAAGGGTTCTTTTGTCCACATCCTTACCAACAATTATTTCTTGCCTTTTTGATAATAGCCATTCTACCAGGTGTGAAGGGGAATCTCATTGTAGTTTTGATTTGTATTTCCCTGAGAATTAGTGATGTGTACCTTCTCATATGCATGTTGACTATTTGAATATCTTCTTTGGGAAAAAAATTGACCAATGAGGTCCTTTGCAAATTTTTAAATTGTATTATTTGTTTGTTTGTTATCGAGTTGTGTTTCTCACATTATTTTGGATATTAACCCCTTCTCAGATACATGTTTTACAAATCTTTCCTCCCATTCCATTCATTTTGACCACGTTGATTCTTCTCCTTTCATGTTCTCTTTGGACATCATGGCAGTCATGTCTAGAAGGAACCGTAGTGGCCTTCTACTCCACCAACCCAAAAGATTGTAGTTTTGCTGGCTTTGAACAACACCAGAGATTCAGAACTTAACTATTTTCATGATATTGTCCATCTCACTTTTGGAAAACTGAAACAGTCTACTGTGACATTAACTTTGCATTTATTAGTTGTAAGTTCATCTTCAGGGACCAGTCAGGGAAAACATCTAATATATTTTAGATATGACAGCCTTACACATTTTGAAGGTATCTAAGACACTTGCAGAATTTTCTCTTCTGGAAAACATCTTCTGCTTCTTCAGCTCATCCTGTATAACATGGCTTTGATACGCCTCGTCTTCTTGGTGACTGTCCTTTGAATGTACTCCAGTTTTCCTCTCTTTTTGAAGTGCGTGGCTTTGATGTGGTTTGATATAGAGACATCATATAATGGAATTATTTCCCTTGATCTGGACAAAACATTCTATTAATGCAGCCAAGAATTGCATTAGCTCTTTGGCACCCACTCCTCAGTGCTGATTTATATCAAGCTCCTGTCAATCAATCGTATTTGTACTTTTTAACATATACTCTTGCTAAGCTGTCTCTCTTATCCATATACATTTAGTTGCTGTTTGGAATAAAGGAAAGGACTTAACATTTCTTTTTTTTTTTTTTTAAGTTGAATCATCCTGCCACCTGTTGGCAGCTCAGCGGCAGTTCAGCTCAGGCCGGGAATCGAACCGGTGACCCTGTTGCTCAGAGCTCACACTCTTGAGCGAGCGCTTAACCAACTGAGCCACTGGGCCGGCCCTTGACATTTCTTTATAACTGAAATCTAATCTTGTAAATCCATTGTTCCACCTTGTGGGATTTATTTTTTTTTAATCTTGATTCTGTCATCTTTCAGGAAGTAATAGCTTGAGAACTGAGCACAAATAAGCTAGTAATGTTCTTTTAAGGACTATTTTAAAGACTGAGTTATGAAAATATCAAGGAACTTTAAGAGGTTGTTTCATCATAGAGGTTAAAAGAACAGACCCGGGTAGACCCAGATTTCAGACTGTAGCTCTGACACTTTCTAGCTGAATTCATTCACTTAGTTAATAGATTTAGTTATGTGATACACCATACTAGGCACTTAGGACACATCAGTAAATGAAACAGCCAAAATACTTGTCCTTCAAGAGTGTATAGTAGCAGGAGAAGGAACTTTGGAAAAGTAATATATACTCTCCACATCTAAGTTTTCTCAACTGAAAAATGGGGTAAGTGTACTGCTTTATAAAATGATGTATTCATTAGGGTTTTCCAATGAAACAAAACCAATAGGAAGTATATATACTCTTTAGATGGTGTGTGTGTGTGTGTGTGTGTGCGCGTGCGCGTGCACCGTGTGTGTATAAATATGTAGTATGTGTATATATACACAAATACATATAATTTATTGTAAGGAATTGGCTCATGTGATTATGGAGGCTGATAGTCCTAGGATCTTTACTTAGCAAGCTGAAGGCCCAAAAGAGCTGATAGTGTAGTTCTAGCCTGAAGACAGACAGGTTCAAAACGCAGGAGAAGCCAATGTTTCAAATCAAGTCCAAAGTCAAGAAGAAGCTAATGTTCCAATTGGAAGGCAGTCAGGCAGGAGGAATTTTTTCTCACTTGGGGAACAGTCAGTCTTTTTGTTCCATTTAGACTTTCAACTGATTGGGTGGGGCCCACCACATTAGGGAGGCCAATCTGCTTTCCTCAGTCTGCCAAGTTAAATGTTAGTATCATCCAAACACACCTTCACAAAAACATCTAGAATAATGTTTGACTAAATATCTGGGCACCCCGTGGCCCAGTCAATGTGACAAATAAAATTAATCATCACAAATGGTGATGAGTATTGTATCTAAAGGATTTAGCATAGTTGAACCCTCAAGAAATGATAATTATTTGAATGATGTTTCCAAACCACGTCTTCATTATTAAGAATGAAACCATAGCTTCCTAATGCTGGCAGAGTAGTTTTGGCACTCTACTGGAATGAGATTGCATTTGCTGTTTGGTCTTGGGAAGAAACCAAGTTCGCATCAAGTATCAGTGGCTAATAGTTATTTCTCTGCTAGTGCCTATTTCAGGACTTGGTGAAAACTTATTCTCTACCTCACATGTATGAGGCAAAGGAATCCGCTATGGACACCTGGCTGCCATCTGCACAACCTGCAGTGATGAAATAGTTATGAAGGTGCCTGGTGGTTTCAGTGTTTTTTGGCAGTACTTCCTTTTTAAAGAAAACATGATAAGATTTGGAAAGGTTTAATAAAGACTGGAAGGCAGGTTTCATTATTTTTTAATTTTTGTTTATTTATTTTTTAACCTCTCCTTTGAACTCACTGCAGGAGTAGTTCACTTTACTTATAGCTAACTCAATAATTAACTATCATTTCGGGGTAAGACTGGCTCCCCTGAAATGCTGCCAAATAATTCATACATGTTAAAATGGCAATTGTCTCATTTACTTGTTATGCCAACACTTGTCAACCTCAGCAACAGCTTTCAGCTCTGTTAAATGTTGTTTAAAAGTGAGGAGTCTAAAAAGAAATTGAAGCACCCTCTATTTGATAATAAATCAAATTTGAATTTAATACTTCGTTCAAAGGCATCATGGTTATTTACTAAGGCTTGAAAGTAGAAATGACAGATTTTATGCTTTGCAGTGAGAGTTTGATTGGGATTCTGATTATCTTTTAAAGGTTGAGATCTAATTATTTTTAAGAATTACATCTGAGAAAAATATTTTGGAGTAAAGTACATTGAACTGCATTAATAAACAAGGAAACTATTTCAAAGGAAATTATTTCTAGAGAGAAGAAACATTATTAAATCATAAACTTTATATTTTTTAGTTTTTATTATGAAAAACTCAACTCTAACAAGGCTAGAAAGCAGAACATGTCACCCATATTTGTATTGCCTATATTAAAAACGTATTAATATTTTGCAGTATTTACTGCATCTACTTTTTTGAACTTCAAGTGTAAACTTATTTTGTTTATATTTTTAAGGCATATTTTAATTAAATGTAAAAGAAATTCTGCCTTCCCTAGTGTATTGTTAATAGGTGTTGAACATCTAAAGGCAGAAAATATTTTACTTTTTTTTTTTCTAGAAAGAGGTAAAAACTCACCAAAGTTAGGCAATGTAAGGAATTTTGTAGCCTTCACCATCATTTTTTAATGATCAGTGAGGAAATAGACAGTGTTTGTGGTTTTCTCTGCATGTTTTCTCTAATAACCTACCCATAAAAGTACATTCTTCCCAAATATGTGCGTGTGATAAGAATGTCAATAAACAATATCAAGGTATACTGCTTTGTTAGGAAGGAATTTGGCAAAGATACTCCAGGACACCCCTATATACAAGAGGGAAGTGAGGGCTAGCTGACTGGGAAGTAGGGTGGATTTATGATTTCTGGTGGAGGGCAGTGTGGCAGCGTTAGGGCCATGTGGATGAGGTATGAATCCTGAGTCTGATTCTAAGTAGTCATGTGCCTATGGGCACATTACAGCATGGCTAAGGCTCAGGTATGTCCACGTCCCTTATATGAATGTATAATATGTATCTCTCAGAATTGTTGTGAGAATTAGCCTCATAAGCAAAGATGTGTTTGTAAGTACTCAGTGATGGCAGCTCGTTAACTTTATGTTTTGAAGTGGTATAACAGGAAGAGTATTTCTGAGGTTTGAAGATATAGGGAGGTGGTCTCAAAATCCCTCCTGCACATTTACATGACGTGTGCCCGTGGGCAAGTCCCTCAGTCACACAGAACCCCACTGTCCTTGGCTGGAAACAGGTCTCATAGTATTTATTCCCACAGCTTTGTTTTGAGATTTAGAGTTTCCAGTAGAGTGCCAGAACTCTAGATTTAGCTAGTAATAATGCTGGTGGCATATAGTAGATTCCTAATGACTTATTACTGAAATTTTATTCCTAGGAGTATTGTTTAATTGACCAGTGTCAAGCTCTTAAGGCCCATTTGCGGTTTAATGATATGAGACTTAGTCTTCCTGATATTTTTGCCAGCATTTTGATAAAGATATAAAGAACAGGCATATCGAACTTGAAAAGAGCTAAGTTTAGATTGCAAAGTTCTCAGTAGGCTAGAACTATAGGTTAAGACCAACAAAATAAAATGTATAGGGGAAAACTGATCAACAGGGTAGTTTTACCTCATTCTAATTTTTAATAAGCTAAACTTCATTTTTTTCTACAACTTTTTATTTTGAAAAATATTAACAACTACAGAAATGTTGAAAGGATAGAACAAAGATCAACAGCATAACTTTAACCTATATTCAATAATTGTTAACATTTGCTATATTTATCTCTTCTTATATGATTATGTGTGTATTTGCTGAATAATTTGAATTAAAGTTGTAGGCATTGGGAAATTTTACTCCCAGTTACTTAAACTTGTGTATCAAGAACAAGAACATTCTTCTATATAACCTATACCATTATCACTACATGGATACAGTAATAATTTCTGGTATAAACATCATATTCAAGTTTCTTTTTTCTTCCGAAGAAAAATATGATTGTTTCATTAGTATGCAAGATTTTAACAAAGTCTTCAATGTACATTGTTATAGTAGCAATTCTTAGTAAACTACTGGGCTTTTTAAGTCAGGTTTTTAAAAAAATTTTTTTAAAAATTTACACTTGACAGTATCATATTAGTTTCAGGTACACAGCATAGTGGTTAGACATTTATATAACTTACGAAGTGATCCCACTGATAAGTCTGTTAACCATCTGACACCAAACATAGTTATTACAATATTATTACTATATTCCCTATGCTATACTTTATATCCCTATATGACTATATTGGAACAGTGAGTTTGTACTTCTTAATCCCATCACCTTTTTCACCCAACTCCCCAACTCCCACCCATTTGGTACTCATCTATTTTTTCTCTATATCTATGAGTTTGTTTCTGTTTTGTTTGTTTATTCTTGCTTTTTAGAGTCCACATATAAGTGAAATCATATGATATTTGTCTTTCTCTGTCTGACTTATTTCATTTAGCATAATACCTTCTAGGTCCATTCATGTTGTCATAAATGGTAAAATTTCATTCTTTTTTATGGATGTGTAATATTCCATTATATACATGTACCACATTTTCTTTATCCAATAATCTACTGATGGGCACTTAGGTTGCTTCCATATCTTGGGTATTGTAAATAATGCTGCAGTGAACATATAGGTGCATATATCTTTTCAAATTAGTGTTTTGGATTTTTTTTGGATAAATACCTAGAAGTGGAATTGCAAGGTGATACGGTAGTTGTATTTTTAATTTTTTGAGGACCCTCCATACTGTTTCTTATGAGCCAGTTTTGTGACTGGCTATTAAAATACGATTTATTCTGAAAACTGTTATTCTTCAGTATATTTGAGGTGGCATATTTCATTAGTTTGGCTCAAATAAATTCATAAAATGAAAAATATATATATGTATAATTTATTCTGTTTTGGGCTAATTAATTCAGGTAAGAAGTATGACCTAAGTTATATAAAGGTTGTTCAAATTCACCAATTTATATAGGTCAGACTCCATCTGGAATTTTGTTTTTGTTTTTTTTTTTACCAGGATTCTACATTTTAAGAAGGACATTAACAAGCAAGGCAGGATTTCCCAACTTTGACACTATTGGAATTTTGGATCGGATAATTCTTTGTTGCTCTCCTGTGAATTGTAGATGTTTAACAGCATCCCTGACCTCTGTCCACTAGATGCCAATAGAATCTCCACCATCCCCAGCTCAGTGACAACAAGAAATATCTGCAGGCATTGCCAAATGTCCCCTGGGAGGCAGAATTGCCCCTGGCTGACAACCGCTGTGCTAAAGAATATGGGAAAGAATGTCATAAGGAGACTGAAAGGTTGAGAAAGTAGAATCTTGAGGAGCAGGACAGCCTGGCACCCTTAATTTCTAGGATTGTACCAACTCCTTAATTGTATTTTGTTTTCTATTTTCTGGGGTTTTTTAATCAGTCTTTGCATTAAAGTGATCTTTTGGCAGTCAGGGATTGCGTTTCATTCTTTTATTTTTGTTTTTAGCATGCAGAATGGCTCCTGGTACACTATAGATTCTCATTGTTTTATCAAATAATGTGAACTTCACTGGAGAAGAAACAGCTTGATGGGGACACTTACCAAAGAGACGTTTTTAGGTACTTGAGGAGCCGCCAGAAAGAAGATCATATTAGATAGATTATTCTACAGAAAAGAGATGGGATTCTGCTTCAGAGGGAAGAACAAATAGCAGTGGATAAAAGTTATGGAGACATAGATTTCACTCCATTTTAATATTAAACTTTTAAACAATATCATGCTTATTTAGCATCAAGTATTTTTGAAATTGTCTTGATTGTTAACACTGAAATGAGAGTATTATGTAAGATAAATATAGCTACGGTACTATTAGGATTCTGTAACATGTTATATAAATTTATAAGATAAAAATATTAATCAAAAACAAAATTTCTGGTATCTCTATTTAAAATTGCCTAATTTAAAAACGTTTAAATACTTGTAAATAAAGCATGGAGATAGAGGCATAAGCAAGAAATAAAACTAAGAGAAAGGAAAAAGAAAAAAGACTATCTTGTTACATATTTAGTAACTTTTTTGATTGTTTAGTGAAAGTGATCATAATGATAGGAAAAATTTATAGAGTACTTACTGTATTGCAGTCATCCTGTTATGCCTTAAATACATTCTCATTTAATTCCTACAATACCCCAACAAAATAGGTGCTTTTACTTTTCCCATTTACATGTAAAGAAAAAAAAATCATTTGTAATTATAAAACATAAGCCTTTTTTAAAAAGAAAACTAGTAGAATTTATAAATAAAGTGTGCATTGCTTTCAGAGTTGCCACCGTTGGAAATAGGTATTGAATTTTGTATTTATTTCAATAATATTGTTGATTCTATTAATCATTTTAGAATTGTCCTTTGGCGTTATTTTTTCCAAGTTAAACATTCACTCTGTATATCTGGGTATGTATCCAACCAAATTATTAGACATGTGACTCATCCATGAAAGCTTTAATTCTTCAGTTACTATACAGTTCATAAAACCACATCCTATCTGCCCCATTTATATGACAGTGGTTTCCATTTTTCTGGTCAGCATGAGTACAAACTGAAAATGCACTTGTAATTTCTCAGAACATCTCCAAAAATAACAGAGAAACTCACATTTATGGGATTATTCTCAAATTATATTTGATATTGACTGTAGGTCTTCCTTAGAATTTTACCTGCAGTCAGACTTCAAAACTAAAGTATCTTGAGAAATAGGGAAGAGGTTTTGTATGTGAAGTAGAGTTAGCTCCATCCAAGTGTTGGGAGACATTTCCTGGAGTAAACACCAAAGCCATGACGATTATTTTACTTGGATAAAAGTAGCCAGAGGAGAAGGACTTAATAGTGTTCAAATCTAGAAAGCCCATTCAATTACAGAAAAGACAAGTAGGTTAAACCCAAGTAGGAGGGTTTAGGTAACAACTTATGAAGGGCATCTTGTCTGTCAGGGCTGTGAGAAGCTAGAATATATTACTGAGGGAATTTAAGTGTGACAAAGTTACTTTTCTTCAATGTGACAGTCTGTTGGCATTTATTTCAAATCATCCTAGTCTCTGCTACCAAAATTATCTTTGACTGAGAAACATTCATTCATACCATATCCCTTCCATATAGAATTTTTAAGAATGGGGGGGATTAATTTGAAATTCATATTATTTAACAAGGGATGAATGAAAACTCAATTTAAAAATATTTAGTAATACAAGAGTCATGGGGTTAATGATCTAGAGAAATTAGAGAAGGCCTAAGGAGATCCATGTGGGTAGTTATGGGTTTATTTTGGGGACTAGGTATAAGCCTTTGTGCTCTGTCTTTTAAGTAGAGTTGCCAGATTTAGTAAATAAAAATACAGGATGCCTAGTTAAGTATGAATGTCATATAAATGAAGAATAATTTTTAGTGTTAATATATCCCAAAGACTGTACACACATAATGAAAATAATTTATTGTTTATGTAAAATTCAAATTTGGCTGAGCATCTTATATTTCCCTTAGTCACCTGACTCATAAGGGGAACACATGTGGATCAATCCTGAAGTTAACATAGCTTGAGTTTTCAGGGCTCCTAACTTGCAGGATATTTTATCTGCTGTTGTATTTGCAATTTATAGTCTTTTCTTTAAAGAGCCTGCTCCTCAATTATATAAACCTTAGGCTGCACAAAATGTGGACGTGCCCCTGCAGGGGAGTAATACGAGGAGACAGAGTAGACAAGTGGAAAGAAGAAGTATGTATAGCAGGCTCGAGAGGACTGTTGATGCTCTTGTCACATTTGGAAATTATTTTCTAGGAGCTAATTAAATAATCAGTGGGCCCGAAGGCATCTTTGTATTTGAAACTTCACTGTCATTTGTAGGCAAGAGACGGAGGAATAAGTTTTACGCTGTGTTGCTACAGCCTCAGAGCGAGTAATCTAAATGCTCTGAGAAATTTAAAGCTTCTTTTTCCATGGCTACAGTCAGCACATGAAGAATCAACAGTTTCTTTTCCAGCCACTAAACTAATTCTGCTCTTCGGATATTGAAGACTTGAATGGCTCAAGGAAATTTAAAGGAAAAATGAAAAAAGCGAAAGAGAATGGCCCCCAGAGATCTGACTTGGTGCTAAGGTCCATCCCTGGGAAAGGCAGGGGTGAATATTCTTTATGTAATGTGCTGCTTTGAATAATAAACTACAGAGGAAATGACTGAACTCGAGTGCATGTAATAGGGATCAGGAGGGTGATGACCCTCTTTTTAATCACTCCAGACACTACCTGGTTCTCAGAGCCCACAGTTTTGGGTCATTGAGTTGCTATTAACTCGGTTTTCGGGTCAGATGTTTTGTGGCTTCAGGAAGGACACAAGCTGTGTAGGGAAGCCCCCACTCAGTGTCCAATATGCATTAAAGGATCATGTAAGGATGTGATGAACGCCTCTTCATTGATGAAATTAACCCAGCAAAGAATGGTTGTGTGTTTCTTGAATGCCGGACTCTGTGCCAGGAATGTGATGCTTTGAGTTTCTAGTGTTCAGCTGTGAATTGATTAAGCATACACTTTTAAAACACTTCTTAGGCTTTCAGACCATAAGTGAGCAACCCATATTTGATAAAATAGAGCTCTCCATACACTGTGCATGCTATGGTAATATGACACCGTATAATTGTTCCTGGCTTGTCACTCCTTTGCTTATGCCATTGTCATGCTCCCATCAGTATGTGGGAAATTAATCAGTATATGGTATATTAATACCACTCCTCCAGTGACTAGGTTTGGCCACGTGACCTACTTCGGCCACTGGAACATTAGTGGGCATCATGCAGTGAAGGCTTCAGATGTGTGTGTGTGTGGTTTGGCTTTCGTGCTTATACTTCTGTGACCCACCATGAGAAGAGCACATACCTGATAGCCACGGGTCATAGGAGAATGATGAAAACACACAAAGGAGAAAACTCACTGATTGGGAGTGTAAGACACTGAGATTTGGGGGTGTGTTTTAATGCAGTATTGTGATGGCAATAGCTGCTGGTAAATATGAGCAGTAAGACAAATATACAAGTAAAAAGAACATAAGGTAGATTGACATGTGTTTATAAAAAGATACAGAATGCACCATGATTTTCAGTGGCGGGAAAGCAGACATTTGTGGTATCAGCAGATGTTTGCGAGAAGCAGTGTTTGAGTTAGGCCTTGGACAATTTCAGTGGGCAGAAAGGCCAGGGGCATGAACAACAGTTCAGGTAGCCTGTGTCTCTGGGTGGTGCAGAATTGGCTCGCGTGTCGCAGACCTTTTGGTCCTGGTAAATGGAATACAGTGTTGACTTCCTAGGGAAGCTGTGAAGCATAGTTGAGTGGCTTATGAGTGAGTGCCTACTTAACTCAAGCCCCTGAAGCCACCCCAGAGTCTCCCCAAGATCTGCCCTCTGTTCATGGCTGAGGGCTGGCAGGCAGCACTGAGCAGCCCGAGACTATTTGCTCGTGCACCGCAGCATATGCAGCCAGCAAACAGGGCAGCAGAAGGCTTCCGGGGCCCCTCTCCACCTGGAGAAACATATAGGTCTCTTAGACTTAATAATTAACTTATTCCATACCCCTGTCATGTAGGTTCTTCTTCATTTATTTTCTCTCTCAATCTACACAGGGACCTTTGGACATCAGTGTTATCATCCCCATTTTACTGGTGCTGGAAGTGAACAACAAAGAGGATAATGACATGCTCAGGTCACATAGGAATTGAGTGACCGGGCCAGGATTGGACTTTCTTTTCACCAGATCATTAGGTACCTGGTCTTTAATTGGAACCTGGTCTTCCTCAGGGTCCTTACGGAGCTTGCGTAGAGGCAGCTCCACAGTATACAGGATGTTCTAGAGCACCTTTATACATGAAAATTTTAATTATAAAAACTAGGTTTGCTAGGTAAACCTATTTGTGTAGGGAAAGCACCAGAAAAATATGTGTTAATATTATCCTGTACTAATCTGTGCTCACTGGTTTTGCTTCTAGAAGTTCTAGCCACATAGGACTTCATTCACCTATTAAATTATTAGAACTTGGCTGAAGATTTGATTAACTTTCAAGTCATTTTTGCAATTATAAAGTATAGAAAATTATTCAGTGATTGACTTGATGAATCATTTTGCTCCTGGAGTCTTTATTTGGCTCCATGTATTTGCTTCCAGGGACAGTGCAAGAGTTTCTTTCATTATATTCATTCTATAAGGTTTTCTTCTCTTCACCTCACAAATAATATCTCTCCCAGTGCAGGAGTTGGTAAGCATTTATCTGTTAAAGTGTACCAGCTCAGGAACCTTAAAATTGGAATGCAGAGCCTGAAATCAGGGGGTCCTTGACAGAAAACATAGGATTTTGAAATTAGTTTTTTTCTTATGATTCAACAGGCCTGGCATATTGACTTTGATTTAATATTTATTGAGCTCCCACAAAGTGCTAAGTCTTCAGGATGCAGGGCAAATTCCATTTTGGGATTAAATCTTACTTGATTTAATTTGTGTTGTTTATATTTATTGAAGTACCAGCAACATTGTTACAGATGTACTCACAGATCCATTTCACATATAGCACTGTCAAGGATTGAGGAAAAAGAAAAACTCACATGTACTCATGCACACAAACTAGGAATGCTCTGTAGAACCATTCACTTGCCCATTGATTCCATGTAACCTATGGCTCACCTTTTTCCTTGCATGGGGGAAAATATAGAGACCGACAATGCTTTGGTTTCCGATTTTATTCTAGAAGGTTAGTAATGATAGGCAGGATTACACATCCTTCCTCTTATTATGCTAATTAAGAAAACTACTTCCGGTCCATTTAAAAAAATGAACCCTCTTCTCCATTCAACAAAAAACCCCTCCATTTTCCCACTCAAATTTGTCATATTCTTAATGTTGGATCATAGTAAGTAATAATTTGAAGACAAATTATGAAAAAGATTAATAAATGGCAATTATCATCTTCTTAAACTTCTTCCTCATTATAGATAAGTTATAGCCTGTACTCTTGGCAGTTCTTCTGTGAAAATGTCTTGGGTGTCCCCGGCCTGCACTTAATGTCAGAGAAACAACAGGCAATACTCAAAGTGAATATCTGAATATCTCCAGTTCAACAGTGTGGAACGGAAGGTCATTAAATACAGCTTGAAAAATTACAAAATAAAGTTTCTAAAGATATTTGGAACACTGAGCATTCTGCATAATAATCCATAATAGTAGTAGTGGTCAGTGTTCCATAGAATATCAGCTTTGAAATTAACTGGTGGTACTTTATTTTTAGAACCTGATTCTTTGTTCACTGTGGTTTGGGACAGGCCAGCTGTTAGTCCAATTTCTAGATCTTTATCATTAGAGCTGCAGATGCAATAAAAAGAGAACTCCTTAGCCTGAGAAACATGAACTCATTACAGAGGCCCTATGTACATTGTAAGAGATAAGGAATATAGAAATGTTCAAAGGATAAAGTGTAAGTTCCAATAGTTTTCTCCAGCATTAGGAGTTCTCCCAGCATCTCAGCGTATCATCTTGAAAATTCCGCAGGTAAACGAGCCCCATCTTAGAGGCCCCTGCCTGAACGTCATCAGCTCAGCGTTGTGGGATTGGTGATGACGTAGAGAGATCCTAGAACTTGCATTTGTTATTACTGTTTGACTAAGCTCAGATCTGAAGTTATTTTTGTGTTTGTTTCTAGAAAATGAGAGCTTTAAAAACTTAAATATAATCACTTAATTAAAAAAAAAAAAGTATATGCCTCCATCTCAGCCAAGGTGAACTGGAGAAGCAGATGAAGCCAGTTTGCAGAAAGAGAAAGAGAGGGAAGAATTTAGCAGGCAGCAGAGCAGAACAGAGTCACCAGATGGGAAGCCAGTTTCCGTCCTGTCCTTGGTTCTGATCGTTCCTGTGGTCCAGATGTGTCCTATCCTTAGGCTGCTGAATGAGTCCTGTACCATTACACCACATGTCTGCATTTGAGCTTCAGCTAGCTTGAATGAGCTTCTAACCAAAGAGTATGGGGGAGGGCACTTAGCAGCTTCTGCGATAAGGGCATTTTGGAGATGGTAGCAGGTCATCACTCTGGGCCCTGACCTTGTGAAGAGCGGAAATGTAACAAGGGCACAGTGACCCTTCTCTGGAAAGCCTGCAGCTGATAATTCTAGCTCTTCAGTAAGTAAACAATTGGTTATACTTTCATATACATAAGAGTTTCTGAATTTTTGCTCCTAAAAAAGGAGATTCAGTTTAGCGAAAGATTTTCTGGAAGCAAAATCACCTGAACATAATTTTAATTGTCATAACCTTAAGAGGTTCTTGATCACCAAAGCACTGGTGGCATTGAAAGTCCCCTTCTTAGTAAAATATCACCGCTTAACCTCCCTTTCTATCTGGTAGTTGTTTGGGAGACAGGACTCAACAGGCTGAATGAGAAAGCTCACACAGCTTTTTCTTAGTCCTAATTTATTTGATTACATTCAGAAGATAGCATAAAAAGTTTATATAATGAATATTTTAAGTTGACCCTTAGACTTTTTCATTTCCAGCCGAAAGGCTGTCTTTAAGCACCCTTTTAGGGGAAGGAAGGAGAAGACTCGGCAGTGGTCACAGTGGTCACATTTCTTCTGTTACCCTCTGCCCAGCGCTGCGGGTGGGTGGGGCCTGATGGACGTGCTGGCCAGAGGAGACATCCAGGCCCCCCTACGCCCACCTGTGTCCTCTGTGCTGAGATCACAGTGTCATGGCACCTTCACTCTCCAGCAGACTTAGGGCAGAAATCATATGGCCTCTTGTGTAGTGCCCTGGTCCCCCACACTTCACCTCACCCAGCACTAGCAGAAGAACCTTAACTTTCAGAGGAGTAAGGTCAGCCATTGAACAGTTTCATTAGCGAATAAGAGGGGGGAAAAAAAAGCACAGCAAACCGAAAGGGTTTTTAAAGAGAAAACAAACAATTTTCCTGCCTAAGCACATTTCAGAAAGAGAGCTTAAATGTTGTTAGTTACATGCTTTACAAAAATGGAAAGAGGGGGAAAAGAGAAAGTCTTGCTGTTTTGTGATGGAGACTGAGTCCACCTGTGGGTCTTCTTCTAAATTACCTGCAGCAGTAGTCTCAGAAAAATGGTCACTATAAGACAATTTTGTGTCAGGGACCATAGGTTTTGGTTTTCTGATTTCTTCTCTGAGCCTTTAAATCACTCTGGAATTGAGGTAACAGTATTAATGCAGTAGTTTCTCTGAGCTACCTTAGGAACTAATCGTAATGTTTTTTATATTTTACCTGAGGATTCACTTTTCTCAGTCATTTATTAAGTATTTATTAGGATCACATGTGCTCTTTGGAATGGATGCAGTTAAGGAATGAACAAAGATAATTCCTGGACCTTCAGCCTGAGCTGCTGGGAGCCTGGAGGCACCATTTACCCAAAAGGGGGAGGAACAGGCTTAGCGAGGCAGGTGGTGAGACATCACGATTTTTGCTTGGGATATGCCTATTATCATATGATCCATATCTAATAATAATTTAAAAAAATGAGAATGGGATTATAGGACAGAAAAATGTGGGATTCATCAGGACAGAGGAGTAGTACCTACTATGAAACTAGATAAGATAACCTAAGAACAAAAACAAACAAACAAATAAAGGGTCTAAGAATGAGCGCTGGGTGCTCTAACATTCGGAGGTCACACAGCGGTGAATCGAGAATCAGCAGAGTAAATGGAGAGGCAGTAGCCAGTGTAGTAAGCAGAAAACCAGGAGAGACCAGCATCACAGCATGCAAAAAAAAAAAAAAAAAAAAAAAAAGTGTATCCAAAAAAATAGCCAAATATGTCCAAAACTGCGAAGTCAAGAAAACATAAAGAGACGTTAGTGTTGGATAGAGGTAGATAGAGATCATTACAGATCTTGACATAAAAAAGAGAAAAAAACAAGTCTTTAAGGAATGTTGGAATATAAGCCCTCCTTCTCTGCTTCCTTGTTTTTATTCTAGGAGACAGTTAGAGGGAATTTGTAGACTTAAAAGCACATATTAGAGAAAGAGAAGAAGGTTAAAAATAATTAGCTGAGCATTCATTTAAATAATTTAATGAGAAGAACAATAAATCAAGTTTTAAAAAAGCAGAAGGAAATGATAGATGTGCAGAAATTAAAGAAATCAAAGTCAACCTCTACCAGAAAGAATAAATAGGGGTAAAAGTTGTTCCTTGAAAAGTCTAAAGAAATTGACAAATTTACAGTGAGACTTAAGAAGAAAAAAAAAGGAATATTACACATTACCAATATTAGAAATAAAGAAAGTGATATCACTACAGATACTATAGATTAGCTAAAAAGATAATGAGGACACTTTAACACCTGTATGTCATAAACTTCAAAATGTAAATGAAATAATTTTATAGACACAGTAAATATAGAAAAATGTTCCAGTAAGTACTATAGAAATCAAATAATCAAAAAGTATGCACAGATAAAACTTTACATTTGGTGAAATAATGAAAACTGTTTCTGAGTTTAGGAACAAGGCAAAGGTACCCATTTTCACTACTTAATTATAACTGTGCTTAGTTGCATTTCGTATAGTAATGGAAGAAACAACTGATATTAAGGATTAGAATGGAAGAGATAAGACTTTCATTATTGCAGATTAATTGATTGTGAATATAGAAATTCCAAAATAATTCATAAGTGAATTATGAGAAAAAACAAAGGAATTGAGAAGGTCGCACTTACTGCTCAATCGTCACAAACCAACTGCACACGTATTTCTGAAAAACAGAAGCAAACAAAGGCTATACTGAACCTAGGGAATATTAAAAAGCCACAGCAATAACAGAGGAGATACTGGCAACATTCCACCCAGAGCGGAAGTAGCAAGTACAGAGCCAGTGCAAGTGAAAATGGAGCTCTGAGCTGGTGGGGCTGCCATTTTCAAAACCAAGGAAGGTGGTGCAACCGCTGCCCGCCAAGAGCTCTCAAGGCACAGGTGAACTCGGAGCGGGACTACCACAAGGAGCTCATTTTTAGTTTCTTAAGATTATTCAGAGAAGGTTCCCGATTTTAGTGCAGTTGCCAATAGGAAGGTTTTCTCTTTTCCTCCTTATGACATCAAATTCGTTAACATACCTTGATTGAAAGACAAGGCAGTCCATTATTTTTACTAATAAGAAAGTGTTGCATGCTAATTAGGCAATGACGCAATGTTTTATTTTCAAAGTTTGAATTTTGTTGTTTACTCTTTGAAAGAATTTCTTTAGACTTATTTGGTCATAGACTCTTAAAAATATTATTCTTGTGCAAACCTAAAATGAAAAATTATGAATAAATAAAATTGGTAAGTATGCCTAGAACTTGTTTACATTTGGAGGCCAACGATTTTGTTTCACTTTTCAACTCAGCCATGTTCTTCCTATTTTTGCACATGATGTTGCAATCTATGCCAATTAAGGGCACTGCAGCATTTCTTAAAAGCACTTTGAATTTTTCTTCCAAGTCACTAACTTATAACTTTTGAAACTGATGTTTTTCTGTTTGAATAATTCATAGCTTTATTTTATAGTCACTGAATCATGCATCACTAGATGTTAAACAGCCTCTGTTCAACATCAACATTAAGTTTCTGACAAGCCAATGTTTTCTGTCTTAATGATAGCTTTACGTGATTGATAGATATATCAGTCATAATAACCCCTGTTGTTTTGAAATGTTTTTCATTGATTTTGAGGAATTTTGCACTTTGTCTTGCCTTCAGTTGTATTGCTTGGCATGCAGTACCAACAGTACAATTTGTTTGAATGCGTGACAGTATATTCTCCTAAGACCAAGTTTGCATATGTGTGCATAGACAATAGCAGTGCATAGTTACTTCTACCTGGCCCACAACTACAACCTCAGCTGGTTTCAGAAATGTTAAAATGTGAAAAACTACATCTTTTAATCAGTACACCACATATTTGATAATGTTCTGGCTCCCTTTGCTCAGGAAAAATTCTACATGACTCAACATATTTACTGCTTTATAATAACATTATCATGTTATTAGCCAATCGTATGTTGGCTAATTTTTGTTACAGAAACACACAGAGAATGTGCTTTCTCGCTTTTCCTACAGCTAGAGAGTGGCCATGTGACAGTTCTGTCCAATGAAATGTACATGGATTTCTGCTAGGATTTTCAGGGGTAATTTCTGCATTCCATAGTGATATATGGAGCTAGAACACCACTTACCCCACTTACCTTTGTTGTGAATGTAGACATGCTCTTGGGAGCTGCAGTGCCATCTTACAAACTTTGGGCAACATGCATGTGAATGAAAGCCAACATAAGATGGCAGAACAGAATGATCACACACTGGAGTACAGGGAGTTTCAATGAACAAAGTAATTCCAGCAACTGCCCATCTCTGGACTTTCTATATGAGAAAAAGACACTCTTATTTGTTTATGTTTCTGTTAGTTCGAGTATCTGTTATCTGCAGCTAAATATTTTGCTGATACAACCTGTCATAGTGTCATGCTCAAAGGTCTAGGTTTCTGCTTGCTTTTTACTCTTCATTATAACGTACATACTGTGCCTTCTTCTTCCTTCCTCCTGAGACCTGTCCTTCCTGAAGCACTCTCACCAATTCCCTTCTTTGGGAGGTTTTCCTGTATCAACTCGCTGTTCTTAGATTCTTCAGTTCTTGCCTGCCCCGGTTGCCCAGTGCCTGAGGATTGACTGCCAGCTCCATTCCTTGTCACACTGATCCATTTCCTGATTGGGAGCATTGGGATTAACCATTTTCAGAGTTATCCTATGCTTTTTCAATTCCATGCATGTTGTTTGCTTACTTGCAAGGAATAATTTCTCATGAAATTTATTTCAGCTGACCAATACCAGTAATTCAAGAATCTAATTCAATTTGTTTTTCCTTCATCTGGGATACCAAGTGACCAAAATGTTCCCAAACATGATTTTAATGGGGAGTCTGAGATTCTATATAGAAAAGAATTTCTTCAGGTAGGGTTGAGATGAAACTCTCCAAGGTGGAGCACTTGGGTGGCTGTTCCCAAGGGAAGCAGCAGAAAGCAGAGGAGATGGAGTTTCTGGTGTAGGGACAATAGAGTTCATAGTTTTCAGGTCAAAGCTGATCAATATTCATGGTGGCCCATATTGTTCCATGATGTAGGAATGGATTCAGGGTGTGTATCTCTTCCAGTCAAAGTCCTTAGGCAATAGCTAAAGGTGTAGTGATAACTGCTTAAATTTGCTAAGATCAGAATTTTGCAGGTTTAAATTTAATTTCACACAACTTAATGTTGAAATACTTAACCCAGTTTCCTAAGAAAATCAAAATTCTTTTGACATTTTTCTAATTTTCTTCTATTAATGAAGAGGAAAAATTGAGAAAAATTGAACTGAGAATTATTTTGTTATTTGAATTTATAGCTAATAGACCTAGATCATAGTACAATAACAATAATAATAATGTTCTATAACTTAAATTCTCTACAGGATTTAAAGACTAGGAGTAAAATGGAAACCTAATATTAAGTTTGGGCATTTGCTAAACTTGGCAATGTGGAAAAGCTCTGGGCTGCTAGAATATTTGAGAAATGCATATATATATTTAAGATATCAAGATCCCTGGGGTTTCTGCATTGCATGGCTACTTGAGAAAATATTGGGTTGTCAGAAAAGTCATGACACATGTTTGCAACAAATGGCACTAGTTCATTTTTGGAAGTACTACAGTCATTTGCATCTATGTTATTGTTATGTCATTTGGCACCTGACAGTTCTAATTTCATTCTAAAAAAAAAATTGACCGATTTGGTTGAGTTTTGGAGATTTTACAACAAGTTGAAGATGGAAGACCAAACTGTGCATTTTCACAATATTTTACTGTTTTTCCCCCCCGTAAAGGGAAGAACACGCATCAAGCTTGTGAAAAGTTGCATAAAGTTTATGGTAACAGTGCTCTACAAGAACGTCAGTGTCAATGATGGTTCATGAAATTCCGTGCTGGTGATTTTGATCTCAATGACGCTCCTCGGTCAGGAAGCCCCACTGAGGTCGATGACGACAAAATAAAGGCAATGATCGAGTCAAACCCACGTTACACAACACGAGAAATTGCAGAAACATTGAACATCCATCATTCAAGCATTCACGACCACCTGAAGAAGCTGGGATACATAAGCAAGCTCAATATTTGGGTTCCACATGAACTCAAAGAAGTTCACTTGATGGCGCATATAAACATCTGCAAAATGCTCATTAAACATGAGGAAAATGATCATTTTTTGAAGCGACTGATAACTGGTGATGAGAAGTGGATTGTTTACAACAATGTGGTGTGCAAACGGTTGGTCCTGATGTGATGATTCTCCTCAAATGACATTGAAAGCAGACATTCATCAGAGGAAGGTTATGCTCTCAGTGTGATGGGATTGTAAAGGTGTCGTGTTTTTTGAGCTCCTACCAAGGAACCAAACAATTCAAACGTGTACTGTTGGCAGTTGGACAGTTTGAACGAATCCATGATTCAGAAACATCCAGAGCTTGTTAATTGTAAAGTAGTTGTGTTCCATTGTGACAACGCGAAACCACACACACGTTTGATCATCCGTCAAAAATGTTAGGAGCTTAGATGGGATGTGTTGTCACATCCACCATACTCGCCTGACCTTGCACCATCAGACTTCCACTTACTTTGCTCTCTTCAAAACTTACATGGTACAACGTTCAATTCAGATGAGGCTGTAAATCAGCACCTTGACCAGTTTTTCGCAAAGAAAGACAGGTCTTTCTATGAATGAAGAATTATGAAGCTCACTGAAAGATGGCAAAAGGTTGTCAAACAAAATGGGCAATATATCATTGATCTTTGTTCTTTATATAAATAAACGACCTTTGAAAAACATAGACAAAGTACATTATGACTTTTCTGACAACCCAATAGAATTCTGGAATGACTAGAGGGAACCCTCTTTGATAGAGACCTCTTGGATGAGAGAATGAGAAGAGCTGTGGGGTTCTTTATTGGTTTTGGTACATGGGGATTAAAATACTTGAATCACAAGGAGGAATGGTGGCTGTGTGACCCTGGAGAGAAGGAGGCCTCACTGAGCCTGTCCTGACTGAGGAAAGAGTTGAAATCAGTAGGTTCCATTCAGAGAACCAAGTTTGTAATTAGTGGAATGGGACCCTGAGAAGTGCCAATCAAATCTTTTCTAATCCAGCTCCAGGCAATCCTTGATCAATAATTAGCATTAAGTGGCTGTAAAACAACTGAATGATTAAGACTATATTTTGGCCCCTTAACTCTATGGTAAATGAACTCTTTGATCTTAGAAAAAAGTCAGTGTTAGCAATGATGGAAGGATCAGGGGAAAAAAATCACCAGGAATACAGTATATAAGCCTCCCCCAACCCCCCACCTTGGAAAAAAAGGGCACTTTTGAAGCTCAAAAGGATTCATTTATTGGAGTAAGAAATCAAACATGGCTGATAATGAGGATACTTTAGTTTCTTCTGCACATTGCCTGGGGAATAATAAACAGCGTTTAGCTCTTTATTACAACGAGGTGTATTTCTAAAAGAACATTTATCTCTCTTTAATTTTTTTTCTATTTCATGTCTACATGTTATATATAGTATATATTTTATATTACTATTTCACTATATTACTATTGTAATAATGTTGGCCAAAAATTTATTGACTTTTTCCTTTTTAAAGTGAAAACAAGAATCCCCAGTTTAGGAGAGGCAGCCTAGGTAGGCGCCTGCTTTCAAACACAACTTTTGTCCCTAAGAGACCCTTTAAGCCTCTGCAGCACATCACCTGTGATAACATTAGATTGCCCCAATAGGAAAACCAAACAGGGATTGTTTTGGGAAGTGAACACAAAGATATTTCCACTTGTAACTTTACTTTCAGAATTTATTGACATTTGATTGAAAAGAGTTGAACTTTAAGAAATACATGGCCCATTTTCTAGGGCTCTACATCCTTTCCTTATTCAGTTTTCCAGCAAAGCAATTTTGATAAAGGGAAAGATAGAATAACCTCATTAATATCTCAATATCAAAGGATCAACTTCTTATCTACTTTATAAGCATAATGAAAATGTATTTCTGTTAATACTTGGCTTCTTGACAACATAAACTAGGTATCTTACGCTATATATACTTTTGTAATACATACATCTTATAAATGTTAATTTTGGTTCTTCAAGCCAATGGCACTAATTTAACAGTATTCAGCAATTTTTATTTTCTTATCTGACTTAATAGCTGACTTTATAATTTAGGGGACTTCAATATTCATAATATGCTTCTTATGAAGTTTATTCATAGTAAATGTAGGCTTAAGTAATTCCTTCCATATAGATAATTTCTCTGGAACACTATTTGAACCAAAAGAAAAAATGCCCACTCTTTAATTTATCGTAAAAGCACAATAATGTTGAATAAAAAGATATGGATAAAACCTAAGGAAATTATGCTGAAATAGGCAACTAGAAAATCATAAAATAAATATTTTAGATTAGGTATAAGGAGTCCATTCCACTCCTCAATTTTATTTATGGTATTCTTCAATATTAATTTGCCAGGGCTTGATTATACATGTAATTGGAAAAATGAAATTTTATGAATATAAAGTTAAAACGGAGAGAGTATCTCTTCAGTTCTGTAAATGATGTTATGATGTGTATGTTTTATTGTACTCCAATTATCATATTTTCTGGGAAATGTTCTAGTAGAACATTAACAGGTTGTAGTATGGCTTTACCTCTTCTCTACTCAAGGAAACCTGACGGCTATCCTGTCTCTTGTTTCCATAAAGATTATTAGAAAAATAAAGCGTTATAAAATTATTCAGACAATGCTCCCTTTTTAAAGCAGGAATTCTAATGAATCCATTGAGACTTTGTAGAACTAGTGATTAGACTCAATGATGAAAAGGTGTGGAGACATTTTTCTGCTTGGTTTCTACACAAGATATCAAATTAATCTATGTTAATGACCACCAAGTTGCTTACTCATCTTTGTAAGTCTTTAAAGATTTCTCAAGATTTTGTAGATATTAAAGTTTTCTCCCCTAGTTTTTTTTTTACTTGCTGTAATGCTAGTTTCAAACCTTGAAAAATTATGCCAGATTTAAAAAGTACTATTAAATTTTCTTAACATTGATCTGAGTAGTAGGCACAAATACTTGTAAACTCTCATAGTTAATTCCACAAAGAGTTTCTGTGGATGAGCTCTGGACGTTGGTTATCCCATATTCAAAACTGAAAATCTGTCTCCCTCAAAAAAGCCTACTACTTTTTAGACCAACAATTCTCAATTTTCTTTGTGCACCCCTTTTAAGAATTTTGAAAAAATATATATTCACCCACATAATACTAATTTGTTATTTAAGATGTAATTTTCAGCATGTTGCAAATGTTGACATTTTAAAACAAATCTTTCACATTACCTTTTTAAGAGTATCCAATAGAAAAATAAATATAATAGCAATTTGATAATCATCTGTGTAAAAAATAAACATGAGTATTAAGTCAGAAATTTTTATTTATTTTTTGTGATCTAATTTTTATTCTTTTTATAAAATTTTACATTAATGTAAAACATTTTTGTGCTTTATAAATCACAGTAATATATTTTATGCTATAAAACTAATTATCTAAATTAAAGTTTTACTTCTTATGATCAGTAAGGCTCTAAGTGATTAAAATCTTTCTGATTAAATTATCATTATAATTATTACTAATTCAAAATAGTCAGAAGAACATAAACTTTAAAAATTTTGATAATCAAAATCCATTCAAATAATGGGATGTTTTTCAATTAATTTATGTATCAATAGATGAATATTAATTTATTGTTAAAATTAGATATTTCAGTACCAGTTCTCTTCTATTTTCTTATTTATTAATATAAGTGCTGAAACACCACATAAAAATTGGATGTGAATAAAAAGTTACTTTGAACTCCTTCTTTATCTGCTAAAAAATCAGAGTGAGCTATCATCAAAAATGATTTTTAATCATCTACCAGCTGATTGCTTTAGGCCATTTTTTTCATGTTTTTTAAGCAGATAGTAACTGTATGTCTTAGATATGGATTTTTTTCCATTAATATCTTTTTCTTTCTTAGCATCTTTTTTGGAATTGTCTTTTGACTGTTTTGGTGCTTTTTAGAATTTGGGGCAATTCAGCACAGCAGGATTCTGGAAGCATGAGATGTATTTCTTTCTTTTTGAAAGTGGGAGAAGGGCATTTGGGGAAGGAGAACCAACATGATAAAGTCTTAGTCTGACCATGTTCAAAAAATATAAAAGCCAGTTGAAACTCTGGAAATTGATTTTCTTATAATTTTCCAATATTATATATAGGCCCCTTCAAAAGTTTTCTAATAGGGGCTGATTATCACATTTGCAAACAGTGCTTTGGAAACTCTCTTAAAGCTCTATACCCTCTTTAATAATATATTTAACAATGAATGTATTAAGAATATATTAAGAATGAATATACATATTAAGAATATATATATATATATATTTTTTTCTTTTTTTTGTAATTTTATTGGGGAACAGCCATAGTCGTTGGTTACACATTGCTTTCTTTTTTTTTCTTTTTTTTATTATTATTAGTTTCAGTTGTACAGATACAGAACAATGCACTAGTTATCCTTTTCACCCCTCACAAAGTAACAACCACCCCCTCATCCACGGCCCTCCCACCCCTGATATCTCCATTCCCACACTCTACTCCACGTCCCATGACTATATGTATATATAATTATAGTTGACATACAATATTATTCAACATCAGCTTCAGAAATACAGTGCAGTGGTCAGGCCTCTACACCGTCTATGAAGTGGTCTCCCTAACAAGACAAGAGTCCATCTGGCCCCCTAAAAAATATTTACAACATTATTGATTATATTCCCTAGACTGTCTTTTATATTTTTAAATTAAAGTTTGTTGGGGTGACAATGCTTAGTAAAGTTACATAGGTTTCAAGGGTACAATTTTGTAATGCATCATCTATATATCACATTGTGTGTTCACCACCCAGAGTCAGCTCTCCTTCCATCACCATATATTTGATAAGCATATTTCTTATTCTGCTATGATGCAATAGGAACAAGTAAACGTCCTCATTTCATGAAGACTGCATTAGCAGGAAAAGCGTGTTGGTAGTGAACGAAGTAGGAAGGGAATGTGGATAATTAGGGAGACTCTTGTTTGTTGTGGTCTGAAATCATTTAGGTTAATTTACTTATGAGGAAGGCGTATACCATCTTAGTTCACCAAAATTCTTTGGTTTGAAATTCTAAGCCTAATGGTTATAGTTAATGAAATGCTACTTTCCTTTCCTTTTTGATGGCTCTTTGTGCATACATTTCCTTTAGAAATTTCATGGAGAAAGGTTAGCAGTGAACTGAGGCAGTATACAATATTTTCTGTTTGTGGTCCGTAACACCATCAAATGACACAATAAAGATCACAATTTTTAACTTGGAAACTCCAGAATATTAATAAGAAATTTAATACTGCCATCATTTTTGTATACCTACACTAAAGTTGACTCGTATTTTATCACAAAGTATGAAGTTGTATGTTTTTTATAGATACCTTTATCAGGCTGATGAGTTTTCCTCTAAAAGTCTGTTTTTCTATCATACGTGGGTGTTGAATTTACCAAATGCTTTCCTGCATCTATTGAAATGAACATATTTTTAAAAAATTTATTCTAACTTAGTACATTACATTGATTTTTGAATGTTAAATTAACTTTGCATCCTTAGGATAAAATCCATTTGCTCATGATGTATTTTTTATACACATTGATAGATTCAATTTGTGATATTTTGTTAAGAGCTGGTGTGTCTATGTTTGTGAGGGATATAGGTCAGTAAATTTCTTGTAACAGATTTGTCATGTTTTGGGATCAGGATTACAATGACCTAATGAAAAAAATGTATTTCCTGAAATAGTTTTTCTAAGATTGGTGCTATTTCTTTATTAAATGTTTGATAGAATTAATTGGTGAAATCAACTGGGCCTGGATGTTTGTGAAAAAATTTTAAAAATTGTTTTTATTTCAAACTTACAGAAAACATGAAAGAATAGTGTAAGGGTTCATCACACATCCTTTACCCAGATTCACTAGTTGTTTACATTTTGTCTCACTTTATCACGCATATTCATTGGGTCTTCAGAAAAGTCATGATGCATGTTTATAACAGATGGCACTAGCTCATTTTTGGAAGTGCTAGAGTCATTTGCATCTATGTTATTGCTATGTCATTTGACAGCTGACAGTTCTAGCTTCATTCTAAAAAAAATTGAGTGATTTGGTTAAGTTTTGGAGATTTTACAACAAGTTGAAGATGGAAGACCAAACTGTGCATTTTGCCATATTTTACTGTTTGACTTCCATAAAGGAAGAATGCGCATCAAGCTTGTGAAAGTTGCATAAGGTTAAGGTGACAATACTCTACAAGAACATCAGTGCCAATGATAGTTCACGAAATTTGGTGCTGGTGATTTTGATCTGAACGATGCTCCTAGGTCAGGGAGGTCCACCAAGTTTGATGATGACAAAATAAAGTCATTGATTGAGTCAAACCCATGTTACATGACACAGAGATTGCAGAAACATTGAACATCCATCATTCAAGTGTTCACAGCCAACTGAAGAAGCTTGGATACGTAAACAAGCTCGATATTTGGGATCTGCAGGAACTCAAAGAAGTTCACTTGATGGCGCATATAAACATCTGCGATATGCTCATTAAACGTGAGGAAAATGATCCTTTTTTGAAGCGACTGATAACTGGTGATGAGAAGTGGGTTGTTTACAACAATGTGGTGTGCAAACGTTTTGGTCCCAACGCAATGATTCGCCTCAAACGACATCGAAAGCAGACATTCATCAGAAGAAGGTTATGCTCTCAGTGTGGTGGGATTTTAAAGGTGTCGTGTTTTTCGAGCTCCTACCAAGGAACCAAACATTTTAAATGTGTACTGTTGGCAATTGGACAGTTTGAACGAATCCATGATCCAGAAACATCCAGAGCCTGTTAATTGTAAAGTAGTTGTGTTCCATCGCGACAACGCGAGACCACACACAAGTTTGATCACACATCAAAAATGATTAGAGCTTGGGTGGGATGTGTTGCCACACCCACCATACTCGCCTAACCTTGAGCCGTCAGACTTCCACTTGTCTTGCTGTCTTCAAAACTCCTTGCATGGTATAACATTCAATTCAGATGAGGCTGTAAATCAGCACCTTGTTCAGTTTTCACGAATAAAGACAGGTCCTTCTATGAACGAGGACTTATGAAGTTCACTGAAAGATGGCAAAAGGTTATCAAACAAAATGGACAATATCGTTGATTGAACTTTGTTCTTTATATAAATAAATGACCTTTGAAAAACATAGACAAGATATGTCATGACTTTTCCGAAGACCTAATATATACACGCAGATTGTTTTATATGAGCCATATGAGAATACGGTCTCAGCATAGTGCTCATATTTCTAAATAATTCAGTTTGTATTCCCTGAGAAGAAGGAAATTCTCTTACAAAACAATGGTGAAATTCTTAAAATCAGATAACTTAACAATGATACAATAGTATTATCTGATCCATAATGCATACTCAAATTTTGTCAGTTGTTCCAGTAATGTCCTTTAGGCTTTATTTTTCTATTCCAGTGTCCAATCACGCATTGTATTTAGTTTGTATGTCCCTTTAGTTCTCATTAATTGGGAACAGTTCCTCATCCTTTGCTCAGTTGACTTTGATATATTGAGCATACCAGTTACTTTGTATACTGTCCCAGATTAGGTTTGTTTGATGTTTTTCTCATAATTAGATTCAGATATATGTTTTTAGCAGAAATACCAGTAAAAAGACATTAGGTTTTTCTCAGTGTTTATAAAGAGGTGTGTGATATTGGTTTGTCCCAATATTAGTGACCTTGACTGGTCACATAATTAAGGTGGAGTTTGCAGGTTCTAGACTGCAAAGTTAGTCATTTTCTCTTTCTAGTTTATGGGATAGTCTTTGAGACCATGTAAATATGCTCTTCCTGACCAAGCTTATACCTATTAACTTTGACCACCAAGTTGATTATCTGGCTTCATGATTCTTTCTATTTTTCTTAGTTAACATTTTACTGTAGTAAAGAAGCACTTTTCCAATAATGAATGAATCCATTAATATCTCTGTGGACTCATAGATGCTTATTTTTTCCCCACAAATTGGAACCCATCATTCATTATTTATCCTAATGATCAGTTTTTTTCTAGGTTTGTTCTACATTGGAAAATAATCAAGAGAGTAGTTACTTTTCCCTTGGATAAGATAAAGAAATGGTTATGCCAAATTAAAAAAGAATTATCATTAAAGAGCTAGGCTTCTTTGTAGAACTTCTAACTTTCCTAAGGTCAATAACCATCCTTTAACATGGAAAGCCAATCCATGCAGATTCATCCCTATTTAAGCCTCAGTAGCTTACATATTCACAGTCATTAAAATTTACCCAAGTCAACACGTAAGTAAGATGTTTCCTTTCACCTTTTTTTTCATCAAAATATTCTAAGTTTCTTTATGTTAGATCACTTTTTATTTTTTTAATATTCTTGGGAATGTAATCCTGCAGGAGTTTCAGGTCACCATGGTTGATTTTGTACATGGAGATTGACCTTCATATTGAAACATATGATATTAAGAGACATACACAATTATTTTTACACCTGTATTTGGATATACAGAGGGTGCCAAAAAATGTAAACACATTTAAGAACGGAAAAAACTGTATTAAAATTGTAATACTCAATATATACCAATATCAAAAGATGAATACAAGTCATGTGTGTATGTTTTATTGGCACCTCTGGAATATGAAAAAACAAGCAATTTATTGATAGCCTCTTCCATACTGTGCATGTATAGAAATTATATTTGGTTTATGATTGCAGCTGCTTTCAGTAGAAGAATCAGTCTTTGATAGTTAAGTTGAAAAATGATGGTTTTAATAGCAAATATTGCAATGGCTTGAAATGTTAAAAAATTCATCCTCATTTTTAACACTATGCTCCCTGAAATCTAACATTTAGACATTGGTTAATTTGTTGCAAGGCTTTAAAAATGCAAATACTCCTGAGTGAAATAGCCTTTAAGGTTTTTGCCCAGCCATTAGCATTTTAGACTGAAACTGCTTTCATAAATAGATAACTAAAATTAAAGCCTTCAATATAGGGGTTAGGAGATATTTTTAGTAAGTGTTAGGAGGTAATTTTGATATACCTTAAATTTTACAGATAGAAAAAATGAAGTAGAAATTAGAGGAAACCAGATGCACATTAGGAGTGATTACTCGGGCACAAATATGGTTGGGGCAAAACATCAGGAGAAACAAATGTAGTATGGAAGGCTGAAATCTAGGAAAACTTGATCTACTCCATACTTTTGCCTGTGGCTGATCTTACACCTTTCACATTTGTCCTTGACTTTATGATGGGCTCAAAGCCTTTGCTCCAGCAGAGGTACTCTGTCTCATTATCATGTGCTAGGGCCATTGTTTACAATTTTTCTACTGCTCTTGGCCTGGGCTCTTGTTCCTGGTTTGTCTCTTGCTGTGATGAATTGTCCAAGTTGTGATCAGCTGGATCCTTAAATCATTTCTTTACCAGTTGTCCCACTGTAGATACTGGTGTTTCCCTTATTTGAACCATACACTCATGCTGTGTGTCCTGTCTAGAAGAAATGTATTGTTAATAAATACTGTATTGTATATTTGAAAGTTGCCGAGAGTAGATCTTAAAAGTTCTCATCCCAAGAAAAAATATTTGTCACTGTGTGTAGTGATGGATGTTAACTATTAGAATTACTGTGGTGTTCATTTTGCATATATACAAATATATAATCATTATATTGTACATCTGAAACTAATATGATTTTATATGTCAATTATATATCAATAAAAATATGTATGATCAGGGGGCCTGCCAAGTGGCTCAGTTGGTAAGAGCTCACTCAAGAGTGCGAGCTCTTAGCAACAGGGTCACTGGGTTCGATTCCCAGCCCGAGCTGAGCTGCTGCTGAGCTGCCAACAGGTGGCAGGATGGCTCGGCTAAAAATATAAAAATAAAATCATAATAAAAATGTTTGATCAGGGATGTTAGACTGGTTATATTTTAGGACCTCAGTCATCACCCTCAATTTTTAAGAAAAATGTGGGTATTATTTACCAGCATATTAAGAATGGATGAATTCATAACTATTCAAGCTGACAAGCCCATTAAAGAGAATTTTTAGTGGATTCGTACTTCATATTTTCCAATTATGATGTGAAATTATTTTAACTAACATAATGCATGTTTGGGAAATTATATGTTTGTGGTCAGAAGGTGGCATGAAATCTGGAACCATTGTTTAATAAATGAGACCCTCTGCTAACTGATTTTGTAACTAACCACTTTCCCAGCTCTATGCAGAGTATTCACCACCTGTTTGCTGAGGAGAAAAATACAAGAATTAGTACAAAAGTTGAGCAGATTTTAGCTTTAGTTTACATAAAGAAAAATGATTACTATTTTAAAGATATGCTGAATTTCAAAAAGCACATTAAGGAATATAAATTAAGTACAAAATAAAATGCTGGTAGTTTAGCAACAGAAAGGGATAAAGCTTTTGTTTGAAATGAATAAGGCTTGGAGATAACTGCAAATGTAGCCACTTTTCAGTTACATACATTAAAATCATCTTCAGTGTTTGCTGAATTTGGAAGGAAATTTAACAATATGCAATTAGATTTTTGTCTTTGGAAATTTCAATTTTTGCTTTCAAGTAAAGCACTCAAATGATTTATTAGAGCTTGGGCAAACTTTCACACGGTTATGAGGATTTTAGTATATCTTAGAACAAGGATAATCATATTTTGATTTTCTTGCTTATCATAAATAAAATTCAGCCAGCCAGCCTGTCCTTTCAGTTTTATATACTATTGACGTTTTGGTGAATTTAATTGAATTTAATGAGACCAGAATATTATATTTTCCTTGTAAATCATACAACATTAGTAAACATGATATTTATAATATGCTGTTTTACTACATGGTGTTAGGATTTTTATTGGTTTGTATATGAGCAAATGACTTAAGTTTCGATTTCTGAGTTAGACAGTATAACTTTGGGATAGTGTGTGGATGACTTATAGAGAACAAAATTCCCTTCAACTCTAATCCATCCCATTTCTGTATAGATAGGATCACAGCATTAAAACTAAAAATCAACAATCTTGTAGGCATTTATTCAACTAATACACATTTGTTGAAAAACACCCAAGAGTTAGCTACCTCAATCGTATTTATCTGTGCAACCTTGTTTATGCCTCATGTGTACTATCAAGTATAACTGTTTTTTAATTTAATATTGTGGTCCTTCAATCCCACCCCAAGGGTGAAGTATGATTTTGGTGATCAGAATATCTGAGGCTTGATTGTAGATAGATCCTAATGTATTTGAGATCCTGAATCCTTTGCATCCTAATATACCTATACCACATTCTGGATGCCTATGGGTAATTAATATAAAACATTGTCTCCTGTGCTTAATCAACCTTTGCATGTATGTGTGCCCTGATTCTCACCTTTTTCCGAGCATGTTGCAATGGTGAGTGAAGCATAAGCATTTACAGATTGGCCACTGCCTCAGGTTCAATGGAGAATTCCAAAGGATGAACATAGCAGAACTGACAGACAAGGGAGACAGAACAAACACAAGGGAACGAACAGATAGACACATCTCTATGAACCACAATTGCCAGATGCATGCCACAGTTGCAGCTGTGCAGAGGTGATGGTCCTGAATCCCAGATGATTTTCGAGTGCTCAGTCCAGGTGGCCTTGAGGGCTTGTTAGAGTATGTGAAGAAAACTTCCATAAAAGAGATAAATACTTTAATAGAGCTGTGAATTAGAGAGACAGAATAATAGTGGATGTACTCAGCACATAAATTAATATTGTTAAATCAGATTTGCTTGACAATTAGCGGAGACTACATCGATACACTTAGGTAAGAGCAGGACCATTTGAAGAAAGCATAATTTATGTGTAAATGATGATTAAAAAGTAAGCTGGGTTTGTACCAGGGGGAGTGGTCATGCCAAGAGCACTTATAGCAGCGGTTCTCAACCTGTGGGTCATGACCCCTTTGGGAGTCGAAGGACCCTTTCACAGGGGTTGCCTAAGACCATCGGAAAACAAAAAGATATTTACATTACAATTCATAACAGTAGCAAAATTACAGTTATAGAGTAGCAATGAAAATAATTTTATGGTTGGGGGTCACTGCAACATGAGGAACTGTTAAGGGGTCGCAGCATTAGGAAGGTTGAGAACCACTGACTTAGAGGAAGTGATTCTTACTGGTTTATTTATGCTTGGAAAAAACAGTCTGGAATTATAGAGGGTGGTTAATATAATAGACATAACAGTAGTTATATCTAATATAATAGATATAAATAATAGATATAACACTAGTATTCTTCTGTAAATGGAGTAACCCTGTAGCAGTGAGCATATAAGGCAAGTCAGAACAAATGGCTTGATGATAAAACAGTGGTCTCTGTTGTGTAGACTATGGCCTTTATATAGCAGGAAATATGAGACTGAGCATACACACCATTTGGTTGATAAGAAAGACTGAAATGTAGTTGTTCCTGGAAGCGTCCAAAGGAAAGATTGTGTGTAATGGTACCACTGAGAGATTGGGAATGAGTGAGTCCATCATAATATTTGAACATCTCTGAATCTCTTTCCACATTGTGGAATTTTAAAAATTAAAACTAAAATATAGTAAAAGGCGTAATAAAAATTTAAAACCTTGCTAAGAAAACTATATGACAAAAATAGCCAAAACTTTTTTAAAGGAAGATAATGAATGGGGATTTACGAGTATTTTACCTTGTATTAAAATAAAAGTTTTAAAAGGTAAAATAAATACAGTAGGGCAGTCAATGTTGTCATCAGAGCAAATTGATTAATAAAATATAATAAAAATTAGAAACAGACTCCAACAAGTTATTACTAGGAATGAGTATATTTTCATATGTTAATTGATTATTTGCGTTTTTTATGTGCATTGCTTATATTTCATTGGGTTGTTTTTTTATTTTCCTAATGGACCTCTTTTTCCTCTTCTCTCCCCTCTTTTCCTTCTATCTCTCTTAAATATGGTTTTTAAGATGTTAACGTGAATGAATGATTCAAGAGGGCGAGAGAAAAGTATTTATAGTGTAGCATGTCTGTGGACAGACATCGATCATAGTTAAATTGTATGAACGTAATAGATATATAGACTTTGGTTACTGACACATATGGGACATTTACATTTTACTACTTTTGTGAGAATTATGGTCAATTGGATAGTTTTTGATAAATACGATTGCTCTTTGAGGTATTGTATATAGCATATGATCATCTAAGTAGCACCGAAAAAATAGATTTGATATAATCCACATCAAATTGGAAAGGAAGACATTATATGGTCTTTATTTGCTGATGACATGGTCATCTATGTAGAAAATCTGATATAATTACAGAAAAAACTGCTAGAACTAAGTAATTTTAGCAAGGTTTCAGACAGGAGATCAATGTATAGAAATTAATTATATTTCTACATAAAACAAATGAACAATCAGAAATTGTAATTAAACAAATAACCTTTCTAATAGCATCAAAATTATGAAACACTTCAAGATAAATCTGACAAAAGGTGTTTAAGACAAGTATCCTGAAACTATGAAACATCGCCAAGAGAAATTAAAGTAGATCTAGTTAATATAGTGACATTCCTGGCGGTTGACTGGGCAAGAAGTGGGTGTTTCAGGGAGGGACATCAGGACTCTCCTGGGGCTGATAGATATATTCACTGTTTAATTATGGTAATGATTTCATGGGTGTATACATATATCAACACATCACATTGTGTATTTCAAATATGTGTAGTTCATCGTATGCCAGTTATAGTTTGATAATGTCATTTTATTATCTTTTTTCAATTCCAGCCACATCTCTTCATTGAATGACTTGCCTTTAATTGCTGGAAACCAGACTCCTGAACCCTGTAAATATTCACTCTGCACTGCCAACTGCTGACACCACTGAGACTCTTTTGGAAGTAGTACTTTCCTTTGGTGCTGTAAGTAGTAAGCTCAGCTTTTCATGATAACAGCTTAATCTTATGGTCATTCTGGATAATAACCTTTTGCCTGTTTATGTACATTACAAATATTTTCTCCCATAGCAGGGGTTGGCAAATTTTTTAGGACTTGTGGTCTCTATGGGCTTGATTTACAATCTGCCCTGGTAGTAGGAAAGCAGCCATAGACAATATGAAATGATGGGTATGGCTGTGTTTCAATAAAACTTTATTTATAAAAACAAGCAGCCAGTCCACAAACCTTTTGCCAGCCTGACCTAAAATATTGTGTGTCTTTTAACTTTACTTATGGTATATTTTATCATACAGTTGTTTAAAATTTTGTAGTCAAATCTGTTCATGTTTTGGTTATTCCTAGGTTTTGTAACTTTCCCTCTATAAGATTGATTATACAAACACTTTTCCATAATTGCTCTAGAATTTTGTTTTTTGTTACACTGAAAATTTCAACCTAGCTATACTTGAGTTCATATTGTGAAATAGAGCTCTGATTTAAATTTTTCTAAGTGATTCAGAACTGTTTAGTAACCACATATCTCCACAACTTGAAATTTCACCTTTTTATATATGTTGATTTATTTCTGGAATCACTATTTTATTTCATTGTATTTTATTTGTTCTTAGCTAATACAATACTCATTTATTTGTGTTTTATGAAGTATTTTGCTTCCAGTAGAAAAAGACTCTACTACTATTTTTCCTCTTCTTGAAAAGATTAGTTTTTATTATTTGTGGGTTTTCATTACTCTTGTGAGTGGTTTTTTTTCTCATTATATATTCTTTTATCGGTTATTCTTTGTGAATAAAAAACTCAATTTTTTTTCTGTCAATTTTGTGTCTTACTAATGTACTAAACTATCTTACAAGTTATAATAGTTTTCCAGGTAGTTCTCTTGAATTTTATAGCTGAACAATAATAACACATGCAAATTGTGAGTCGTTTCACTCTTTATTTTTAATGTTTCTTTTTATCTCTCTTTTAAATCTCCCTGTATTAGCTAGAAGGGACAGCAAAATCTTGGATAGTAGTAGTACTAGAAGGCATTTTTTCTTGTTCAGGTCTAAAATTAGTTTTTAGCAATTTGAAACACAGAAGCCAAACATCAGTTTTCCGTCTCAAAAATATTCTGGTTATTTTGCTATATATATCATAAGCTTTAGTTTTCTTTAGTGAAAACTAAATTTTCTATAAATTATTTTGATGAGAATTACAATCTTAAAATACTCTATGCTTCCATTCAGGAATAGGATATGTTTCTCTATTCTTTTTCTTTTATGTTCCTAAGTAAATTTTCCTTTCATATTTTAAGGTTATTGCAAAAAAATTTATATGTGAAGTTATTATGATGTTATTTTATGATTGACTTTCTCATATATTCTATTGTGCTATTTCAGGTTTATGGAAGAGTACTGATTTTTTAAAATTTGAACATAGTAAACTCTCATAAGTTTCATCAGTTAATCATTTTATGGGATTTTTTTATAGGTTGACAATAGTACCATCTACAAATAATGTGAGTTTTGTCTTCTTTTTGAATAGTTATAGATTCCATCACATCTCTCCCTTTTTATATTGCTTTTAGAATATTTTCAATAATAGTGGTTATAGCAACCTTATTTGTTCCATTTGTTATAATTCCTTTAATGTTTTCTTATTCAGACTACTGTTGGATTTTAGCCAGACATATTTCATAATCATTTGAAGGAAATTTTCTTCTCTTTATATCCTATTAAGGATTTAAAAAAATAATCAGTGTTGATATTAAACCCTAGGAATTTATGGAAATATTTATTTAATAACAATTATTGAGATCAAGTTTTTTAAACTTTTCACCTATTGATAACATGTGTTCCCTGAATTGATTCCTAATTTTGAGGCTTCTATCTTTTAAAACCTTTTATATTTGGTTATGATATGTTATCTACTTAATAAATTGTCAGATTTGATTTGCATGATATTTCATTAGGTACTTGTGTCTGAATTTTTGAATGAAATTGCTCCAGTTTTCTTTCTTGTGCTGTATTTGTCAAGTTTGAGTATTAAATCTATGTTAATTTTATAACATGACTTGGGAACTTTTCTACCTTTTCTTATTGAGCAAAATAACTTTAGTATATCATTCATAGATTCTGTCTCTGGGTAACATGTGTAGATCATAGGCAGCCTGTTTTGTTTTCATTTTTTCCTCCTCAGGCTAACGATGAATTATTTAGACACTGAAATTTAAAGTGTATTTGACTTGGTGAATTGTCATATGATTAATATTTTCCCTGGAATTTTTGTTTTCTGTCATAATTTTAGGCATTGAGAAATAATTACCATGTTGCTTGATAATGAGGGTAATATCACTATTTAAAATCAGGTGAAATACTTAATATTCATTGAAATATCTTTCACTAGCTTGTGGGAAACCCCAGTTGAAATGAATGCTTACGCATGTGTTGGTTAAAGTTGACTCTGTCATTTTACTAAGACCACTTTAAAAAGTTCATATTTAGACCCAGTTCAGAAATAGAGGACCTTGGGTACTGTTTGGAATTGACATTACCTGTTTTCTTGGAAGGTCTGAATATACCCATACATGGTATACTTAAGTGATTTGATTCTTTGACTCTTGTGGTTAAGCTATGTTTCAGAAGGTACATTTCAGACCTGTATACCTTCTAGATTATATAACAAAGAAAAATCAAGGTGTTCACTGTGAGATAATATTGTGAGATGTGTTATGAGATTTGAGAATTAAATTTATAAATTTAAAGTTTCACACTACATGCATAACATAATTAAAGAAATAGTAGATGAAAATAATGTGAAGGAATCTACCTTCATTTTCCCCTATTATAAATTCTATAAATGTAAGAAATAATGAGAGCTGCTTTAAAATGAAGGGCACACTTTGGTTACTGTCAAACTTTCAAAAGAAACTTTATTTATAATTTAAAAGGTGCACATATTATTTGCAAAATGAATAAATTATTGCTTGAGATACAAAATGGTTTGAAAAGTGAATATCTTAGTATACTTCTGTGGCTTCATTTACTTTGTTGTGGTTCCTGAAAAGAAACCAGCAGGAGGTCATCCAGGTTTTAGATTTTTAGAAATAAATTTTGTCGGAGTTGTTGATCTTTAATATTTATTGTTGGATTCTTGCTACTCAGGGAAAAAATAGTCAGGAATAAAATAGCCTTTTCCTGAAGGAGCAAAAAAAATCTCTGTTTTAGTGCCAATTCCCAGTCTTATCTCCAGTGATTGCCAAGGTATAAATAGGTGCAAAAAATCAGCATTGGGTGGTAAATACTTTGCTACACAATAACTCTATCATCACTTTGCAATAGCAACTGACAAATGATCCATTACTGTCAGAGTGAAGGCTTTAAAATCATTTCTTACCTGTACTTATTGAGGATTTTGTGGAGATATATTTTTTCTAGTTTGTTTATTCTTTAATGTACAGTCTTTAGGGATGTGCCAATTAAAATTTACTACCTATTGTGAAACCTGGATAACAAGGTAATACAAGTAATTAGCAAGGTTTGCACACTACAGAAAGGTATTATGTTCCCTGACATGTTTAAGCTAATGGAGTGAAGTTATACTGATAACATTCTATTTCTGTTTCATCCCTGAGGACAATAAGTATGCCTTTTTAATCCTGTTTAGATCAGGATGAAGTTCACAGGTTTATTCCAGGCATTTATATATACAAATGAAATGAGTTTAGTTTGGATTAGTTCTCCAAAGATCAAGAGTTTAGGTTTTCATGTAGAGAGGCGCTTTGTGAGAACATCTCCATCTGTCTCCCAGATCTTTTTCTCATTGCCCCATTTGTTTCAATATAATTGCTTTTTCTGTTTATTAATCCTACCAGAATAGAATTAATAAGGTTTTGCTTTCTATTATCCAGTGTTTGGGCTAAAACAAGATTGAATTTGTACCTTTTAGATCCTATAAGACCACAAACAATTATTTCTGTTTTCTCTCTGTCATGCATCTGAATCTAGAATAGAGTTTCTATTTATCTTACGATAAGTAATAGCTTGTTTTTAAAGACTAAGAGGAGCAATATCAAAAGGTTCTGAATGAACAGAAGTCAGGCGGTAAAAACAGCCTCTAAGATGATTCCACACTTCAGCCTAACTAGCATGAGGAACAATGTCCAGG
The DNA here is from genome assembly GCF_001890085.2 of Hipposideros armiger. Classification (NCBI taxonomy): domain Eukaryota; kingdom Metazoa; phylum Chordata; class Mammalia; order Chiroptera; family Hipposideridae; genus Hipposideros; species Hipposideros armiger. The sequence continues at coordinate 374,423 of NW_017732413.1, read as the reverse complement.
ATAAATTGTGGTGCTTTGTAGCTTCCAGGCCAGGGGGTGGGTAAGGGTTTTCCCTTCTGCTGTAGCTTTAACACCCTTTCCCTCTGAGCCTAATGTAACGTCAACTGTGGATTCATTTTGTCTTCTCTTTCACACAATTGGAACAAAAAAAAATTAAAAAAAAAAACAAAACTATGAGAGACAACTTGCTAATGAGTTTTTCATTTTCTTATGTTTCCTAAGGAGAATCTGATTCTTGCAAATAAATGATACCCAGCGGTACACTTGTCCCCACAACAATGTGTCCTCAAAAAGGGATGGGAAGAAAGGGGGATTTTTAAAAATTATAAAACAAGTTACCTATACACAGAATCTTAAAATGAAACTGACTTGAATCTTCACCTCTTTTGGATTATATATATTTAATTTCAGAATTTTTTTCCCATTTAATTTTTATGGAGGTTTTTACTTTGCTTTACTACTTTTTGTACTTAAATTATACAGGTTTCCCTTCACTCATACATTTAACAAGGGCTTATAAAGTCGATATTTTAACCTTGGTAACATGCATCTTACTGACTATTTTACAGTCAACATGGCTGACTTTTTCTTCCTGGACAAAGAAAATTAGTAATATTTAGACTTTCTGGCAATTGATTACTAAAGTGAACTAAACATGCGCTTTCAAGGAAAAAAGTCACCTTATGAAAAGTTATTGCTCCATAAATAGAATTAATATTAATTTTTAGGGTTTTCAGGATCTTTTTTATTCATATTCAATTCTCAGTTCTCAATTCATGGCTCAATTCTCAACTGCTACTTGCTTGTGAACTAGATGTGATGGTTTCTGAATGATTTGACAAATCAAGAGAAACTTAGTTGAGTTTTAGAAAAGCATGCTGTATGAATTTCTGTTCTCTTTATTACCAGCGTAGGGGAGGCAAAATAATTTTCTCTCTACTCTTCTAGGTTGTTGGCTGAGACCCCCTTGTAATAAAAAGGCAAATTAACAGGAGAAAACAAACAGAAGTTTAATAATATTTTACCTTCTGTAGACATGGGAGATACCCAGGAAAGCTGAATAACTCTCTGAAATGGCCCAAGTCACCACCTTAAATACTGTCTTCAGCTAAGGGATAGTTATGAGAGGTGACCAGGCAAAGCATAGTAAACAAGGGTATGGTTGTTATGAAGACTTAGGTTAATTCCTTTTCCACTGATAAGAGTTTCTATAGATTCAGAGTCATGCTTCTCTTCGTGGTACAGAGAAGAGTCAACCTTACAAATAGAGATTACCCTTATAAATGTAAATGTCTCTTAGAAAAAGGCAACTTCTACTTACTTGACTTTCAGAGCTTCTGCTATATCTGCTGTTTTTTTGTTTATTTGTCCATTTGTTTGTTTTTAAATAACTAGCTCAAAATAACCCTTATTCCAAGAGACATACTTTGGGGTGGCAAATTCTCCCCGTCAGCTTATTTCACAGAGTTGATCCAAATGAACAAAGGCTCTAGTTTTATTGATTTGAACATAAAAACAAGCAGTTTCTCAAATGAGAATCAGAGGCACAAATTTATCTGTTTGGTAAACCCCAGCTCACTTTAAAATATTTGATTTATGAGATAAGAAATCTTTCCTTAATTAATGTAATAAATTTTAACAACATATCAACAGGATAAACTGTCTAGAAAAAAATCAATCCTGTTAATTTCTGTTTCAGAACATTTTTTTTTGTTTTCGTTCCAAAGGTTAATTGTTTTTATACACACACCCATCCAAACACAGGTACTTTATGTTATTTGTTATATTATTTTTATATAACTGTGTAAGTAAGTAATCTTACATTTTGTTTAATTGCTGTTCTTGGAAACTCCTGTGTGCAGGAGGACTTTGAAGATAAATCAACATTTGAATGGAACTAAAATTGTGAAATTCCAATATGGTGAGACAACTTGAGGTAGAGAATAAATGAGGATGACACAGAGAATCTGGGTCAATATTTTCATTTCTATGTAGTCAGTAAAAGTGGGCATATGGTTAAGGGATGATAATAGCAACTGACCCAGAGTGCCTTAATGTTCACCTCAGCTTGACTAAATTTTAGACAGGCTCCTAGCCTCCCTTTTCTTAGAGCATTTACCTTAAAAAACTTGTAAATTCTTTCCCTGACCCTTTTATTTATTTTTTATTTTTTTATTTTTTTCTGGTTTTTTTTCTTTTTTTTTTTTTTTGAGATTTGAATGAGTCTACAAGTTCAGACCCACATGTAACAGATTGCTTTATGGTTGTCAGAGGCTAGTGTGCGTTATTTCTGAGGGTTACATCTGATGACATGACAGAAAACACAAATGGACAAATAGACACAATTGTTAAGACAAGAGATGCTAAAACGTGCCTTAGTGTCCACTTGATTGCTCTAAGGCGGGGACCCCAGTGACTGATTTAAAGTGAGGTAGCTTCCTGCCACCGGGTGCTGAGCAGGCCATGTGTGCCAGGCACCTGGGACAGAAACTGGAAGCCAAACCTGGGAACCTGCTCTTCTGGTGGCGACCTCCCCACCTGGGACTCCACCTCCAAGAGTCTATTTAGAAGAACCAGGTGGGGACAAGGTTGATGTAAGCAGCTGAGGTTAGTGTTGTCCCTGGCCCTTTTGGATAAATGTAAATCTTCTTAAAGACTCTTGTTAATTTTATAACCCAGGAATGTCTTTCTCAAGGACCTAGAAGCCTTTAAAATGTAATCATCAAGGAAAATCCATCTCTTGTCTCCCAGTCTAACTTCAGTGGGAGCCGATTAGCAAGCACAGATGGGACACCACTTGTAAACTCAGCAATAACTCAATGTGTTCAACACATACCATCGTTCCACCTCCCCTTCCTAACATCCTCCAGGACTTTCCACTAGCTACCCTGGCTTAAAAACCCTCTCCCCTTTGGTTTTAGTGGAGTTTGAGTTATGGCTTCTTTCCCTTATTTCAGTAGCCTGTGTCTTCGCTCATGCCACCATAACAGAATAACATAGACTGAGTGGCTTGTATACTAGAAATTCATTTCTCATGGTTCTGGAGACTGAGAAGTCCAAAGTCAGGGTGCCAACATGAGGGTTGTGTCCTGGCTTGCAGATGACTTAACTGCCTTCTTACTGTGCCCTCACCTGGCAAAGGGAAGCAAGAGCTAGCAAGTCTCTGATGCCTTTTCTAACAAAGGCACAAATCCCATCATTAGGGCCCCACCTCATCTAAACCTAATTGCCTCCTAAAGGACCCATCTCTGAATATCATCACATTGGGGATTAGAGTTTCAATATATGAATTTTGGGGGACACAGTTCAGGGCACCTGAAATAAAATCTTCTATGTCTGTTTGACTTTGTCCTGTGCAGTTTTTACATTGTTACAACCATCTGGCAGGAGAGAGTGCTTTCATGGGTGAAAAGAATCCTTTACTCCTTGTTCATGGTGTCACCTTGGGATGGGAGTAGGCAAAGGAAAGAGATGCACTGTGCTTTTCTCAGGCATTGTGTATTTCCCATCATATGGCAATTACGAAGAAAAGAATTTCCTTTGGCATTCACCCATCTCTCCTCTTTTATTCTACTCTTCTCTACTATGGTGGGATAACAGAATGTATCATGTAGGCAACAGTTGATGTAAGGAAGAGGGGTGAACTAATAATGATAACAGCAATAGCAAATAGTTATAACATTTATTTAATTTATGTATGTGCCAGCCTCTGTTCCACACACTCACTACCTATTAATTCATTTAATCATTACAGCAACCCTGTGAGGTAGATACTATAGTCATCCCTGTCTCATACATAAAGAAATTAAGGTACAGGGAAGTTAACAAATTTGCTTAAGTTCATGAAGCTAATAAATGATAGAACTAGGATTTAAATCCAGGCATTCGTGTCCCAAGACCCATGCATTTAATCTTAAAATACCACTGTCGCTAAATAGAGATATACATATACATATACATTTTAAGCTGGCAATGGCCCCTCGTGGAGCTTTGACCATGAGTTCAAGTTAATAAGGAAAAGTTATTTTTGGTGGGGCTGGGGGAGGGTTGGAACAGTCTTTCAAAAACATTTCTCAAATTACAGGATATTGTAACTACCTGTTATCTGGAAGGGAAGATCAGTGCTGATAACAAAAGTTCATAATAAAATGCATGCCATTTATGTAGTGTTTTATAGCTTACAAAATGCTTTAATCTCCATATTTTTCTTAAGATTTTTATCAATGACTGTAGAGTAAGGTTGAGGATGGTACCATGACTTTTGAAGAAATTGTGTAATTTTGTTACCGGCCCAAAATCCCTGTACCCAATGTTTCGAAAGGCCAAAACTCAAAACATCAGAGTTTGGAGTAAGGAAAGTTTGTTTATTGAGAAAGTGCCAACTAAAGATGAGAGACCTAGTGGTACCTCAGATCCATCTTACCCAAGTACAGGGTTCAGGCTTATTTTATGTCAAGGGAAGGGGAAATGGAAGGGCTGTTTTGTAAAACTCAAGCCACAAGCGGATGATTAGCATGTCTGTATGCAAGACTAAGCAGGAGCTATCATTACCCTGAAGGCCACGGGAACAAAGCAGGCCTGAACAAGATGGAGTCAGAAAGGCCAAGCATTTCACTCCGTTACAACTTCCCAAAGATATGACAGCTAATTAGGACATGATTCAAGTTTCAAACATAGACTGCCTGATTTCTAACGCCTTAAACTTTTCACTGCTTCATTTCAACAGAGAGTGGATATAAATGTGGTTTGAAAAATGAGACTTGAAAGTTAGAAGAAAGTGGTTAAAGATACACAAATATGTATACCTGATATTTTTGAAAACATGCATGACTATGGAGTATAAGACCTATAATTGAGAGTCATTGAAGTTCTTTTTTGGAAAATTCCAGTCAACAAATTAATTTTGGCAATTGAGAAAAAAACACAAGTATAATTGCTAATCAAAGGATTCTCTGGGGAAAGACCCAGCCACTTGCATTTTAATTAGGGACAGTCAGCATGAAACCAGAGAAAAGAAATTACAGCTAACATTTGAAGAAAACACATTTCGGAAGAAAATAGTCATGGACTGGCTCCTGTATTTTCAAAGCTCCATGGAGACTGCTGGCTGAACTGATATCCCTTGATATTGATGGAGTCTTTTCTAGTTAAAATTCTGTTTCTTTCTTTGAAAATTTATAGATTAGAAATACCTAAATTGGAACATTCAATTATAGGAAGAAAATTATAGAGGGTGGACTTTTTGATATCTCTAACTAGAAATATGAGACTAGAGGGTAGAATTAAATATTTGGTCAGAGTGAGAGGACTTCATAGCTGAGAAATGTGAGTCAGAAGAAAACTTTTTTCCTCCACTTTGCATAGTAAACACCTGCAGGAAAGAATGTGCTGTTTATTGATAAAGCATTTAGGGCCCAGTAGCTAAACTCACGACAGGTATCCCAAAGTCCTTTTGAAAAGTACATGGCTGGGAACATTTTGGATTTTGAAAGTTATCCAGGTTGACAATGTCTAGATTAATGACAGCAAGAGAACGATTGGTAGACTTCCGAAGATCGCATCTGAGGGGTAAATGTATAAATATTTAAGACAAAGCAAACTGCAGGGACCAAAATTTTACCACCCCCAAAAGTGTGCCTTTTGGGACATTGATTTTAAGCTGCTTATTAAGAAACAACAAAACTCAGAAAGAACCTTTGACTCTCCCTCTTTCCTGCCTCAGAGATTTGGATGGAAAGGCCTGCCTCAGGAAGGGAATCTTAGCATATTCACCTGAGGATTTTCACTTTAGCCTGCTTTGGATTAAGCATGGTAGATAATCGGAAGGCTCCAAGCAGGGGCCTGTTAACTAGAACCCCTGTGTCCCGTTATTCCTGGGCGGCCTAGCAGGAATTTGCCTGCCATTTGTGTTCTGTTCTGTGTACATACCTGTAAATTGCCTTTTTTTTCTTTCCAAAAATCTCATCACTGCTCCCTTTCTTTTTGTACAGATGGCGTATAAACTTCAACTGCCCACTGCCGCTTTGAGCCTCAATATGATGCTTCTGAGTGTGCATTCGTATGATAAACTTTTCTCCTGTTCCTGTCTCTCTTAATTTGAGTATTAGCCCAGCTAGAACCCAGAAGGTAGGAGGAAAATTATTTCTTTTTAGTCTCCACAAGATGCAGCTCATTCAAGATTCTGGCACCTTTTAGTTTTCTGACTGATTTTCATCCTGTTAGACTATAGAATGTGAAAATAACAAAATACACAGAAAAATACACAGCTAGACAGTATCTCTGTCTCTCTCTCCCTTTGTTTTTCTCTCTCATGATCTCCCTTGCTTTCCCCACTTGATTCTTCTAAGTCTCTAGGAGTGTAAAGAATTTCTGGTAGGGGCTGGCCAAGTGGCTCCATTGGTTAAGAGTGTGAGCTCTGAGTAACAGGGTTGCCAGTTCGATTCCCACATGGGCCAGTGAGCTGCGCCTGAGCTGAACTGCTGCTAAGCTGCCAACAGGTGGCAGGATGGCTCAGCTGGTGAGAGCATGTGCTTCTAACAACAAGGTTGCTGGTTCAACTCCTGCATGGCATGGTGGGCTACGCCCACTCACAACTAATATTGAACACAACACCTAGAGCTGAGTGGCCAGGAGCTGCCTACTGGCGGCCAGATGGCTACTGGACTTGGAGCTGAGCTTGCTGCGCTCTCCACAACTAAGATTAAAGGACAACAACTTGGCTGTTCCCCTCCCCCAATTCCCCAATTTAAAAAATAATAATAATAATAAAATATGAACTCAATAGAAAATTAAAAAAGAAAAAAAGAATTTCAGGTAATCTTTCCTAGATCAGAAATAAAGAGGGCTTTGATGTTGTTGATGTAAGAAATGCACAAACCTGTAGAGAAGTTTAATAAATGTATTGGAGCCCAACAGATGACAATTGGCTAGGAAGCAAAATCTCAATGGATTGAAAAAATGCTCTGCAAAATGGTGATTTTTTATACATTTATATGTTAATATGTTATAATCAAAGGAGGAGGGTTACATGAAAGCCATTGGTGTAGATTAAGGGGGTAGGAGAAAGCAAAGTGGGGGAAATCTCTGGGATTGGATAAAAAGTAAATTGGAGAGACAGATGCTTCTTTTACATTGGTGGGTACAGGATAGTTAATATGAGGTATGATAGGAAAACATGGTGAATGTTTAAATTAAAAAAAATATTACAGTAAAATGTTAAGACAAGATTCTAAGGGTGGCATTAAAACTTTTATTTTGAGATTTGGATCTCTTGTATTTGATTTAATAAGTGTAATTTAGCTTGGGACTTTTTGAAAGGTTTCTTTCCTTTCTTTGCCTCTTAATGGTTCTGCTTTCTATACATTTACTATGCAGACCGGTTGCAGTGTTTCTATTTACCTTGGCCCAGTGCTGGCCTCTGACTTGGGAGAGGTTTTGTATCTGTATGGGATCCACTCCTAGCTCCAATTTAAATCTACATAATATATGCAAAGGTTGTGATAACCAGCTTAACCTCATGTTCCCCCATCCCCAAGTACAGGCCAAAGCAATTTACATCCTGATTAGAAAATATAAATCTCCAGACAGAACAAAGACTCAATGCGGTAGTTTGCAGCAGTTTCTAGCAGACTCTGCCCAACTGACCTTTTTCTTACCTTAATAAATCTTCCTTCTATATTTCTACCTGACTCGTGAATGCTTTCACGGCCCACAAGCAAGCAGACACAACATAAAAGACACATTGCCATTAATCCCCCTTAGAATACTCCCCCTCACTTTGAATGCGGTTATCCCATAATTCTTGCCACTTCCTGAAGTGGTTCTGGAAGTCCTCTTTTGTGAGTGTCTTTACTTCATCCTCCATCATAACAATGTTCTGTGTCACACATTGCTTCTGGTACTGCAGTTTCTGTCAAACAAAACATTACGATGTGTCCTCATCCACCTTATTCACTGGATCTGGCACCGTGTGACTTCTGGCTCTCCCCCAAAGTCAAAATGACCATGAAAGGTAAATGATTTGAATCAATTCAGGACATCGAGGCAGCCATGATGGTGCAACTAAAGACACTCACGAAAGAGGACTTCCAGAACTGCTTCAGAAAGTGGTAAGATTGATGGGATAAGTGTGTTCAAAGTGAGGGGGAGCATTTTGAGGGAGATTAATGGCATTGTGTCTTTTACTGTAATGAATTTTTTAATTTAAATGTTCACTGTATTTTTTGGTAACATCTTGCGGTTAGCATTTTATAGTACATAGAGGTGGTAATGAGGGGACAAGAATAACAATGAGGGAATGTATGGTCTTGTGCTTAGTGTGGTAGGTTGTGCCCTGAGAGGTGTCATTCCAAGGGTATGTTATCTTAGATGCCAAAAGATACTAGACAGGCTCTCTTAAGGTAAAGATTGACCTTTGTCAAGGAAGCTACAGGCCTAGGATGTGACTACCAGTCATGACCTGCTTTTAGTTAGAAATTTTTATGCTTAGAAATGTGGTTAATTTTGGTCTGAGTGTGTAGAACCTGCCATGCTGGAAGCCCCTGAATTTGTTAGGTTTAGTATGTGACCACTTTGTCATCCACAGTATGTTCATTGCCAGGCAGAGATAAGGGACTCTGAGAGAATAATTTAACCAGTGAAGCCAGCGTGTGTGTGTGTGTGTGTGTGTGTGTGTGTGTGTATGTGTGTGTAGGAAAAATTCTGTGTCTCTCTCCCCTTTCCAATAGAGCAAGGTTCTCAGCCTTGGCTTACTAGAATCAATAGGGGAAACTTAGAAAATTCCTAGTCTGTGCTCTAGGCTAGTTCTATCAGAATCTCTGGGGATCGGAATCAAGCATCCCATGATCCCAATAAGCAGCTACGATTGAGAAATAATACTGTAGAGTAGCCAAATCCAGTGATTGTCACCCATCACCCCCTTAAGAATTTATCTGGGAGAGCATAAAACGGACAGTTTAATTCAGTTTCCATCTTGACAGGATTTAGCCTTTTGATAAGCTACAGCAAAGACCTTTGCATTTATTCTTCTCAGTGCTGTTGGAAACCTATGTCTCATCTGTAGAAGAATCTTGAATGACAAAATAACAACTGTGTATTGACTTTAGTAATTACATCAATTTTTCTGCTTTAAAACAGTCTTCATTTATGCTTACATAGTATACGAGGTCTGACAATTAAGTTCATGAACTTGTTGCAATGACTTTGCTAACCTTTTTTGATATCAGAGGGATTATTTATTATGAATTGTACCAACTGGACAAATAGTTAACCAGGTTTACTATTTGGAAGTGCTGAAACGGCTGCATGAAAAAAGTTAGACGACCTGAACTTTTCGCCAAAAATTCATGGCTCTTACAACACGACAATGCACCAGCTCACACAGCACTGTCTGTGAGGGAGTTTTTAGCCAGTAAACAAATAACTGTATTGGAACACCCTCCCTACTCACCTGATCTGGCCCCCAATGAATTCTTCCTTTACCCGATGTTAAAGGCAATATTGACAGGAAGACATTTTGATGATATTCAGGACATCAAGGGTAATACAATGACAGCTCTGATGAGTATTCCAGAGAAAGTTTCAAAATTGCTTTGAAGGGTGGACTAGGTGCTGGCATTGGTACATAGCTTCCAAAAGGAAGTACTTTGAAGGTGATATTCAGCAACGATATTCAGTAATGAGGTATGTAGCACTTTTTCTAGGATGAGTTTGCAAACTTCATTATCTGACCTTGTTATACTCTAAACTTACCATATTAAACTTTTCTGTAGCTTCCTTTATCAGCAAAGTCATTTTTAGTCCCTGTGCTTGCTTTAAAGCTTTGCTTATAATCCAAACTTATCTCCTGATAAAAGCACAGAATTTTCTTTTTATAGTTTTCAAGCTTAGCCGAGTATATATTGTATGTATGTGGTGTTGTGAAATGATTTTCCTTTGACCCTTCTAAATTCTACCTGCAAGACTAATAATCAGATTAACATGAAACAGATTAACAGGAGAAAATGGCCAAATTGATTACGTATGTACATGCAGGGATTCTTGAAGAGTAAGAATATTAGAAGAATATGAATATGAGACCTGAGGACACATTGGGCAGCTGAGGCTTATATGTCATCCTGGACCAAGGAGAGGGAGGCAAGGTTTTGGGATTCCAAAGGGAAGGTTGGGAATTCACAGATGAGAAAGAACAAACATGTGGTAAACAAATTCTTGCTTGGTCACCAGAAATAATGGCACACACAGGAAAATTAACAAATGGAACCTTCTTGGATCCTCCTGGTCTGCCATTTTTAATTCATATATGCTGACGTGACTATGCTAAGGTTCCCTTCCTAAAGCAGGATTTTCTATCTAAGTACTTTTAGGCAGATAAGGGGGAAGAAAAAGAAAGAAAGAAAGATAAAAAGAAAGGGAGGGAAGGAGAGAAGAAAAGAGAAGAGGAGAGGAGAGGAGAAGAAAGGAAAGGAAAGGAGAGGAGAGAAGAAAAGAGAAGAGAAGAAAAAACAAAGGCTTTTCTTGAGTTTGTTGGGCTTTAATTGTTTTCACCTGGAAATAGCCTGCATGCCAGAGTGGCACCTTCTGAGGAGACTCATTCTGGACCCTCTACCATGTTTATGTCACTACTGTAGCTACTAATCAGAGAAGACTATAGAGTGAGTAGGTAAAAATCATGCTATATTTATAAGTGTTGACAAAGCTAGTGGATTGGTATTATAACACTTATATACTTTTTGGATTTTATTAATCTATTTGAAACTATGATTGGGCTATGCATAGCCTGTCATGTTACATATGTGCTGTTTTTTTAATGCTCATATGGAGTATAAAAGCATTTATAAGCAAAAAAATATGTTTCTCAGTATTTATTTCCTTAAATAATTTCATGTGTTTTTGAGTACTTGTCTAGCAAAAGTTTGATAATATTGTGAAGTATAAAAAATGCTGAACCAGGTATAAGAATTTGAAGAAATCACTGAAGAATATACAAGTGAAATTGAGAAGAGCGATGAAATGGATTATAACACCATCATGGAACACAAAGACAGTCAAACTATCTTGGAAAAGAGAAGAATGGTTAGAAATGAAAAGAGAAATGAAATATCTTAATGCTAATCAAGTAGAAGTGAAGTATGTGAACAGTCAACAAGCTGCAATATATTTGGAAAAGCATGATCTAAGAAACATATGTTACATCTGTTAGCACTTCACATAGAATATTTTCTTAATGGAAGCTATTAATATGTGCTAGAATGAAGTAGGTCTCATCAGGTACAGGTTGTTGTGTATGAATTTACTCCCCTGTACTCCTTATATTTTCTACAAAGAGTTACTGAGTTTATGATGTGAGATTGTTGCTATTCTTTCTGTTCTAAACTGAACACCATCTTGTTTTTTTATTGTTCTTTGTTATGCCTATTTTCTGTCCTTGTGACCTCTGCTAGCTACCCTGTTGTTTATCCCTTGTTGTCTTTATCCTTCTCTTTGGGCAAAGCTTATAATATTGCTTCAAATGTGGCATTCGACTGAAGTTCCAAATTCTCAAATGGCTCCTGAAGGGAAGTGTCCAACCAGAGAGTTAGTTCTCTTTTCCTTTCTATGAGTAAACACCTGGCTATTTTAGATAGTCTCCTGTTGGTTACAGTGTGATACCAACTTGGTGAGAAAAATCAGCTCAGCATTCTCTCGCTGGATATACATTGTATGCTCAGCAGAGTTATGCCTATAGGAATGCGGAAGAGGGAACTACAAATATGGTTGTAACTAGTCTTCGCCTACCAGCAGGTCACAGAGCATTCATTGTTGTTCTCACACTTTCTCCCTAGTAATCATTGAACATGTTTAATATTGTGTGCATGAACTTAGAAGGAAATTAACGTTATTTTTAAAACAATGAATAAATTAGTGTTTACTGCCTGCCTCTGGTGAAGTGATAGTATCTCTGAAAAAATACAGACAACTTCGTTTGTTAAGAATATGATGATATGAACATAAGATTTAGAAAGGATTGGTATTTATGAATGTAATTCATAATTTATTTTTACAGGAATAATACATTCAAAGTTATCAAAAGCAGCAATATTACTTTAATGCTGTACATGCTGTTGCTACATTCCTTTAAGTTGTGAAACAGAATTTTTAAAAGAATTTGATTTTTATTTATGTAAGTTTTCACCTAAATGCCAACTCAATCCAGAGAACAAATATCATTAAATTTAAAAGGATTGAAATCGTATAAAGGATGTTCTCAAACTATAATGGAGTAAAATTTGAAATCAATAATAGGATATTTGGTAAATTCAGAAATTTCTGGAAATTAAACGGCACACTCTTAACATAATCAAAGTGTCAAAAAGGAAATCACCAGAAAATTAGAAAATACCTTGAGATAAATTAAATAAAAAACACAATATACCAGAATTTATGGGCTGCAGTGAAAACCATACTAAAAGAGACATTTACTTTGTAAACAAAACACCTATGTTAAAAAAAACCCTCAAATCATAACCTCACATTCCACATTAAGAAACTAGGGAAAAGCAAACAAACAAACAAACAAAAAAACAAACTAAACCCACCCAAGTAGAAGGAAAATAATAACAAAGATTAGAGGGAGAATAAGTGAAATAGAGAATATAAAAATAATAGAGAAAAATCAACAAAATCCAAAATTGGTTCCTTGAAATGGTCAACAATATTAACAAATGTTTAGCTATATTGACCAAGAGAATAAGAAAACTAGATGACCAGAATCAGGATGATGGGACATTATTACTGGCTTAACAGAAATAAAATGGTTTATAAGACAGTATTATGAATAACTATACACAAATAAGCTAACTTATATAAAATGAACACATTTCTAGAAAAAACACAGATTACCACAACTGACTGAAGAAAAAGTTGAACAGTAGGGAATCTTTTCTAACTCAATTCATGAGGTCAGTATTATCCTGACACCAAAACCAAAGTCATCACAAGAAAATAAAACTACAGACTGATATCCCTTATGAAGATAGATACAAAAATATTCATCAAAATACTAGCAAACATAATTCAGCAACATATAAAAGTGATAATATGCCATGAACAGGTGAGATATATCCCAGAAATGACATAGTGATTTAACATCTGACAATCTATTTAATACACCATATTAATAGGGAAAAAGAACAAAAACCACATGATCATCTCAAAACATTCAAAACAGTTCTTTGACAAAATCCAACATTCTTCATGGAAAAAGTACTCAACAAAGTAGAAATGGTAGGGAATTTCCTCAATATGATACACAGTATCTACAAAACCCAGCACTGACATCGTATTGAAATGGTGAATGATTCGACAAGTTCCTCTGAGCTCAGGTACAAGACAAGGAAGTCTTCTCTAGCCTCTTACATTCAACATTGTACTGGAGGTTCTAGGCAGGGCACTTAGGTAAGAACAGAAATAAAAGGCATACAGATAGTGAAGGAAGAGCTGAAATTACCTCCATTCATAGATAACATAATCTTGTATATAGGAAACCATAAGTGTTTCACTAAAATCCATTAGAACTCATACAGGAGTTTACCATGTTGCAGGATAGAAGATGAATACACAGAAAATCAATTTCATGTCTACACATTATCAATGAACAATCTGTAAATGAAAGTAAGAATAAAATATTATTTATAATAAGCCCCAAAACGAACAAAATGTTTAAGAATACATTTTAGAAAAGAAGCACAAGATTTGCACACTGAAAACTATGTTGTTGAAAGAAATCAAGGTAGTTCTGAATAAACTTACATTCATATTTATAGATCAGAAAACTTAATATTGTTAGATAGTGATACTCCCCAAATGATCTAGATTTAACATTATCTCTATCAAAATCCCAGCTACCTCTTTTTTTTTTAGCTGTAATTGACACTCTGATACTAAAATTCATATGGAAATCCCAAAGGACCCAGAGTAGCCACAATGATCTGTGAAGAAAAGAACAAAGTTGGAGTACTCACAATTCCTGATTTCAAAACATATGTCAAAGCTACAGTAATTAATGCAGTCATGTAGTAATGGATAGGAATATAGATCAATGGAAAAGAATTGAGAGTCTGGACATTAATCTTTACTTAATGGTCAATTGATTTTTGACCAGAGTGCCAAGAAAATCCAATGAAGAATGAAGTCTTTTCAACAAACGGTGCTGAGATAACTGGATATCGACATGCAACAAAATGAAGTTGGAACTCTTCCTTATGATATACCAACGAAACAATACAAAATCAAAATATATAATAGACCTGATGTAAGAGCTGAACTATTAAACTCTTAGAAGAAAACATAGGAGTAAATCATTGCACCCAAATATGAGACAGTAGTTTATTAGATATGACATCAAAAATGTGAACAACAAAGGAAAAAATGGATAAACTACATAAAAATTAAAAACCTTTGTGGTGCAAATAATTCCATAAATAAGTAAGTAAATAACACACAAAACAAGAAAAAATATTTGCAAATTGTATATCTGAAAAGTAACTGGTGTTCAGAATATATGTGAAGAACTTATAACTAAATAATGAGATGGGCCAAAGACTTGAATAGACATTTCTCCAAAGAAGATATGCAAATAGCTAATATGCACATAAAAAACCCACTCATCATTATTACTTATTACAGAAATGCAAATCAGAACCACAGTGAGGTACTCCTTCACACCCACTGGGGTAGCTATTATCAAAAAGACCACAGCAAGTAGTTGAAGAAATTGGAATCCCCACGCAGTGCTGGTGGGAATGTAAAATTGTACAGTTGCTTTGGAAAACAGTTTGACAGTTTCTCGAAAGGTAATCATATGCCCAGCATTTCATCTCTTACATAAATACAAAGTTAAATGAAAACGTATATCCACAAAAAATTTGTATTTGAGTGTTAAAATAATAGTAGTGTTATTCATAATAAGCAAGATGCGGAAACAACATAAATGTCCATCAGCTGATGAATGGATAAACAAACTGTGTTATAACCATACAAGGGAATATTATTCAGCAATAAAATGCATTGCTGATCCATGCTCCACAATGGATGAATCTTGAAAACATGCTAAGTGAAAGAAGCCAATCACAAAATCACATATTGCATAATTCCATTTGCACGACATGATCAGATTAGGCAAATTCATAGAGCCAGAAAGTAGTATCAGTGTTTAGGGTTGGGGCAGGTATAGGGAGTGACTAGAATGGATACAGGGTAGGTAATGGGGTGATGAAAATGTTCGGAATTGAGATTTTGGTGGTGGTTGCACAACTCTGTTAATATACTAAAGCTATTGAACTGTATACTTTAAATCGGTGAATTTTATGAATTATGTCTCAATAGAGAGTTTAAAATGTCCCATTTATGAATTCCTTAATATTTAAATATTCATTTCTCTTAATCCCAAGAAAAGTCTATTCTTCATAAAATATTTTTCCAGTTTTATTGAGATATATTTGACATACATCACTGCATAAATTTAAGGTATAGAGCATAATGATTTTACTTACACATGTCATCAAATGATTGCTGCAATAAGTTTAACATCCATCATCTCATATAGATACAAAAAAAATAAAAGAAAATAATGAATATTTTTCTCCTTGTGATGAGACCTCTTAGAATGTACTCTCTTAACTGTCAAGTACACACCATAGAGCAGTGTTATCTGTATTCATCACATTATGTATTAAAGCCCCAGTACTTATTGATCTTATAACTGGAAGTTTTGGCTTCTGACCGCCTTCCTCCAATTCCCCTCCCCCCACCCCCTGTCTCTGGTAACCACAAATGTAACCTTTTTTTCTATGAGTTTTCTTTTCCCCCAAAAAAATATTTTTAAATGATTTTGCTATGAGAAAAGTTTTAAGGTAGCATTTTGGCATATTCAGTTTGCAAAGGATGGCTACTTTATATATATTTTTTCAAACATCTTTATGTCTGATGAATTTTTCAGTTTTTACTACTTCAGTAGGAGGGATTTGACAATGCAAATATATTATTGATGAGAGTTATGGAAATGACTAAAATTCAAACACTTTTTCAGTGTGCTATTCAGACTAAAATTCATTTTCATGCATAAATATCTGCCTAATAGCTTCCACGCATAGCTTCTTTTTTGGTCAGACCAGCAAACCTGTCAACATTTTAAAACTATAGGATATTTAAAGAAAACAAGTTTTGTTTTAAACAACATATATTGAAAACTCTATTTATATCCCCTAATTACTATAGTTATGTGTCTTATAGCTCCACTAAAGTATGTGTATAAAATAATATTTTTTACCTTTTATTAACTGCTAATCATTTAAGCAAGTGAGTTTAATTAGAAAATTAAGATGAAATAAAGAAGTTTGGGAGGATTTATGGTAAAATTGTCAAGTTAACATTTTAATTCCTTATTCATAGAAATGAATATAAGTAAAGATGCAAATGACAATGAATTTGTACATCTTTGGAAAACACTTAAAATTGATGGCTAGCCATAAATGAAAAAAATAACAGTTGAAAGAATGTCTGACTAGGAATGGATCAGCAAAGGTATTGAAGATTGATTAAAGAATGTGTATAACTGGAAGGTTAAATTGTACAGATAAAGTACAGTAAGGTTTAAGGATGGCTGTCATTTGGTTTTGAAAAACGTTATCATCAGTGAAATTAACATTGAGAAGCCTGATCCGATCTCTCAGCGGCACATCCAGTCCTCTTTGACTTGATCTCCTCTTTTCCCTTTACTACCAGCAGCACCTGTCATGACGACAACATCGGGTGTGACAACTGCTTGCAATTATGGGGTATTTTCCATGTGCTGGGAACTGTGGCAGACTCGATAAAGGGCCCCGTTTTATTCAATCCTTAAAAACAAACCTGAGGTGAACACCGTTATTCTCATTTTTCAAATGAGTAAAACCAAAGTGTTGACAGGTTAAGTGACTTGATCTAAGTTACACAGGTCGTAAATGTCAGAGCTTAAGTTCAAACCCAGCTTTTCTGACAGCACAGTCTGTGGCTTCAGGGACTCTCCAAGTATGTGGCACTATTTACAGTTCCCCGAACAAGCCTCTCGCTATTTCATTCCTTGCATAAACTTTCATTCTGCCTGCAATGTTCCTTCTTATTGTTCCCTTGATAGACTCTAAGGCTTCCATCCTGCAAGACCAAATCTCTCATGTGTTCTCCTCTGTTAAGCTTTCCCGTACTCAACCAAGCAGAATTGATGACACTCTTTTTTACTCCCCTTGATCCTAGTCCAAACTGCTAATCAGCCCTTAGCCATTGCTTATGTACATACCTATCTGGAACATAATGAGCGTACAACACTTGTTGTTAAATGAATGAATGAATGAATGAATGAATGATCTGCAACCAGAAAACATCATGCTCTTGTGATTGGAAAGATGAAATGACCACAGCACTCAATACAAATTTGCTCATTTTAATTTAACTACAACATTGTAGGGCAAGTTAATAAAGGGTCACAGAAAGGATTTATTCACAGTTTTAGGGGTTAACTTATTAGCGTATTTTTCTTTTGCTGTGTTTTATTGCAAGTATTCTCTCTGTCACTTGTCCCTTGTTTTTTATTCTTAACTTTGTGTCAGTTATTCACTAGTAGCATTGAAACAAGAACATTCTAAAATAGATGAAACAAAAAAGCATAACCTTTCCTGCATTTGTGCATGGAAAAAAAAAAGGTTTTAGTTTGAGACTAACCTTTGCCCACTTAGGATTAAGACATGTGTGAGCCTGACGAGAAGAATGAATGAGGTGGCCAAAAAACAGCCTTCTTGAAAAAAGATCGTCCTAAGGGAAGAAAGGGTCAGACTCGAACTCATGACAATCACTTCGATTACAATGTTTAATATCTAAAAACAAGGGAGGATGTGGATGGACCTAGAGAACATTATGTGAAGTGAAATAAGTCAGTCAGAGAAAGACAAATACCATATGATCTCACTTATATGTGGAATCTAAAACACTGAATGAACAAGCAAAGTAAACAGAAGTGGTCTCAGAGATATTGAGGAACAACTGATGGCTGCTAGTTGGGAGGGGGTGGGGTTGAGAGAAGGCGAAGGAATTAGACAGCATAAATTGGTAACTATGATATTGCCACAGGGACATGAAAGACAGTTCAGGGAATATAATTAATAGTGTTGTAAATATTTTGTAGGGTGTCAGATGGTCACATGTCTTGTTAGGGAGACATCATGGATGGGTAAGAGGCTTGATCACTGCACTGTACACCTGAAGCTGATGTTGTATAATACTGTATGTCAACTATTATTGAATATATTTATAGTCATGGGACGTGGAGTATAGTGTGGGAGTGGAGTCAATGGAATTGTAATAGATATATATGATATGGGGGGGAGGGGGATGTGGATTGGGGTAGGGGGGTTGTCACTTTGAGGGGTAAAAAGTATAACTATTGCACTTTGTTGTACAGCTGAAACTAATTTTAAAAATGTTTATTTCACAATAAAAATATAATTACTGAAAAAAAAACAGCTTAAAAAAAAAGACACACACAAAAAAAGAGAAGGAGGGGCAATTATGATGACAGAACGCTAGCACCCAGGCTAATCACAGTAGACCCTTGTTGTCTTACATGGCGTCCTAGGGAGAGGGAGAGTGGTAAGTACAACCTGGAAAGGCTATCTCATTAAAATACTGACTGGTATTCGAAGTACATGGCAGACATTTAATGAGAGACAAGCGATGCAGTAACAGAAAAGGGAAAGAGCAGGAGAAGTTGTTTTTGTGATTTCAAGAGCTCTTCGCACCATCACACTGTGCTGAGAGAATAAAGGTGCAGTGCACCATCAGTGGAGGAGGGAATAGGAGTCTTAGTGGACTTTAGTGGACGGAGTGGATCTCAAGAGCTTAATGGATTCAGAGTTTGTTGTTTGTGAGAGTTAAAGCCAGTACAGGAATTCTAGGCTCTCTTTGGAGGGTGTGACCAGACTCCTGGATCTGTGAAGATGGTGGGCATGAATTGAGAGAGCTCAAGTCGAAAAGGGGAAAACAACGTGATTTTTATTATCCCCCCCTTTTGGGGAATGCCTCTTCAGAAAAAAAAAAAACCTAAAGAAAATAGGATGCCACATGGAAGCAGAGTGGATTTGTTAATGTGGACAGATGGACACCCAACGTAATTGTGTGTGGGATGGAGGGGAGAGGATAGCCACGATGTGAGTAACTTTGTTGTTGTGACCAATAGCAGATGACTATTGATGATGCCATTAATTCTGACAACATGAATGTGGGCTGGAGAAATGCCATTACACATTGGTCTTTTCCCCATTATGCATGTACAATTTATTTTTTAATTTCAGAAAGAGATTATATATCTGGTTATTTTAGTGCAATCTGTAAAATCAAAAGGCTGTAGATGAATTTACTGATAATAGTAATAAATAATAATAATGAATAATAATAGTAATAATCATCTTTGCCATGATTAGCATCAACTTTACATTTAATAATTGTCCATGACTTTCTTTTTGAAAGATTTTTACCTAAGCTCCCTTTTCTCCCATATTTCCTTTCTCCATGCATTCCTTTTCTACAGTGGAATGATGTGAAGTGTAAGGATTATGATGTGAAAAGTATTTGAAAACACAGTAGCGTTAAGCATTAAAACTAAAGAGTATACTTCAGAGACCATTCTGAGGGAAGAATGCTTACCATTCAGGGTCAGCAAAGAAGATCGCACCATAAGAAGATGACGTGGGGGGGGGGCAGGGGGAATAAAGAATAGAAATAGAGTTACAGTGAAAGCACTCGATACAAAACTTAGGATACATTGATTAACTGAAAATTCTGAGTAAAATAATACCTGAAATATGTTTACAAAATTCCTTTCTCTCCTGTGGCCTTTTCACGTGTCATCCCCTCTCTTTGCAGTATCCTTTTTTGGCTGTTCATCTGCATGACCTGATGATAATTTCAGGTTTCAGTGTAGCATCCTTTCATCCAGAAACGGCCTTTCTGGACCTGCAGTTTTGGTTTAGCTATGTCTCCTATGTGCTGCTTTGGCCCAGAATATTTACATCGTGGGGCAAGACAAGCAAAAACCATACACAATGCCCTTCTTTACTGCCTGGGTAGTAAAGTACAAGAAACACTATAGGAGATGAAACCTTACAATTGATACATACTAAATTGGAGGATACGGCTTAGTGTCAGAGCGCGCTGCTAACCAAACCCCGTAATTAACCAGATGTAGTCATGGAATCATAGGCAGCCCTAGACAAGGGTATCTTTTGTGTGAGCTGTCTTACAGGATGGAAGAGCAGCAGAAACCTCAGTCTCTTCCAAGTGGGGAAAAAAAAAAGAAGTGGATGAAGGGGAGCTAAACGTGTGCAGTGTATTCACAAATTTATCAGTGAGGTCGAGGCACTCCTCTCCTGAAGCGAAGGCGTCAAGGGACAGAGACAGGCCAGACGAGCGAGTCCCTCACCTGTAGGAAACAGCAGGAGTGAGGGAGAGGCATTCACAATCACAACCCAGCCATAGCTCTGCTGTTCTGCAATTCTCCATTTACGTGTCTGTCTGTCTTCTTAAACTGTAAACTCTCTGAAGAATTGTGTCTCATTCCTCATTGTAGTCTTACTTAGTTCACAGTTCTTAGTCCATACAAATTGCTTAGTAAATGATGAAAGAAATCCCCAGACACTACATTAGTCACACAGTTTTACCTCTTCTCTATTTCCCCTTACTCATAATAATTAAATCTTTTTTAAAATCTCAAAAGTATTACATACTTCTTTTAAGGATATGAAAATGCAAGCGTAATGGGAAGCTACCTTTTGTTGACTAATGGTTGAAAAAAAAAAAAAAGGAAAGAAACAAAACAGAATCTATCCCAGGGCTTTTTCATTTGGACGTTCTCAGCCCTGCTTACTGAGGTGTTGGTAGTGTAGAGCATAAAAGAGAAAAGCCTCTTTTTTTTTTTGCATCTGCAAAAATAAAAGATGGCTAAGAATTATTTGCCTTCCCCAAGGAATTACATTCGTCCAAATACCTGACCTTACCTCTGACCCCAGCAACCGGTGTTCCAGCCCATTCCCTGTTGAATGCCCTATCTATAGGTTTAGCTCTACTGGTCTATTTACACGGCAGGCTTTGGGGTGATAGAAAGATCCTGCTCCAAGGCCACAGGCACAGGTATTCCTGGTATCCAAAAGTGAAATCACTAAATATGTTTCCTTATTGGAAACATAGTTTCGTTTGGCAAGAATGTCCTTTGCAATTTGAGTCAGTAACGTACTCTGTATATATTAAGAGTTTAAAAAAGTTTTAGTGAGCTGTTTTGGGAGTCTATTTCCACAGGGAAAGGGTTCTCCATGTTAAACATTGACCTTACGATTAAATTTTTGGAACTTCATTCTGTTATTAATTAGGGACTTGCTATACTCTGATTTTTAATTGCTGGCTGGGATACCTTCTTGTTTTCTTTGGTTTTGATCAGTTATTTTCTTCCTGTTCTTTCTTCTATCATGGACATTATTTTATAGTTTTTAAATGTTTGAAGAAAAAAAAAGCTTTGCTCTAAAACCTTAATGACTTTCTGAATGTTACCTTCTGCTTTCCAGAAAATGCAAACACATACATCTTTTAACTCAATGACAATAATTTTTAATGGGGAAATGATACCCCTTCATTACCCACTTTTACTTTTGTTCAAGGAAGGATATAAATTTTATCTAGGTATTCTCTTTACGCCCTGAGTACTATTAAGATGGCTGTGCCCCCTCTGTAGTCATTTCTTCTTTTGGCAGAGGTGCTAATCTGGAGAGAAAATGGCATTTATTGGCATATGTTTATTAGTAGGGGGATGTCATGACTTAAAACTAGATCCTGTATTTTTCCCTTCCCTTGTCACTTCCTGTGCACAGAAATGGAAGACCCCTTTTATTTCCTTTTCCCATGTGGTAGCACACTCTAGTGTCTTAAAAGACCAGGAAACGGGCTTCTCCAAGGCCAAGCCATTTTGAGCAGGAGGCATATTGGGAACAACAAATGGGGAAGTGGGATGGGCAGAGGGAGATGGGAAACTGTGGTGTAGTTGCCACGGAAACCCCAGCTGACCTTACGGATGTGCTAGAGCTAGACGTGGCCCTTTGGAGTTGTCCGCAATGAAAGCAGGGCTTCCAGGCCTTTGCGCCTCTGTATCAGCCAGTCATTGGATGGAGCGGCTGGGGAGACGGCACAGTCCTGAGCAATCCCGAGAGGAATTCAGCTGTGAGCTGCACGTGACTGACAGCGAGCGAGAGGAATGAACGCCTTAGTCCGGACAGGAGGATCCTGCCAGCAACCACATCAACCTCTGCGTTCACTGTACTGGAGGCTGAGTGAGACATCCTGCTGTCTCTTTCTCTTCCAAGTTTGACTGGACGAGTAAATCAAGCTTGCCATCTTTCCCCAGGTCTATGGTTGAAAAATGGATTCTGATCATGCTGTATTAACCTGGTCACCTCTCAGTGTACAGACAAATCTAACTATGAGCATGCCGAGATTTAGTTAGGATAGGAAATGTGGTACTCGACTCAAACCTTGGGTCTAAGTGAATTTCTCCGTTCTCTTTGCCAAAAAGTCTTGCACTAAGGGTTTGTTAAGGGGACTTGCCAGGAAAAATGTTGTCAATAATCTATTTCATATTTAGAGAGTGATACATGGGTAGATTCTATGCTCATATGAAAGATCACTGAATATTTTTAATGTCATTTCAATATAGTAATATGTAATTATATAGTGATTATTTTCAGCGGTGTTCTGATGTTTTCAGTAAGAAATGGTGGCTCAAAATCATGGTTTGTGTAGTCAGAGTGCCTGAATTTGGGTTTTGATCTCTTTATTTGATAGTAGTATGAAATTTGAATTTAGTTTATCATTCTGAATGGGCGTGAAACAATATTTCATAGGGTGGTTTCCTGACGAGATTATTCATATAAAATGATTCCTGACGCATTATTGCTCAATCAATATTGGCTATTTATTATCTTCTGAATCAGTTTGATATTGCTGCAATATAGTTACAAAAACCAAAAAAAAAAAAATAATAATAATCATAATCATAATCAGCGACATGCAGCTTAGGCATTTATTTAGCTCATACAGTTTTTTATTGGCTGATGGTCAGCTAATGTAGGCTGCGCTTGGCTGAGTGGCTCTGCTGCCCTTGGATGGGTCTCCTCAGGTACTTGGGGGTCGACTCTGCTCCACGCGTTTCCTACTTTTTCCTCCAGGAATCTGAGGGCTGCCCTGGACTTGGTCTCATGGAGATGATAGAAGTATAAGATAACTTAGCCTAAGTTCTTGAATGATTCTCAAACCTTTAGTTCCATTACACTTGCTAACATTCTGTGCGTCAAGATAAGTCACATGGATAAAACCAAAGTAAAGAGTGGTGAAATATATTCTACCACTTTAGTAAGGAGACCTGAAAAGCCACATAACAAGGGGCATGGATACAGAGAATATTAGAGAACTGGGTGATTAGGACACACTCGTATCTTCAGTGGCCATAACACAAACCCCTCTGGTGCTGTCTCCTCCTATAGCTTCATTCCTAGTCGACTCTGCCCGCCCCTTCCATGCCCACGCTCTGTAAGTACCTCTATGACCTCTTACATTGCACCGTGTGAATCATCTCATGTTAACAACTGCTTACAGCCTTCAACCCGTTCTTCCTACATGAGTCCCTTTAGCTGAAACTTGGCTTTCTCCTAATGCTGCAAATCCCTTCTCTGGTTTAGGTTTTTCCTTTGAACTCATTTGGTGGCAAGTTCAGGCAGTATATTTTTTATACTGTTTATACGTTTATTCAAGATAATTGTTCTTTCACTATGGCTCAATAGCCTTTTTTTATGAGTTGACATTTTCTACTTCTGTTTAGCTCTTTTCAACTTCACCTCTCAAATTCCTGGTTCCCTGCCCAGCTTCAGAGTTCCAAAGCCACTCCCTTGCATTATGGCACTTCCGCCCTTACAGTTTTTTAAAATGCCTTTCTAGGCTTCCATAATTAGGCATTATTCCATTTTGTTTCCCACGTTTGGGTTTCTCCTTTGCCTCGATACTGGAGATTTTCTTCCTCTCACCTTATGCATATAGGCATTCTTTAAAGTTTTGCTCTTACCATTCAACTCATTGTTTTTCCCTTGGTAATCTAATTTGTTCCAATAGGTTAAATGATCATCTCTACTGGATAAGTCTCAACTTTATTATTTCCACATTGGCTTCCTTACTAAGACATGCTACAGAACTTGCAACAGGCTGTGAACTTCTTTACTGTCCACAGCTGCTCTGCATCTGCCTTGATGACCTGTGTTTTCTTTACTTCTGCCTCAATCCTCTCAGGATGTAGGATCAGAATTTCATATATTCAATTTATTGTAATGTACTTAGTCCTTTCTGCTGTAATCTAAACTTTTCCAAATCACCATGTATGATAGGGATCTCAAACCAATCTAACATGCTTCTGTTACCTGCCTCCTCTATGCCAATCTTGCAAGGCTCAATCGATAAAAATATGAACAAGATATGGTCTTAGACTTCAAGGAACTCTAGTGGAAGATGCATAAAATAAACATTTGGCCATAAAAGATAAGTAAGGGCCATTCTAGTGTCATAAGCAAAAGGCTGTGGGAACACTAAGAAGCGAGAAATTACTTCCGACATGGGGATGTGTCAGAGTAGCCTTCACAGAGGAGGTGACATTTAGGCTGGCTTTGAAAGATGAGTCAGACATGTAGCATCCTTGACATTTAAAGGTTTACAGTCTACCAAGTGTCTGAACATCAGTGTTCGTAATTGATGCTTGGTTGCCCTGAGAACATCAGTAGCACTCTCTAAAAGGCTTCTCCTTCAGTGTACCCATGTCTCAGGAAAACTTGTCTGGTTCTGCCTTCTCAGTCTACCTCTTCTTTGTTCTGCGTCTTGATATCAACCTTCAGATGTGGGGCTTTGAACGTTCCCTTTGTTCTTGTGTCTACTGTCACTAGATAGATGTCAGTTCCCTTTTGCTTCATGTGCCAAAGCTGCTAACAAGAACTAGCTTCTGGAAACCCAGCCACTTGCAGAATCTGAGACTTCTCACTTTAGCTTATGTTCAGATAATTCTAGGAATAAGACAGGTAAATAACTATAATACAAAACAATATGGCAGATGTCATTAAAGAATTTCACAGTGTCATGGGGATTTAAAAGGAAAATTCCTCACAAGTGTGCCAGTTTCTCCCCAGATAAGTCTTGATAGTGTCATCCTAATAAATTACTTTTTTTGTTCTTGCATAAATATTACCTTTTGCCTTGCTCTTTGGGTATCCTAGAAGAGACTGGTGTGGGTGTATGAATGAGAATGTATATATGTTTTTGAAAATTTGTAAATCTGTCCTTATTTTAATCTGTCGTCTTTGAACAAGGTGTGTGGCCAAAGGTAATGCATGAGTCAGTCCTAATATTACCTGTAGCACTATGGACACACCTGTGTGAGTCAGCAATTAAATGGAACCTGAGTGCATGTACAATGTTCATGTTTTTGACTGGCCTGGGGGAATCTGAACCTGAGCTTGCTTCTGTCTGTAAGTGGATCTAGTCAGATTCTAAAAGAAGGAGAGTATTGGCTACTTTAGATTAAAGGAGCCTGTAATGGAAAATAAAACAAAATCCAATGAGGTTCAGTGGTGAGAAATAGTGCACATTGGTGAAATGGTTGGACAGGGGAGCTGAGAATGGCTTTCAGTTCACACCACGGTGGAATGGACATAGCATTTCCTTTTGTTCAGGAGTCAACAGCAGCAGAGCTAGGCTGGGGTCAAAATGACGATTTCTTTTTTTCTGTGTTACAAGTTTTCTTAAGGACTCAGTATTAAAAAAAAGTAATTAGATTTTTCAGTTAGATCTCAAAAGAACTGCTTTGGATTGAATTTGCTAATGTATTGTTTTCCATAAATGCATTTTCCATAGCTATTTTGTAGTAAGACTACATTTGAATTGTCTATGAGTAAGTATTTTGTCCAGAAATTGCAATGGTAAGTGCCTAGTCAAAATACATATTAAGAGCTTGTGGGTAAAAATATAGTATGCAAAATGTAAAAAAGAACTGGGCTAATTTATAAAGAAGGTTGAGAACAGTCTATGGCAATGAGAGCTTTATAAATAATAAGGATAAAGGACAAACACAAATATCATTGTAGTAATCGTAAATATGAAGAATTTATAAAACAGATAAACTACAGCTCTCCAGAAATATGATACTAGACTAATTAGAACTATGGGAGCCCAATCTATTATCTTTGTTGAAAGTAGTCCTGATACAATCTTTAATGCTTTGAATGTGCATCTCAATAATTTCACAAGGAGAAGCAGGATAAGAAGATGGAACACTCAAAGGACAATTTCCTTTACATAATTTTAAAAATAATTATGAGCTAGTTAGAGTGAAAAGCATTTTTGGAATATAATTAGTAGGACAATATTGACAAGGAGGATGTTAAAACAGTTCACATACACTAAATGTGTAAGAAAATCTAGTTCTTGTTAATGAAGCATTTTAATACAGGAATGGAATTATTTAACAAAATAAATTATAATTGCATGCATTACCATTTCTTCAAATTTATTAAAGAAATCAAAATATTAAAACTCTGTTTAACAAATAAAAGTAATGTTTTCTTTCATACCTCACTGTGTTCTAAGAACCTGAGAGGGTAGGTGTTAAAAATTTTAAAACCCATGTAAATGGCTGAAGAGTTTGCAGAAATAGGGTTACCTCCTGGTATACATATTTATTCATCACCAGCCATGCTTTTCTAAGAATATGAGGCTTAACTTTGAACTTCTGGGAGGCAATATATTGTAATTGAACATAAGCAGTTTTGGAATTGAACATAACTTGGTTTGAGCTGTGAGCCTTTGGCAATTTATAAAACCTGTCCAAGTCTCTATTTCTTTCTTCTTTTTTTTATTAAAGTTTATTGGGGTGACAATTGTTAGTAAAGTTACATAGGTTTCAAGTGTACAATCCTATAATACATCATCTATATATAATGTTGTGCGTTCACTACCCAGAGTCAGTTCTCCTTCCATCGCTGTATATTTGATCCCTTTACCCTCATTTACCTCTGCCTCCCCCTTTTACCCTCTGGTAACCACTAAACTATTGTCTGTGCCTGTGAGTTTTTGTTTCTTCATTTGTTTAACTTGCTCCTTTGTTGCTTTCAGTTTTATATCCCACATGTGAGTAAAGTCATGTGGTTCTCGACTTTTTCTGTCTGACTTATTTCACTTAGTATAATCTCAAGATTCATCCATGTTGTCGAAAATGGCACTATTGTCTGTTTCTTATGGCAGAGTAGTATTCTGTTGTGTATATATATACCACATCTTCTTTATCCAATCATCTATCAAAGGACACTTTGGTTGTTTCCATGTCTAGTCTCTATTTCTATAGCTACAAAATGGGGAAACAAATATCTAATTCTTGGTGTTAAGGTGTTCCATATGATATCAAGTGTTAAGTGTCTGGTATACACGGCAATCAATAAATCATTTGTTCCAGTTATTTCACTTATGTATAAAGCAAAAACATAATCGAGTAGTCATATTACTATTACTTCTAATACTATTATTAGCAATACTTTTTGTTTATTGAGCATCTGTTATGTAACCTGTACCGGAGCAGTGGCTTTACATGCACCTATTGAGCATCTACTATGCACCAGAGTATTTTGTTAAACTAGCTACTTTATATTATATTCCCTAGATACAATTTTAAAATCAACTTTGTCAGGAAGAAATTTTTAATGCAGTTATGTGGATGATAAATTCATATTTGGCTGGAAAAGTACTGGTTTCTATGATGAAAGACTTAAAATGTGATAGACCTTTGGAAGCTTTGTCACTTTCATGGTCTCATTTGAAACCACATCTCTTTGTAGTAACTATTAAAGATTTCAGTAGCCCCAAGTAACAGCTGAGACAACACAGGTTCAATTAAATTGTGACTTCTCCATGTTCTCTTAGTAGCTGTTAGAGCTGTGACAGCTTTTAAAACCTTAATTCTAGTTATTTTCCTTACACCATACTTTCTATCTGTGTTGCTGATGACTTAGACACATTAGTACTGTAGAAATCTATTTTAAGGGTAATGCTGAGTAATTTCTCTGTAGTTTTCTAAAGGTCAAGACAAGTGGGTATGCCTATAAAGTAGGGTAGGATTTGAGAGTTTGGGATAAATTCTTTGCCTTTACCATCTGTGAAACTTCGTGGTGGAACTTTTGAGGGTTATTTTCTGAAGATTTAAAAATATGTAACCATAATGATGTTAGAGGAAAATGTAATGAGAATAGACTAACTGATTCATCCAAGATGTTCTCCTGGCTAAATAGTGTAACATTTTCCATCATGAGTATTAACCACTTTCCCATAAACTTCTCTCTGTATCAGTGAAAACAGTTTGCTCTTTCCCCCCATGTGTACACCCCAAAACTCATGCACCTGCACACTACATCACAGACACACACAAACAGAACCATTTTTTAATGTGTAATCATAGCAGCTCCTTGATTGTCCTCAGTTAATGGTGTTTGTCCATTCCTCAGAACAGGGCTCTGTGATGAAAAGGTGATAGAACAGATGGATAAGGTGGGCAAAAACTAATCGGACTGCTCAGAAACTTAGAATGAACTTCCCAAGCCCAATACTTTTGTTTTGCTCTGATACTGCAGACCACACTGTCAGCTGAAACAGGAGTTGGCTGCTTTGTTTTTCCCATCAGTACAAGGTAGAGATTTTAACTTGGTACATACTCCCTATGTAACTGAACTGCTTGAGGTTGTCACAGGTGCAATGGAATGAAGCCTCCATCAGTGTCATTCTTAGGTTGTCCTTTTCTCTGGATCCTGTGGGCTTCAGTCAGTGATTTTCTAAAGGAGTTGTGAGTCGAGCTATGACTCTCTTTACAACTTGTCTTATCTCTATAATCAATGGTCAATTTACCTGCCTTAAATGTAATCATTACATATTTCCTATACTGATCAATTTATTTGGAAGATACCATTTAGGAGTTTAGAAAGGGCTATGAGTTATTTTAAAGGTGGTGCTTGGTGACTTAGAAAAATTTCCACATATTGGCATAATAGTATATTTATGATAAATGGAAATGATAAAATGTGAAGAGGAATAATAATGGCAATAGTTTATGTTAAATGCTATTTCTGTTCAGATGGCCATCAGTAGTAATCCAGGGTTATGGTAATCTCAGCATCTATAGCAGCGGTTCTCAACCTGTGGGTTACAGCCCCTTTGGGGGTCGAACGACCCTTTCACAGGGGTCGCCGGGTACTCGTATGTGGGCGTATCTGCATGTGGGCCTGGCGAAGGATAGAGGCGCGGTGTCTCGGTTCCTAAGACCATCGAAAATATGTGTTTTCCGATGGTCTTAGGCGACCCCTGTGAAAGGTTGAGAACCGCTGACCTATAGAATTCGCTCAGATGCTTTACTGAGTAGAAATCTGTGGCATTTAACTATTATGTTCCAAAAAGAGCTTTTGCAAAAATAAAAACTGAAAATCTTGCATAGATGTGTCTGCTCTTGAGGTGTGGCTTTTCACTGGAAGAGATGTTTGCACTACCTTTACTTAACAATATCTTTGAAAATTTACTTAGAATTCAGAACATAATGCTTCTGGCAGTGATTATGTCAGAGTTGCCTAGAGCTTAAATAGCTATCTATGATGTCAGAGGGGTAGTAGACTTGGTGTGTGTGTGTGGGTGGTGGTGGTGGTTATCACTTTGTGAGGGGTGTAAACGTCTAATTATTATGTTGTTTTATACACCTAAAACTAATATAATAATAAAATAATTATGTAAAAGCAAAAAAATATGATTTAAAAAAATTCTCCCTTCTACTCTTAATTGAAAATATTTAATTGATTACTCATCCTTCCTTGTCAAACCTGATACAAGTTTTATCTGATAGAGAGCAATCTGCATAATGATGGCCTCAATAGACATTAAAGATTACAAACAACTCATCTTTCTTGTTAGGTTTTTCCTGGTAATGTCTGCTCTGTTCATTATGATTTTAATGTGAACTAGTTTCTTTTTATTATTATGTTCTGTTGACCTAAATGTATACACATGCCCCGTCTGTGTTTGTTTTGTTAGCTTTATTTTGTCTTCAATTGCTTTTTTGTTTATTGCACATTTAATGAAGTGCAGATCAACATGAATTGCTTGTTTTCTGTCATTTTGAGTCTGATAGGGTCTGTATGTATACAAGGAAGCACAATACCTATTAAAAGGTGTTAGGTTGTGGAGAAAAGGGAACCCTGGTGCACTGTTGGTGGGACTGCAGATTGGTGCAGCCACTATGGAAATCAGTGTGGAGGTATCTCAAAAATCTGAAAATGGAACTACCATATGACCCAGCAATTCCACTCTTGGGTATCTATCCAGAGAAACCCAAGACACTAATTCAAAAACATATACACACCCCTATGTTTATTGCACCACTATTCACAATAGCCAAGACTTGGAAACAACCAAAATACCCATCGGTAGATGACTGGATTAAGAAATGGTGGTACATTTATGCAATGGAGTATTACTCTGCTATAAAGAAGAATGAAATCGTACCATTTGCAACGATATGGATGGACCTAGAGATTACTATGTTAAATGAAATAAGTCAGTCTGAGAAAGACAAATACCGTATGATCTCACTTATATGTGGAATCTAAAGAACTGAATAAATGAGCAAAGTAAACAGAAATAGTCTCAGAAATATAGAGGGAAAACTGATGGTTGCTAGTTGGGAGGGGGGTGGGGATGAGGGAGAAGGGGAAGGGATTAGACAGCATAAATAGGTAACTACAATTATATATATATATATATATATATATATATATATATATATAATCTCCACGGGACATACAGTGTGGGAGGTAGTTAAGGGAATTGTAATAAATATGTGTGATATGGGGGGGAAGTGGGGCAGCGGATTCGGGGAGAGGGTTGTCACTTTGAGGGGTAAAAAATATAAATAATGTTGTAAATATTGTGTAGGGTGTCAGATGGTCACATATCTTGTTAGGGAGACCACTTCATGGATGGGGTAGAGGCTTGATCACTGCAGTGTACACGTGATGCTGATGTTGTATAATATTGTATGTCAACTATAATTGAATATATATTTATAGTCATGGGATGTGGAAAAAAAAAGGTATTGAGAGATTCTAATGAAAGAAAACTTTAGATAACTTTAACAAGCAAAGCTCCCAGCTAGCATAAATGATTTATTCAAGTCAACTTTAATTTACCAAGCCAATGTTGAATTTAACTCAAGACATAGTTGGATTCTATTTGATTCCTTAGAAGGAGTCTATTATATTTCAATTTTTAAAAAGGAATGATCATCTTTAGATTAGATACCATCCTTGTAAGAAGTATAATGCATTTACAAAGAGCCTCCATCATTCATAAATTATTCACCCTGTGGTGTTTTACCCAAATCATATGTCTGTTTCATATAGGTAACTTGGCATTAAAATGACAGCACTGCAGTTATTGCTGTGTATGTGTATGCAGAAAGAACATAATCAGGAAATATGCACTCTAAGTGATGTGCTCAAATGCAGAACAAAGAAATATTGTCCCGTAAGCTTGTCAGTGTTGTGCAGGACACAGTCTCATTTTTCTAATTTATGCTGCTGGTCTATAGTTTACATTGGAGTTGGCAGTATATATTTGAGAGAATACAACATAAAACATAAAGCACTTTCTTTTTATAGTAATAATTTTATTCTAACTTTTTAGTTGGCATAAGTCCTAGAAAGTCAAAGTTCTGATCAGGACCAGGACAAAAGTACAGATAGTTAAACCATCAAGAATTGCAAAGAATCTGAAATTTTACCATGCTTATAATCTAACAATGTAGCTTACCACAGTTTCATGGATACTGACAAAGCTATGAAACCTCTCTGCCAGAGACAAAGGACTTTATTACTCACAGTACTAGCAGTGGCCAGAGTATTAACATTTTTTTCACCAGTTCCTTGAGACACAATTTCCACCAGAAGATATGAAGAGGGCCAGGTGACAGCTGCACATTCATTGTATTGTAAGAGAGAAACCCCAAACTTAGGGAACCCACATATCTTATAACGGTCAGTAAGTATACCTGCCATTTGCTGTGGAGAAAGATACTCTTTCTACAAGTATTATCCAGATACTTGTTTGCTGTACAAGTATCCTTGAAAACAATCTGGAACATAGGTCAGTCAGTGCCTCTGCTTTTAAGATATGGAGAGATACAAGCGATCCATGGAGAATTGACATCTTCAGAGATTAGACCAAGTGTCCTTGTCCAGGAGAGTATCTACCTCTTGTATTAATATCTAGATTTATTAATCATAGTTCCAGTATTTTTCCTGAAAACAAAACAAAATAATGCAAACCAAAACAACAATCTTTTCCTCTAAACAGTACCTGGTATAAGAACTCGTTCTCATTTCCCCATCTCCAGCTTACACCTTAACTCATTTCTGTTTGGAACTGATTTCAGCTATACCAGAAATTCCCTCTTTGAGGGTGGACATATCCAGTACTGATCATTTTTGATCTCTCAGTAGCAACTGATAGTGCAAATTACATCTTCCTTTTTGCAACAAAGTCTTTTCTTGTCTACTGTAAGACTACACCTCTCCCTCCATTAAAACCTCTCCACTGCCTCTGTAGTTATCTCTTCCCTTAACAACACTTCGGAGTTCTATTCTTTGGTTTTCACCCTCTCCTTATGTGACATTGCAAACTCAATAGTGCAGATTGCTCTCATATTTATATTCCAAATTGAGACCCTTTTCTGAACTCCAGACCCATATTACCACTTGGATATCCTTTTGGATGTCTCTATTTAGATGTCTATTGGTGTCTTCCTTCACCAAGTGTAAAACACATCTTACCAACTTTTTTGGTCCCCTAAACCTACCTCTCCTCTTGTGCTACTTGTCTTGTTAGTTGGTAGAACCATTCTCACAGTTTTCCAATTCAGATGGGTACCATCGTGGACTGTGCTTCTCCTGTATCTTCTGTGTGCATGTTTGTCCATGTCCTGCTGACTTGGCCTCCCAGTTACCTGTCCATGTATTTCTGTCATCCTTGCCGTAACTACTTTAGCTCAACCCACCTCATTGACTGATGCTAACTAAATATTAAGATACTTCACACCCAGTCTCGCTGACTCTAGTATGACCTTCTTCCAGTTTACTCCTTAACCACAACCAGAGGGACAAAATGCCAGCCTGATCTTGTCACTCACCTGATTAGACCACTTTCTTGTGTCCACCAGCCCTTGAGATAAAATTCAACCCCCACATCATGGGATAAAAGAACTTCACATTTGACCCTGCTGATCTCTTCTGCCTCATT
Source organism: Hipposideros armiger (assembly GCF_001890085.2). NCBI lineage: Eukaryota > Metazoa > Chordata > Mammalia > Chiroptera > Hipposideridae > Hipposideros > Hipposideros armiger. The sequence goes on along the minus strand of NW_017732413.1, from coordinate 340,967 downwards.
TCTGACCACTTTTTTAGTCCAGTTATATCGACATTCTCTCTCTGTTCCTAGAAGTCCCTTTCTCTGTTTTACCTTCAGACTTTCACACGTGCTGTTCTCTTTGCTGGAAATTATCTCACTTGCCTATTGAGCCAGATATCAAGTCCACAGGGAAGTGTTTTCAGATTTTATCTTCCCTGGCCTAGATCCCCCCATAGCACCCCTTTCCTCCTCTCATCCCCATGAATAGCAGTTGCTGGTTTAAATTCTGACCATCCCTTTGCAATGCTAGTTCCATATTGTGCTCTCTAGGACTGCATGCTCCTCTGGCCTGATCAAAGGTTCTCAGTAACTATTTTTGAATGTATGAATAAATGAAAGTAAGATCTAGCTCTCTGCAGTGTGAATTATATCTTTATCGTGACAGGCCTAGATTATCTCTATCTTTAGTATAACAGAATACCTTTTGTATAATAGGAATTGCACACGTATAATAACAGAGGGAATTTTTTACAGTTTTTTTTTATATATTTGTATGTATGTGTACGCATTTTACTCATAGTTGAACAATATCAGTAATATATTCTGGCATTATGGCACATGGAAAGCTCTCAATTAATAGTATAATTTTTTAATGAATGAATGAAAATGAGAGCTAGCTTTTGTCACAGTGAATTATGTCCTTTTTATGACAGACACAATGGTATCTGCTTCTTACATAATACAGTAATGATAGCATTTCTAGAATAGAAATTACACACATATAACAACGGGGGCCATTTTCTCAAGGGCTTTTATGTATGCCTGTGTTTTCCTCAGAGCTGTGCAATGCTGGAGTGAGCATTAGGAATCATATAGGTGGATAAATGGATATTCTCCATTTTATCTAGGGTGAAGAACATGTAACCATTTTCTCCTCCAGGATATTCATGTGCTTAAGTAAAGGAGATTTGTTTCTTCAGGGTGAGGTTCTGGTAGTGTTGTTGCATTTCTAAATGGAAGCGACATTTCCCTCTTTACATTCAGTTCCTCACAGAATGATGTGTAAGTCAGAGGAGTTAGGGATCTTATTTTACTGCTGCTGAGGTCGCTCTCTGATGACGCTGTTGCTCTTGTAGCCTTCTTATGAGTAGGGTAGAGGAATAGCAAGCCTTGGTTGGAGCTAATTCATCCCTCTCTTTCTTCCTCATTGGTAGAGAGCAGTCACAGCTGGGTTGTACAATGGAGGAGAATCAATGGGACAGTAGAATATGTAGGGTGGGAGCCGAGGTGTTCCCCGAGAGGCAGCTCTAAAGCCCGTAAGAATTTGTCCTGGAGTAAATGAAGTACTGCAGTAAAGGTTTATCATTATGTCCCTAGCTCTCTGGGGGAGAAGTCCCTAGAGATGATACCAATTAAGTGAGCCTTTAGCTAACCTCAGTGATTGGAATACATGTGATCTCTTTGTCAGTTTCTTGTGTATGGCGTATATTTGAGTGTTGTGTATGCCTAGCAATTTCAGATGATCTGTTTATTTGTTTGGAGCTATTCCACAGCACATGCTGTGCTTTCCTTTTTAGAGACAGTGGCAGTGCTTGTTATATTTGATGATTATTGCTGTGTAGATATGCTTGGTTCAAGTTCTAAAAAAATATGGTATTGTTGCCTCCCAACTTTATTTTTAGCTTCGTAACAATGTGCCTGCATCTTGCCTAAAGCTGCCTTTCAGTGCACAGGCTTATGTAATGTTAAAAGGCAAGTAAGGCTGAAAAATCCCTCGTCTATTCTAAGTGGAATATACCTGCTATTAAAAGCATATAGCTGCTATTAAAAGACTACAGTGTCTTTTGGTAATGTGCATACAAGAAAACATAAGTTCTCTGGGGGACTATCACAAATAAAGTTTCCAATATCACTAAACAAATTTGTACATATCACATAAATAAAATTGCTTTTCTTTATCCCTAGAGCAGTTGTTGCTTGTTTTATTATAGAAATTGTATTGTATCAAAAAATTCTTTATTTATTGAATTTTACCTGTTTTTGTTTTTTTGCACTTGGACCTATCTTTTTCTTAGCTTCAAGCTAACTCTGTAGCTTAAAATGACTTGCTACTGCCCCACTAGATTTAGACATTGTATATTTTGGCCTTAGATCTGGATTAGACCAGCACGAAGGACTGATTTTGTCTTCCCATAGCTCTAGTACAGAATCATTTCTGTAGGTTGTTATGGGGGAATATTTGCTAAATTTTTATTCATTTTTCAAAGGCTCAGAGAGTACCAATATTTATTAAGGAGCAGTTTCTTTATTATTTTGTTTTATCCTTTGCATTTTGTTGAATTTTATAACTTAGAAGGCGCTTGCCTCTGGAGCTCTGGTTTATAATTCTGCGTCTTCAGAATGGTATTCTCCAGAGTAGCAGAAAGCAGAAGCATAACTGCCCCCAATGTCCAGTGAAGAGAAGAGTGAAGAAATAGCAAACAAGTAGTAGTAGTAATAATAACAGTATTTGAGCATGTAATATTCCTAGGAGTAACCTAGGGAGTAAACCAGTTAGTAAACAGATATTATCTCAAATTTAAAAGGACAGGTGTTATCTCCACTTTATAGATGAAGGCACTGAGGCTCAGTGAAGTTAAATAACTTTCCTCGGTGCACGGAACTATTGCGTGGTGTTACAAGGGATGGTGAAGAGGATGCTAAAATATTACACTCCTCAGTAAAGCATGAGAGCTTGTCCACACTTTAATGCGAGTCTAGTTTCTTTCTAAGAAACAGAAATTCCCCAGTGTTCATCGTAGAAAAAATATACATATAACTGCAAAACTTTCAGTTGTTTAGTTAATTGAAATATAATAAATATTAAAAGCTCTAATGAGGACCAAATTTAGTAAAATGTATTTTTGAATTATTGGTATACAACTGAATCATGAAGCAATCTTTTTTTGGGGGGCAACAATTTAAGTATTATAGCAGTGGAAAACTTTAATGTGACACACTGGCATTCCTATAAAAAACTGGAAGCGTGTTTCAGCTTGCCTAGGTACTCAAATATGAGTGAATATGTTTAACCATCGCATGTGTGTTTTCAGCCCACACCATTCTCTATTCATTGTTAGCTTATCTATCACGCTTAATGTCAATTTGTCCTCCTCCTTCACCACTCCCTCATCTTTATTTCTCCTTCATTTACTTTAGTAACAAAAGGCCCAGTTCACAAAACACTGCCTGACATCCCAGCACTAATGCTAATCTCTTTCTTTCATGCATTATGGAATGAATTTTGACTGTGAGGAAAAAAAAATTCACAATAGCAAATCTACTTTGGGTGCCTTTGTTTATACTTATTACAAGGATGCTTGTCTTATGAATTGGGAGACATCTTTACTAATAAAATAAAGGGAACTACTGAAAATACTCTTAACACATTTTGGCTTTTTAAATAATGGGGGAAAGATGGGATCGGAAGTTTGTTGTTACAATGGAGAACTAATGTATTATTTATTAGAGTGACTTGGCTAGTCAATCCTGATAGTAATTGATTAGAGCAACAATGTCTGATTAAAAAATAGCATAAATACTTACATTCAACTGATCAAAGACACTAATTTTGGGGAGATACTTAGATCTAGCTATGGAAAGAAGGATCAAAAGATCTAATCATATAATATCTCATGCAGTATTTTAGTGACAGGTGCATGCATTTTGTCTCCCTAAGTGAATCATAACCCCCTCGAAGATGGGATTTATAATATTTCAGTGTCTATCAAATGTAAGTCATTTATACAATATTCTCTAATACATGTACACTGAATAAATGAATTCATGAGCCTAGCCAGAAAAACTTCTTCAACTTCAAAGCTATTGTAGTGACAGTATTAATCCTAAAGGATTAATCTGTGTAAAAAGATTTATCAAGTACCTAATAAACACCAGGCATAATATTAGGCACGGCAGGCTTTTCCATTTATTATCTCCTTTGAATCTCATAATGATCTTACACTGACATCACTATTATCACCATTTGATATATCGGAACATTGAAACTCACAGACGTTAGCAGTGTGCCCAGGGCCAACAGTTGAAAGAGGAAGAACTCACATTTTTTTATAGGCCTTTGACTCCTAAGCTCTGTCTTTTCCATTACAGTTAGTGAGTGAGAAGAAAATACCACAAAAAACCTAGGATGCTTAGGAGGGTGTGTGTGTGTGTGTGTGTGTGTGTGTGTGTGTGTGTGTGTGTGTGTGTGTGTGTTTCTAATAAATGCTAATGACAAATTCACTTTGGGAGGTCAACAAAATCTAATTTAGTAGAGTCAATCAAGTGTTATTCTCACTTGCTAATTAACAACTCCTTTGCTTTTTAGACAGCAGAGCCAAACCAATGACTAGAAAGTTATTGGTGTAGAATACACCTGGACATGCCTGTCAACAGCCTTCACTTTGAACACAAAGGACAATTATGGTGAATTTGTCCCTATGTAATTAACAAAGTTTTACAAACTACGTCACTGGCGGCACTGCAGCATCAACAATCACTTCATTAAAGACAGTATTTCAAGCACATTTAAAAAATGCTGAGCAGGTAAACAAGGTATTCAGCTTCTGCCTTATGTATTTATTTATTAATAAGTATTCATTCACTCACTCATTGATTTATTGAGCAGATGTTGTTGTGTACTTACTATAAATGTATTCAGTCTGCTATTCATTTCTTGATTAGATAGAAAAAAGAAAGCAAATAATACAATTGTGAGGAAGATACAGTAAAAATTGCTTCTCTATAAAGCACTAGAATACTTCAATGAGGATTACTAACTTCACAACAGAATTTGAGAAGGACGAGTAGTCATTGATCTTTTCATAATTTTAATTTATTCTATATGAGCTAATTCGTGGTTGCCAACACACTCACACACACACAGGCACACACACACAATCCATACTTACAATATCAAATTTGATTCAGGCTATTTTTTTTGTCATCCATTTGTTTCTTCCCTTTCACTCTCCTTCCTTTTTTCCCTCTGTGCCAACTTTGCCCCCTTTCCTCTAATTACTAATATTTATTGAGTGCTGCCATTGCTTTGGCTCTGTGGTGAGTACTGGGGCTCTAAATCCCACTGAAAACTGACAGATGAGCAGATAATTACAATATAAAGAGGAAAGTAAGTAATAGGGATATGAGAAGATATGAATCGTTTTCTGTAGGAGAACAGAGAAAGGGACCCCTACTATACTTTGGGGAGATGGAAACCAGAAGAGAGATGTTTATGATGGATCTGGAGGCTCAGTGATAATTCTTTAGAAAAAGAAAGATGATGATGTCAGTCTGCACTAAGAGAAAGAAAAGTGTGCCAACAGAAAACAAGTCTATTATTAGAAGGCTTATTTTGTCATTACAAGTAGTAATTCCTTAAAGAGAGGTCTGAAAATTCCATTCCTAGGTCAACTGATTCCTCATGTGTTTCGTAAGAAAGGCTGATAACAAGAAATGACACGTTTTCCACTATAGAAGTTTTTAAAATTTTTTTCACAGATCAAATAAAAATGAATTTTCCAATTTTTGTGGATAATAACATGCTTATGGAAACTGCTGAGTAAAGAGAGCATAATGCTCTGACATGTGCATTTATGAGAGAGCAAATGTATTAACTGAAATCTTATCTCAATAGCATAACAATTCCAAATATAAGAAGTAATATCCTACCCAATCTAGATTTCAGGTTAAAGCAGGGTTAGACTAGGAATTCTAAATGCAATCTGTCCAAACTTTTTATTACGATCCCCTGAAAACTGATGAAAACTTTAAAAAAAATTAAAACTTGAAACAATAATCTTTTATAATATGTTACTGATTGCCAGTCTTGGAAGGTTTGTAAACTAGAGAATGTAAATAAAGAGCAACAAAACAAAATATTGCCATTATCAACACACACACACACACACACACACACACACACACACACACACACACACAAAACGAGCAAACAAAAAAATCAACCCATGATTATGCATAATTAGCCCTGTGAAATGAAACAGCACACCCAGTCAGAAAGTTTTTATGGAGATACTCCAAGCATCTGCCTTCTTTTCTTAGCTTGACGGAACAAAGCAGAAGACGAGCAATGCCAATTATCTCTTAACTAAGGCTAACGTTGACTTTTTCACCACGGCAATCTCTTGGGTATATTTACTATCAACCATGACATTTTTCAACACTCTCGTCCTGGCCCTCACTCTGTGACCACCCCTTGGACACTTTCCTTACTTCTTTCATGTCCAACATAAAAACATAATTAGGTTTTGGGAATCAGCGATGAACAAAGTAGACATCCTGATCGCTGTCCTTATAGAGCCAACAGCATAATAGGGGAGACATAATAAGCCAGTGAACAGCTAAGAAGTATGTAATTGCTACGTGGTAAATGCTCTCAAGTTAATTCACTTGGCAAGAGGGAATGGGAGTGGCTATTTTTTATCTTAATAAGGAGTTGACCTATAATACTCCTGAAAAATTTACAGAGATGATCAATAGAAATTATACAGGCCATATTTTATGACCAGAATGCAATAAAATTAGAGATTAATGGACGTTAAATAGGCAATATCTGAATTAGAAAAATTTAAAAATACATTCCCAAATCAACACATGTGGTCAGATATAGAAAAAACATTGAGCTGAAAAAAAAATACCTTATAGTCAAAGCTGTTCTTAAAAGTAAATTATTTATTGGAATGACAGAGAATTCATAAATTTGACTTAAAAGCCAAGGATTTAGAAAAGGAGCAACTGTAAAAGACTCAAAACTAAAAAGAGTGAGTGAAACTTTAAAATTAGAGCTGAAATAAATTAATTAGAAGAGAGGGAAAAGAGTAGGTTGAACAAATGTATCTCAGAGCAGATTCTCTGCAGAACTAATCAAGTTGAGTCATATTAATAATATAAAAATAAAAAAAATATTTTCAAAAGGAGTAATCAAATAGATTTAAGTTTATGGAACAAGATACCATGTTCACTCATCAAATCAGCAAACATTAAGTGGGAAAATGCATAAAGAAGACGATGCTTTGGTAGGTGAGTTATTTTATACAATCCTAGTGAGACTGTTCAGTGGTACACAGCCTTTCAGGACACAGATTTAAAATGTGACAAAAGACTTACAAAGGTGAAAAATGTTTAGTTGCTTGGTTTACTAATTCCACACTATTAATTAATATTAAACACAGAAATCAAAAAGGAAGACAGTTTTCGATATTCAAGATTTTCACGATAGTTTCATTTATACCAATGAACAATTATAAACTTGATTTTCAATAATAATGAAAGAACTAAATAAAACATGTTATATCCATACAATGGAATATGATGACAATCACATTTTTACAGAAAAGTTTAATCTGAAAAAATATATTTGTATTGAGAAATATGGAAGAAAGAAGTAAACAGTGATTTAAGGCATATGCAGTAGTCTTATAAGAAAGCCATAGAGGAAGCATATACTGTGCTCATGGATAGCAAGAATTAACATCATTAAAATGTCCACACTACCCAAAGCAATCTATAGATTCAACACAATCCCTATCATATATACCAATGACATTTTTCACAGAACTAGAACACATAATCTTAAAATTTATATGGAACTACAGAGACCCCAAATAGCAGCAACAAGCTTGAGAAAGAAGATTAAAATTGATATTAAACTGAACTACAAGGCTATAGTAATCAAAACAGCATGGTACTGGCATAAAAACACACATACAAATTAATGGAACAGAATAGAGAGCCCAGAAATAAACCCATACCTATATGGTCATTTAATCTATGACAAAGGAAACAAGGCCATACAGAGACAGTTTATTCAATGAATGGTGCTGGGAAAACTGGACAGACACATGCAAAAAAAATGAAACTAGACCATGTGTTAACATCCAAAATTTATAAAAAATGCATACAACTCAACACCAAAAAACTACCAAGTCGATTAAAAAATGGGCAGAGGATCTGAATAGATGTTTCTCCAAAGATGACATACACATGGCCAATAGATATAAGAAAAGATGTTCAATGTCATTAATTATCAGAAAAATGCAAATTAAAACCACAATGAGATGTTACCTCACACCTGTCAGGATGGTTTTCAGCAATAAATCAACAAACAAGTGTTGGTGAGGATGTGGAGAAAAGGAAACCCTCGGATATTGTTGGTGGGATTGCAAATTGGTGCAATCACTGTGAAAACAGTTTGGAGGTTCCTCAAAATATTAAAAATAGAACTACCTTATGACCCAGCAATTCCACTCATGGGTATTTATCTGAAGAAATCCAAAACAACAGTTCGAAAAGATATATGCACCCTTATGTTTCTTGCAGCACTATTTACAATAGCCAAGATATGGAATTAACCCAAGTGTCCATCGGTAGATGACTGGATAAAGAAATTGTGGTACATATATGCAATGAAATATTACTTAGCCATACAAAGGAATGAAATCTTATCATTTGCAACAACATGGATGGATCTAGGGGGTATTAGGCTAAGTGAAATAAGTCAGACAGAGAAAGACAAATACCATATGATCTCACTTATATGTGGAATCTAAAGAATGAAATAAATGAACAAAATAGAAACAGACTGATAGATACAGAAAACAAACTGATGTTTGCCAGAGGGGAGGAGAGTTGGGGGGGGGGTGAAAAAGATGAAAGGATTAAGAAATACAAAGTGGTAGTTACAATATAATCACGGGGATGTAAAGCATAGAGAATATAGTCAGTAACTATGTAACTATGTATAGTACCAGGTGAGTAACTATGTATAGTACCAGGTGAGTACTAGACTAATTGGGGGATCGCTGCATAAATTATATAAATGTCTAACCACTATGCTGTGCATCTGAAACTAGTATAAAATAATATTGAATGTTAACTGTAACAGCAAATAATAAATAAATAATTTTTAAAAAGAAAAAAGGTACTCTATGGTCCTGACCTACCTCTGACCTCTAGATTTTCTTTTCTTGAGAGAAGAAATATTCATGTGTTTTTTAAAAAAGAAAGCCATATGGAATAATTTTTTTGGTGAGATTACTAATGATGACTTTCTAACATTCTTTTCACTTTTTCAGTATTTTCAAAACAATTTATTAAGAATTATTGACAACTTTCTTTATTGGGAGGGTGAATACAATGAATTTGTATACCCTTAAAATATTTATATAATATAATGCAGGGAGGATCCAAAGTTTCACTCCATCTGGATGAGAACCCAGCAAATGACAGGTGTTGAATGCATCAGATCCAGTGACAGTGAGGCCAGAGGCAGAGGGCCAGCTGAGTCTGAGCAGTGGTCAGCACATGAGCACCGTGATACAGTGTTATCTGTGGAAGAGCTGAAAATCTCTTCCAGGAATCCATTTGGCACTAATAAAACTTCTGGAGAATAGAGCAAAGTCATTTTAAAACAATAGAGGAGAATGATGTGTCAGGCTAGAATACCCCATCTGCCACTCTGTCCCCTGTCATGCACTGGGGACCTTAGTTCTATAATAAGGAGTCTACAATTAAAGTGAAGAAAATCAAGAAAGTTTTAGTTTTTTCTAATCTTTGTGGGGCAGGAAGATCAAGTAGATAGGATGGATATCAGTGACAACATTGACAGTAGATTTTGTGGTGGTGACTGCATCATTGGCTAATGAAACATGGTCATTGTTTAATTTCTGTGCCTTCTCTGGACTATTTTGCTACATAGTTATGTTTTGCTCTATGCCAGTGGTGTGAATTTTGATGCATTCTCTCCCTGATAAGGCCTGTGCACTTGAGATAGAAAAAATATGGTATTCCATGTTTTGCTGTTTTGATAATGATATTACTAAGGAATAGCACTAAACTTCAGTCATTAACCTGTGACTAAACATTCCAGAGATTCAAGGACTTTAAACTGATTTTTGTTATTGTTTATTAACATAGTAACTGAAAATATTGCCATTGTTGAGAAGGTGGCCTGATTGTTTCTTTTTCTTTTGATGTTTCTTTAGATATTTTTCTTTTAAAGCAGATTTTATAAACTATGTACAAGCCAATGAGCATTGGTCATAAGTATTAAATATTAATTTTTCAAAGTTCACAAATAGTGATCCTGTAACTTCTATAACTGTTAACCCTTCTCTTTCATCTTTTGAAAATTCATGGTCTTAATATTTTGGAGATAGTATTGCACAGTGTTTAAGATCACAAGCTTTGGAGCTGGATTGCCTGTATTTGAAACCAGATGCCACTACCATGTTTCTCCAAAAATAAGACCTAGCTGGAGAAGAAGCCCTGGCATGATTCCTCCAGGATATGGAGGGCATGCACCCCTCACATGAGGGTTTTATGATCTGTTTCCGGGAGAAGGGTGCCTTTTCCACAAACTCCTTCAGCTTAAAATATTCAGTATACCCAGGTGCCACAATTTGGCACCTAAAATCATGTTACAGCTTATTTTCTGGCTAGGTCTTATTTTTGGGGAAACAGGGTAGTAGCTTACTATGGAATTTGAACAAGCCCCTTACCCATGCTGTCCCTCAGTTTCCTCACCTGTATAAAGGAAATTTACTTCTTTGTGTTACAGAATTGTAAAAATTATATATCTTAAGCTATGAAGAACATCTAGAAGACAGGCATATGTTAATATTTATTATTATTGTAGTTATTGTTATTATGCAGTGAAATAAGTTGGTTAAATCATTGTGCTGCTGAGCTGACTTTTACATTTATACCTTCTGAATTTGGTCATTTTTTGCTAAATAGTATACATTCTCTGCTTTCCTAACAAATGTGTTTGAAATTCATGTGCTCTTTCTATTCAGCTTACACTTGTGAAAATGGCAAAAATTGTGAGTATCAGATGGATTTGAATATTCATTCACAAGAGCTTTGGCCTTGCCTTGGTTTAAAGTAGTCTCTCTGTTCTCATCTACTAATTTGGCCCCTGGTCAAACTATTGGGTTGTTGGAAAAGTCATGATGCATTTTTGCAACGAAAAACATAGAAAAAGTACATCATGACTTTTCTGACAACCCAATACACCCTTCCCAGTGGATCTACTTGTTTGTGTGTACTCCTGTACTCCATCCAGTTCTCCAGCCACTACGCTTTCATGTAGACCTCACCTTCTGCTAAGTACATGCTCATGTGGGACCACCCACCTCATTATCATATAATTAGTGCTAGTAATAATGCTTCAATTAACAAAGAGTAACTCAAAGTCAAGTACGAATCAAAAGAGAAAAAAAGCCATACAAAACTTTTGATCATGAGATTCTGGATTCTTTATTAAATAACAGATCACGTACCAGAAAACTCTGCATTGAGCTGTTATACAAGAAATAAACTTTCGTTTTGTTTATTTCCTGTAATTTGGGGGTTTGCTATAGCAGCTGGCCTTATTCTGATCTATGACCCACAGTATTTAGAGCCATGGCGCTGGATGTCAACACGTGTGGAATGAGTGTGGGGGGAGAAGAGAAGAGGCCTAAGGATTGAGTCCAGGTGACTCCAGCCTGAGGAAATAGGAAAAAGAAAGAAGATCCTGCCCAGGAGGCCAAGCAGGAGCTGCTGGTACCTGGAAATAAGTGTCGTGGGTGACATGGAAGTCAAGCGAAGGAAGTGTTTCAAGAATGAGGAAATGGTCACCTCTGTTAAATTCTGTTGAGAATTCAAGAAAGAGGAAGGTAGGGAAGGGTCAATATGGCGGTCACTGGTGACATGAACACAAGAAGTGATGAGGAGGATAAAAAATGCTCTGCAGCAAACAGCATTGATGCCTGGCCCGAGCTGAGCTGCCACTGAGCTGCCAACAGGTGGCAGGATGGTTCAGCTAGAAAAAAAAAAAGCTCTGCAGTGGACTAAAGGGAAAATGAGAAGTAAGGAAGCAGGGAAAAACGAGCAGAGAAATGGGATGATTTCTTTATAATACTCTTTTTGTCAAATCCAAAACAAAGATAATTGTGAGCTACAGACATGAATATATTATTTTAGTAATTCTGAATTTTGAAGGCTCCCTCCGCCCTGCCGCTTCTGCCTTTAGAAATTATTGAATGATATGCTAGTATGGTAAATCCTCTAGTTCACTTTTTCCTGTGTACGAGGCCTGACAATTAAATTCGCAAACTTGTTGCCACGATGTTGCTAAACTTTTTTAATATCAGAAGGATTATTCATTATGAATTTGTACCAACTGGACAAACACTTAACCAAATTTACTATTTGGAAGTGCTGAAAAGGCTGCATGAAAAACTTAGACGACCTGAACTTTTCGCCAACAATTCATGGCTCTTGCATCATGACAATGCACCAGCTCACATGCACTGTCTGTGAGGGAGTTTTTAGCCAGTAAACAAATAACTGTATTGGAACACCCTACTCACCTGATCTGGCCCCCAGTGACTTCTTTCTTTACCTGAAAATAAAGGAAATATTGAAAGGAAGTCATTTTAATGACATTCAGAACATCAAGGATAATACGATGACATCTCTAGTGGTTATTCTAGAAAAGGAGTTCCAAAAGGCACTGGCATTGGTGCATAGCTTCCCAAGGGGAGTACTTCAAAGGTGACCATAGTGATATTCTGCATTGAGGTATGTAGCATTTTTTTCTAGGATGAGTTCGCGAACTTAATTGTCGGGCCTCGTATGAGAGACTTCTATTTAACTATCTTTGCCCAAAATATCTCTCTGATGGGTTACTTTTCTATTGCTACATCTTTGTAAACCTCTGGTTCAGTTTCATGAGACAGGTACATGTAATACAGTAAACAGAGTCTTTACTGTTAGAGGAAGGTAGAGTTACAGGAGACAGAACTAGGCAGTGTACTCGGGGAGAGGACAAATGAAGGGGCGGCCTCAGCAAGGACTCAGTAGAAGCTCAGCGGCTATAGCGACTTCTCAACTGGGTGCACTTGTTTCCTAGACACCGCCGTCAAGGAGAGAGGTGTCAGAAACACTGAGGTGATAAATGCTTTGAGGTGCCAGTAGCATTTCCTTGGGTTGATTAGCATCAAAGATGGGGGTTGGGTTTGTCCACACTGGGTCATGGAGAAGAGGAATTCCCTTCTTCTTGATACATGTTGCCCAGGGAGAACAGTGTTACTAGGATTGTATTGGGAGTGTAGTCTTCCAGAAATTTCTGTATGTATGTAAAAAAAGATGAATTTCCTCTCCCTAGCCTCCTCCCCAACTCTCCACCCCTTCCTTCCTCCCTCTCCCTCCCCACTTCCCCCCCGCCCCACACACACACACTTTTTTTTTTTTAGTTGGGGAATTGGGGGGATGGGAACAGTGCTGGGGAATTGGGGGAAGGGGAAC